>NW_026706866.1:1200000-1788046 GCF_024137745.1 Phymastichus coffea
AGAGAGAGAGAGAGAGAGAGAGAGAGAGAGAGAGAGAGAGACAGACAGACAGACAGAGTAGGGAGGAGAGAGAGAGAGAGTCCTGGCAGCTTTGAGTCTGGTCTCTGTCTCTGTCTGTCGCAAGAGTTCCGGAGTAGGCGGAAAAGCCCTTTCTTTATTCGTTGCTGGGAGCTACGTTTTTTTTGGGGCTAGCTTTGTCTCCGTCTTTGTCGCTCTCATAGAGCGTGTACAGCCTCGAGGGAGAGAGAGAGAGAGAGAGAGAGAGAGAGAGAGAGAGAGAGAGAGCGAGAGCGATGTGTCAGAGTCCCCCTCCTCCCACACAACGAGCGCGAGTGCCGGCTCTGAGCGAGCGCTTGGGCTTCCGTAAGGTCACTGAACTCTCTGCTCCGCGAGCGCTCTGCCTATATGCCGAGCGCGCGCGCGACTCCACGATGCCGGCACCTCGTGCCTCTCTCTCTCTCTCCCGCGTACTACTGTACAGTATAGAATCCGACCCCTCCCTTGTCCCCCGCCATGCAGTCCCGTTCTGCTTTCGTCATCGCAGACGCCGCCAGCGTCGAATCGTCTTTGCTGACGCGTCTGACCGAAGCGACTGCCACCACTGGCGAACCAGCGAAAATTGGCGAGTTCGCGAAGCGATGGCGCAGTCGCGCTTGCACGCAAACGATGAATGAAAAGCCGTCTCACTGATTTTTTGGAAAATTGGGTCGCCAACTGCCAGTGGCGACCCATTTGAATGTTTGATGCGAGCGCCCGATCGATTTTCCGAGTGGCGGGTTTGAGTCACGACGCCGCCCCCTGCCGCCCGCCCGCCCGCCCGCCCACCGCGCTATTCTCGGAGCAGAGCTTTGCTGCGTCCGAGGAGTCGCCTCCGTGTGCCGACGATCTCGGCGCGCGTGCTTTTGTTATTGTCGGCGTTTAAAGCTCGGCGCGCGAAGGCGATAAGCGCGGGCGATTGTCAATGAGGCAGGCCGGCCATTGATGTTGTCGATCGCCGCGAGCCGGCGGGCCACGCTCCGGCTCCGCGGCTCCGGCGGCGGAGTTCGCCGCAGTCGAGTCGGCGCAGCGACTGTCGCGGCCCGCGACTGCACTCGCAGCGGCTCGGTGAACGACCCGCCGGCAGCGCAGGCGCGCATGCGCTGCAGCGCCGCTGACCCAGATGCGCGCTCGGCACATCGCGATACCGCTCTGCCGCGGCTCGCGCGCCGCGGACCTATGCGTGCGGCGTGCACTAGCGCCACGGCCGATCCGATCGCCGCCGCCGCCGCCGCCGCCGCCGCCGCTGCCTTATGCCGCTATTGCCGCTGACCCACATCGGCAGCTAGCCGCCAGCGAAGCGTCACTCGCGCGCGGAACGCCGCCAAGTGACGAGCCGGCCCAACTCCCGCCTCCCTTATCGCTCTGCCCGATCGATACGCAATCGCTGCACAAATAGATGGCCCACTTCCAGCGCTTTGTTGTTCTTCGTCGACAATTAATTATCGATCGACGCGGGCGCTCGCGACGCCTCCGATCCGTCCAATGAGTCACGAGTGTACTCGGCCAGTGCGAGAAATTCGTATCTCGCCTGTTTGCCGTTGCGCCATTGTGTAATAGCGGAGTGTATCCTACGCACGCGTAGCTTTGTACTTGGCCGGCGCCGATAAGCCGGCGAAAGGGATAAGGAGAGCGAGCTTTATCGGCTGTTTACCAGCCAGCCGGCCGCGACTTGTGCCAATAGAGCAGCCATTTCGGCTAATGGGCTTGCGGACGTGGGCCAGAAGCACCCTTGTTCGTGTCCCGCCGACCGACCGTCCGGAGCGAGGGCCGCCGCGCCGGCACCGGCCGAGCATCCGCGGGGCTCGGCCGTTCAGCAGCGGTCAGCCGCGAGACGTTCTCGCTTGCATAATCGGGATCGATTTGTCGGGGGGGGGGGGGGGCTTGTACGCGTTAGCTCGGGAATCCAGTTAGCGTATTAGGCCGCGGCGAGCGGCCAGCGGCCAGCGGCCGATCGATGGCGAGCCGGCGAGTCGGAATCCGGCCGCTCGCGGCCGGTCGACGCCGCTCGCGCTCGCAGCCGAGTGCGCGCGCGAATCGCCAGAGGAGAACGAGGAGATGCGCCGCGGACGTCGGCGGAGGCCAGAAATGCAGGGCCCGTCGAGCGCATGCCAAGAATCTAACTTGGGTGGAGAGCGAGAGGCGAGCGCGAGCGGCGCTTTTCCCCGCGTCGCCGCGCAAAAGTCCCCGGGCGTCGCGTTTTCTTGTTTTCCTGTCTCGTTTTTCGGCTATTTTCGATCATCGGCACCTCGCCCCGGAGGCGCGGTCGACTGCTGATCGCGCAGCCGAGTCGACGGGAGAGGCTTACGCGCGACGTCGCACGGGTTTATCGGCGGAGACAAGCTCGATCGTCGTCGCGGCAGCGCCAGCAGCGCAGCGGCTGGGCCAATTAAAATGCCATTAGAGCAGTCCGACGGAGAGGAAAAATAGTTGTTGTCGCTATCTGGCGTGCATAGCGACTGCTATGGCGAGTGCGTGTGCGTGTATAGGTGATGTGCGCGGCAAACGACACTGCATTGGTCGGCGTCTGCGAGGCTTGCGCAACGGAGATAGAGTATGCAGCGAGCGAGCCTCGGAAGTGTGGGTGAGAGGAGGGCCGCTCGCCCGTACGTGTTCGCGCGAGCGTGTGCAAGAGAGCGAGAGCGAGCGTACGTGTAACTGGGTCGCGGGTTCGACAACTTCAGCCAAGGCTGACTAGCCAGCGGTTCTCAGCGGCGCCGCCGCTCGCCGCCGCGCTGCAGCGCGGTCTCCGCCGACGGGCAGACGGACGCGGCGGCAGTTTTATGCGCGCTCGCCCGACGACGCTCCTCCGGCGCGCGCGCTCCCGAGCCGCCTCGGCGGCCCGCCGAGCATTTTCGGCCGCGCGCGGGCGGCGCGGCCAGTGCTTCCGGCGCGCGCTGCAAGCTCCATTCTCGTCCGGAGGCTTCGCTGCGCGTCGAGCGGTCGTGGCGGTCCCGGCGACCACGAGCCGAGCGAGAGCGCCGGTAGTCGGGAGCGCGCGCGAGCGGCCAAAGTGCAATGACCAATCGGCGGCGAACGGCTAATCGATAGAAGATAGGCTATATAGTCCGCGCAGTCACGCAAAGTCGCGCAGTAGTCGATCAATTTATCCCGGCGGCTGCCTCGAGTCCGCTATCGGCGCTCGGCCGTCAGCTGTCGGCTGTCGGCCGTCGACGACGAGCCCATTCACCTACTGACCAACAAAGAGCACGCCGCGGTCGACGCCAGCGGAAAAATTGGCCGGCGCTTACGCAAACAGTCGCACGTGAGATCGGAGGCTGGAGCACGGGGGGAAAATCGGCAAGGCCTCCTCCTCGGCGCAGCAGACGGCGCAGCCTTGGGGGCGAGCGCGCGCGCGCGCGCGCGGCTGAGAGGCACTGGCGGCAGCGCGAGCGCGCAGGAGCCGACGCCGCTGCTCCTGCATCCTGCGACGTCGCATTCTCGATTCGCGGCTCGGCTCGGCTTCGACCCGGCACGTCTCGCCACGACAAAACGAGCCGTCTAATCTGGATTTGAATGGCAAATGGCCGGCCACGATATCCCGCCGAGCAATGACGAACAAGCCACGCGGCGACATCCTCCGGGATTTCCGATTCGGGCCTCGCGGCCACCTCTGCAGCTTCGCGTGCGAGATGCTCAGTTTTGACAAGCCGCAGCCCGATAAGCTGCCAGCGGCTGCATTTCCAATTCGACCGGCAGATCTGGCCGCGCGATAGGTGAGAGAGAGAGAGAGAGAGAGAGAAAAATCGACGAGTGACTGTTGCGTCGCTTCTCGGAAAAAGAAAACACGCGCACACGCGCGGCGAGTGAGCGCTCGGCACTTACACAAGCGAACGCTCGCGGCTTTGGGCAACAAGTCGAGAAAATATTCCGCTTTAAGAACGCCACACACGTGCACCATCGCGACGACGGCAGCGCGAGAGCATTGCGCAACAGCATGCGCTCTCTCGGCAGTCTCTCTCTTCTCTTCATTTTTCATACGCATACGAGCTTTCTTTTTTTCTTTTTCTTCCCGGGCGGCAACGTAACAGATTTTCGATCGACTCTCTTCCTCTCTCTCTCTTACTCTCACTTTTATTCGTAACGCACGATCCACAAGAGAGCCGTGTATGCAGTATTTGGTAAGGATGATAGTATCATTCGAGAAAGGTAAGCGCAGGGAGTGAGAGAGAGAGAGAGAGCGTCTGCCTTGAATGTACCGCCGCGAGTTGACTCAATCGCTAACAATATGGCCTTTCAAAGCCGAGCGTGAACGATGCACCTGCACTTTAATGCGCCTGTTTATTCAACGTGCTCCTTACTGATCAATCATACGCTACGGCTAAAGACTTTTTAATTGCTCTCTATTCCTCATGCTCTTTACTCGTCATGGAACCACCGATTTCTCTTCGATTTTCAAGCTTCCATCAGTTTCTGGACTTACTATACTACATGCTTTTGTGCAGCCTGCACCTTTGTCGAACAACAGCTTGCCGATTAAGTCGTATCTTCTATGAAACAGACTTCCATCGGTATTTAAAAAGGCGTATTTATTATGGAATTATGCATTAAAATTTCGAGCCCTTCTTAGTCATTGATATTAGAATGCGTTAAGCAACGTCAACGCGTTGTATATTTTTCCGCCACGAACCCGGATTAAATGATTTTTCGATAACATCATTGCTCAATCGATTTTTTCGTACAGACTCATGGACGAGGTTAGTACGCGCGATCGTCCGCAAAAAAAAGACACAAAAAAAGATAAAAGAAAAAATACTTCGAGTCATATCAGTTTTGTAATGATCCTCGCAACATCGTCATCTTCACTCCATGTAGTACGGTTAACTGCATGTGATATTTAAAAAAAATAATAAATCGAATGATTTATTATAAAACGACTACCGACTCGACCTAGATAGCGGCGAGAAATTCGTACGGGGAGAAACCCAAGGCTGCGCAAAGACGAAAAGGCTTTCGAGTGGCGTACGCGTCTAAGGCCGACTATACAAGGAGGTAAACAAACGCCGTCTCACGATTACTGCAATTTTCTTTCTCTCTATCCCCATTGCATACAAAGCCGAAGTCCGATTGTGCAATCGACTTCATTTTGGCAGGCTTCTCACGCCTGTACTTGGGTAACTGGAGGCGAGCGATGGAAACAACAACAACGACAACGGCAAGACAGCGGCGAGAACGACGGGAGGTTCGTTCAAGGTGACAAATCGGAGGACAACGGGGAAGCCAGTCAGCCGAAAGTCGGAAGTGAGCCGGGGCGAGTGGGAGGACGGCAGTTTGGCGGCTGACTGTATCGGCGCTCGAACTACTTGTCTGAGCGGCGCGCCGATCCACTTCACTGCTGAAACGCGGAAAGCGCGCTGCCAATTACGAAAGCGTAATAAGAACGAATGCTCGGCGAAGCTGTAATAGGTTTCGCCTTGAAGCAACAAGGCCTGCCTACCTTCTTGTTTCTTTTTTTTTTCTAATGCGCCGCACACACATAGGCGTGCGCCGCCGCGCCAACGCGTTCGTGCGCGATCAGCGCGATCGCCGCGGCGGCGGGTCAACGCTCGGCCGCTCGCTTCAATGCGATTTTCGCCGTCGACGAGGCGACGCCGGCCTCCGCAGGAGTCGCGAGAAATCGCAAGCTCGCGTTTTCGCTCTCGCGGCGCCGAGCGGGCCGCCGTTGCCGCAGCGCGTTATCAGTCGGCATTCACCGCGAGTGGCCCGCATGCGAGGCGCCGGGAGAGGGGGGCGGGCGGCAGGAGACGCGGAGAGAGCGCGCGTTCGCGTCCTCAGGCGCGCTGCGTGAGTCAGAGCGCGATCGGCGGGCTACATCGAGGCCAGCACGGGCGTCGAGCATTAGAATTGCCACAAGGACCTATCCTTCGCGGACTGACGACGGGAAAAGCTCGATCAGCGCGGCTGTCGGCTGGCGGCTAGGCGGCTCCGCCGCCGCCGCCTCGGCGTGAGAATGACGAGGAAAAGCGGCGGCCCGGAGTGGGTGGGAGGAGGGCGCACGCTGCACGTGTATCGATGTTTTTCTCGTCTTTGTCGCTCTCTCGCTTGGCGGCCGCAGAGCGCAAGCCTACTTGCAGAGCCTGCCGCGCCTATCGATCCGCGCCCCCTCCGGCCGCCAGTCCGCCCGCCAAACGGACGGCCAGACAGCCACAGGGGGACGCGCGCTCGGTCGGACGCGTGTCGGAGCTCCACCCTCGCGGCGAGCACGCCAGGCGGCTGCGAACTTGGACGCCCGGCGTTACGCCGCCGGCGAACGGATCGTCCGCCGCGCTCGCCGCGGCGCACGGGCCCGCGGCCGCGGGCTGACTCGCGGACCCCGAGGCGGCGTTACGTGTGCGCGTGACGAAAGTGCGCTCACGGCCGCGCCCGACCAGCGATCTCGAGGTCGAGCTCGCGCGGCCGGCCGATCGACGGCGCCGCGCGCCCTCGCGAACGCCGACAGGCGCGGTGGCTCGGTCTCGCCTCACTGCCCCCCCCCCCCCCCCCCCACCTCCGACCCTGGCGGCCGGAGACAGAGCAGGCCTCGAAAGCCGATGGAAGCGCGCGGCAATTCGACTCGACGAGAGAAGCCGCGCGGCGCAGTCACGGTGAAAGTCTCGGCCGTGGACGTTTCGGCAACGGCTCTCGAAAACGAGGCTCGGAGTCGCGCGTCGTGGGGGCTCGGGGTTGCGCAACCGCGAGGAGCGCGGGCCCCGGAGCAGGTACCGCGCGGCAAGCGAGGAACGGCAGCGAGGTAGTCGCGGCCGATCGACGCAACCGCGAGTCCGGCTGCGAGGGGGGGGGGGGGGGGGGCACCAGCAGCAGGCGCCGGGCGTGGATCCTGGGCCGACTCGCGACTCGGCGCGCTATTTACCTTTTATGCTGCCGGACGAGGTGTGGGGCGTCTGCGGCGTGTGCGACGTGAGGGGCAGCGGCGAGCCCGAGGAGGTCGCGGAGTGCTCCAGCTTGGAGCTCACCGCGCTCCACATCTCGAACATGTTGAACGCCGTGGTGGCGGCTTGAACTCGCCTTCAGCTGCTGCCGCTCCGCCCTGCCGGGGAGCTTGCACATACGGCCGACGAGCGGGATCCGCGCCAAGTTCACCCTCTTCCTCCGCCTCCGCCGCCTCCTCCTCCTCCTCTTGGCTGCCTCGCGCTCTGCTATCGTGTCCCGCACTTGCGGCACTGCTCGCTCGCTCGCTCTCGCTCTGGCACGTTCTCTCTCACATGTCTCGCGCACGATCACCGCACCGAGGAACGAGCCCTCGCACTCAGCTGCGCCAGCTGTCGCCGATGTTCCTTCTTCTTGCTCTTGCACTTGGCCACATTAAGGCATTCTGCAACGGGACGCATATCGCGTTTTCATTGGCCTGCTCCCTCTTCCCCCGGCCCCAGGCCCCTCGCCGAGTGGCTCGCCACTCGAGCTACGCAGCTCCATTTCCCGAGTCCAGATCGCGGACGGCGCGACGGAGAGAACGCGCCGGTGGGCGTCGCGAGAAAAGCGCACTCGGAGCAACGACTCGGCTCGGCGAGCTGCGTGCGGCGCGCAGCGTGCCGCGGAAAAGTGGAGCAGCGCCCTCGAGCCGAGTCTGCTTTCATCCGAGAATAAAGCTGCAAGCTCGCAAGAGCTATATGCCGCTCGCTCGGCGCGACAACACTGCTGCGAGCGGCCAGCAAAGCCGCCGTCAGCACACGACGACACTCGCTATTTCTCGCTCTTCTCTCTCTTTCAGTTTTTTTTCTTTTTTTTTTTTGTTAAAGGGTCACCTGGCTGTCCTCTCTACCGAGCATAGAGATAAGCATTCAACGGTCGTGCTTTTCAGCGCGCCAGACTCTGCCGGTGCGAGCCGCTGAGGCTCGAGCTTGAAATATTCACGCCGATGGGAACGGACTTTGATGATTTCTCGGCCTAGGAACAAACTTGTTTTACAATTGGTGGATCGAAAATAGAAGAAGAAATAAAGCCCAAGAGGAAAAAAAAAGAAACTGGAGAAAGAGAAAGAGAGGAAAAATAAAGAAGAAAGAGCGCGAGCCTGTCGGTGAAAAAAGAGTGCAGGCCGAGAGGCTAGAGAAAAAGTGAGGCGCGCATAAAAGATCTTTGCTGTGGCTGGCGCAGCTAGAGCGCAGTGCCAACAGCGAGCGAGCGAACGGCGTGGTGGAGAAGAGCGGCAGAAAGAGAGAGAGAGAGAGAGAGAGAGAGAGAGAGAGACGGTCGATACGAAACGCGCCTACGCGCCGCGGTGACGGGCGGCAGTGGTGGTGTCCCTTTAAGCTTGCAGCTCGGCGCACACACCCAGACACAGACGCAGACACAAAGGCGCAGGCAGATACGTGCACACACACACACACGCGCGCGCGCGCGCGCACTTACACCGACACACACGTGCACCGCAAGCTCACTCTCAACATTTTCTGCCTTGCTCGCTCGGTCGCGCGCTCGCGCGCTCGTTGGCAGGCGCAAGCTCACGAGGGGAAGCTCACTCCGCTATCGAGCGAGCGAGCGAGCGAGAGAGCCGCCGGCAACGGCAACGGTATCGGCAACGGCAACGGCAACGGCATCGCCACGGCTAGGGCGGAGTCACGTGCCGTGCCGCCAACTCCACAATGTCTGCGTGTAACTCGCGCGCGCCCGCGAGTGTGTTGGTGCCTACGCGCTCTGTCCCTTTCTCTAGCGGTTGCGTGCCAGGCCTATCCGTGTGAGCCGCGCTGTTAGTATGCACGGCTTGGAGCTTGTCTGTCGTCTCCCGCTTCCCCTCGGCCGACCGACAGACCAAACGAGCGAACCAACGAACGGCTTACTGCGACTATTACCACTGCTCTATATTCAGCCGAGTCCTACTGGCCCATTGCCTCAGACTCGAGCTTATACTCTTTCTCTCTCTCTCCCGTTGCTTTTTTCTTTCCATCTTCCGCGCTCTATTTCTACTTCGGACTCTTCGATAGCTGCGAGCAATTGAATAACGACAACGAGAATCAAACTCCGACGCGCCGCAGTAGGTCTGCGAAAATGCAAATCGGCTTTCGTCAATGTGTGACTAGTTTCTCTTTTATTTTCTATCGTTCGGTTAAACGCGGGTCTAATGATCATCCGCCGCGGAGAAAACGTATCAGCGTATACATGCTTTAGCTATCGATCTCTCTTTCGCTCTCTCGTTCTCTTCGCTCATAGTTCCACATCGCGCGACTATTTTATCATTTTTCTTCTGCATTTCCCTCTTTCTTTCTTTTTCTCGCTCGCACTCTGTGCGGCCGTCCGCCGCTAGGTTACTGCTACTCGTTGGCTTATTCCGTGGAAAGCTCGGCCCTCGTATTTTCACGTTTCTCGACCTTTCAACCGAAGCTTCTCCAAGCTTCGAATGCATTTGCTGGGGGATATGACGCGCGAGATTAGCGGCGAGTACCCAACGTCGGGTTGCATAAAACGCAAGCTCCGCGTAAAGACTACGTGGAGCGAGGTATCGGACGGAAAAGCGTTGGAAGAGCAGAACGAGGATCGATTGGATCGACGACTGCTACGGTCGCGGGAACGAGCGGAGAAGAGCAAGAGCAGGGCCAGTGCTGAGGGCGATCAGCTGAGATTGGGAGAGCGCGTTCGATTAGTGGGCCGCGGGACGGTGGAAGGCGGAAGGCGAGGGCGGGATGAGACGGAGGTTGGTCGAAAAAGCGAAAATGAAAAAGCCGAGGCAGACGAGCGGTAAGCGAGTTGCAGCAGCAGGGAAGAGAGATTGGCTACGATTGCAGCTCTCTCGGCAGTACGCCACTGTACTTTGCAGCTCGGCAGAGTATGAATTATTTTCGCCGTGGGGGCATCGCATCTTATGTAGGTCGTGTACACGTAGCGCGCCGCCGCGGCCGCTGCTGCCGTCGTTGCCGTTGCTGCTCTACTATAGGCCTGCACACTACTGCTCCGATGTCTGAGTTAGCTGCAACGAACGCCCGCGAGCTAACTCTCGTTCTTTTCTCTCTCTCTCTCTCTCTCTCTCTCTCTCTCTCTCTCTCTCTCTCTCTCTTTCTCGATAGCGCCTACTTTTAATCAGTCGACTTTTGAGGACAATCTTTCAGCTAAAACTCGTCGACAGTTGTCAAGAGCGTTGCCTCAGAGTCGGTGCCCCTCGAGTCGAAGGCTTCGCCCGCGTGACTCGTGATTTTTTTTCCTTCTTTTTTTCTGCCAACGCAACGCAGTTCTCGCCCGATCCATCGGCTATTCAGAGTTGCGGATCGATCGAGAAAAATCAAGCGTCATTGCTCGAGGAAAAGCTAACGAACTTCCAAGGCTCGGGCTGTCGGCGTGCTGGCTCGCCGATGCGATCGATTACTTTTGAAAGGCGCAAGCGAATCTTCCAAGCGCCTCCGACTGCTCGGGAGGAGGACAGAGGCAGCGGCGAAAGCGAGAAAAAGCCACTACGGCTACGGAGCTTCCGAGAGCGGGCGGCGCGACGACAATATCGTTGAAACGTTGAACGCACGAACCGCGTGGACCTGGTAGCATGAGGGCGAGGACCGCTGATCAGAGGGGCTGAGGGGGCGGAGGTAAAGAGAGCAGGAGCTTCACCCACCAAAACTGAGACTGCGAAACGACACGCGAGTGCAAGCTCGCTGACGTAGGCGCGCGAAAACGACTTGGCGGCACTTTGGGTTGAGATCACAGATATCACTTTGACTCGCGTGACTGGCTTAGCCTGGCGGATGCACTTTCACTGGGCTAACTTCACTGTGCTCGCGAAAGCTCGAGGCCCGATCGCACTGTTGGTGTCATGTCACGCGGCGACGGTGGCGAGAGTGGGCTGCTGGTGCCGCTGCACTGCACTGCACTGACTGCGACGCGTGATCTGGGTGGAGGGGTGGTTGTAACGAGGGGCTGCACGGCGATGTCACGCGAGTGGGCGCTGCGAGCTGCGCCGGCGAGCGTGGCTCTGGGTTGACTGCTCGTGCCGCGGCAGCGGCGGCGGCACGTAGAGCGCCGGAGCGCCGCGCTCGCGCAAGACAGAGACGGACGGAGAGCGCGCGCGCGCAAAAGAGAGAGAGAGAGAGAGAGAGAGAGAGAGAGCGCGCGCGAGAGCCGGAGCCCCACCATCAATTTCCTCACCGCCACCGCCACCACGCTCTATGTATCTAGCTCGCGCGCACCAACGCCGCCGCCGGCGGACGAAAACAGAGCGCTCTCGCCTCTCGCGGCCTACGCCGGATCGTCATCGATAGATCGACTGCGCGTAACAGAGGATGCCGGGCGGGCAGGTGTCACGGGGGAGGGAGCTGCATAGGCCCAGTCAGTGAGCGCCACTGCCGCAGACGGCAATCATCGACCCGCAACCCCCGTGACGCAACCACTCTTCACCCCCCCCCCCCCTTCCCCCGGTAGTCTCTCTCGCCCGCCGCATCACCTCGCCTTCGCCTTTCTTCTCGCCCTTTCCCTTCCGCCCCCGTGGCCCCCTCGTCCAACCGAATTCCGCTTCCACCGTCGCTGCCACTGCTGAGACGCACTGCTTGCGCGGGCAAGCTCTTGAGGCGAGGCTGCCTGGGCACCGTAGCGGGCTCTCAAACAGAATGGTAAGCGTAACAGCCAAAGTACCGTTCGCGCGCTTGAAATATGTATATCGTGTACCTGCACGTGAAAAAAGAAATACAGGACCCTCTCGCTTAGAGTGGATTCGGAGATAGAGGCAGTAGACACACTGTGCTCTGCTCGCGTAGGCGCGGGCCTTCGGCGACTGAATGGCGCACTCCCCGTCTGCCGTGGCAACACAATACGCGAGTTTTACCGCTGCCGAATCGAGGGCCACGGTCCTTTTTCGATCGAATAATGAAATCGAACGAAGGGAAAAGGAAGGGGAAGGGAAGGTTGCGATCTCGAGGAAAAAAAGTGGGCAACGGGCTCGGCGCGTATATCGGGTATCCGAGCGAGTGTACCGTTAGGACCGGCCGCGCTCTTTGGCACTGCAACGCCCGTCAAAGTTGGGGCGGCGTGCCGCGGTCCGCAGTCCTTCGCGATCGGGTACGAGGTGAGCGTGGCGCGATACTCGGCCAGCTCGCCGATCGTCGGCGGCCGCAGACGAGCGAGGTACACGCGCGTAGTCCAAGTCGCTTTTCGAGCGATTACCGTTATCTGGCGATGTCAACGAACTCGAGCTCGCGAGCGACGCTTGACGCGCGCCACGCGTCGAGCACTCGCGTCGACTCGCGACTCGACTCGCCCGCTCGTGATCGCAGCAGCCCTTCTCGCGCGGCGCGCCCCGAGCGCGCCGCGGTCCAGTCGACGATCGATGCGCGCTCATCAAAAATGCGACTGCTAGCTTGGAGCCGGGCTGGTTTATTGATAAAATGCCAGGCCGAGCAAGAGCGGAGCGCGGTCGGCTGACGTCAGCGTGAATCGCTGGCCGAGCTGCATCAATCGGAGGCGCATTAGCAGGTTGCCGCGGGTGACGATCAAAATAACCGCGGCGACGAGCGCGACGACGGAGCGCGCGCGCGAGTTCGGCGGTTATTGACCGAAGCGGACCGCGGCCCGTGGCGCAGCACGACGGTTCGACCCGTGCGTGCTCGAACGTTGCATCGCGCGCGTCGGCACCCGCCCACGCTGCTCACCTGCGCTCGTTGCAGTTATCAGTTGGTTCGCGGTGACTATTAGCGCTCGCGGGGTCAATGACACGAGCGCGCCCGATAAAAAGCATCGGACGCTTCTTTCCGAACGATCGCGATAGATGCTGGTCTGCTGCCGTCGTGCTGATGGACGAGCCACCTGTGATTTGTGTCGCGCGGGGGACATTATTAATCGGAGTCCGCGCATTGGAGCAAACGATTTGAGGAAAAGTAAAAACTTTCTCTGCGCCTCGAACGGACGTAATACTCCTGCGTACATATGTATATATATCCAAGTATGATGCAAGAGCTGGAATCTCGGCTGTGAACTTTCCTCGCGGATCGATCGCGCGCATATAGGATGCCGGCGCGCAGGCAGAGAGAGAGAGAGAGAGAGAGAGAGAGAGAGAGAGAGAGGGACCAAAAAAGCATCCTTCCCGCTCGAACCTTGAAAGCACTCGCTCGTGCGTCTGTGCGCGCAACTTGTGCAATCCGCGAAAGCAACTCTCGATTCCCAAGTACGCTTGTACGCGCGAAGACGAGAGAAGCCGCAGTGCTCTTGCTCGCGTTCCCCACCAGCGACTGCTGTCCAGCACGCGCGACGGCCGCTCTACTGCACTTCGCTCTCTCTCTCTCTCTCTCTCTCTCTCTCGGAATACTCGCTCAGCTGACGAGCAGATCATTTTTCCATACACGGTCAAAACCAGCTGAATCCGCGATCTGCGCTCGCTCCCCGCCGTTGCGCAAGCCTTGCCAATTGCTCCTTTTCTCCTTCTTCTTCGTCTTCCCTGGCCGCCGAAGATTCACCTCTCCCTCTTTCTCTCGGTCGATCGGCCGCGTTGCGGGCTTTTCGCCGGCGTGCGCGAATCCCGGCGGCTCCTCTGCCGCACACAGTCATAATCCGAGCGAGTTCGCGGGCTGCACGGCTGGGAGGGGGCAGGCAGGGGCAGAGAATATATTTAGTCGCGGAGAGAGGGGCACTGGACGCGAGCCAAGCTCATCAGCGAACGCGAAATCTAGGCCTCAACTGGCGCGACCTCATCCCTTTCTTACCACTCGCGACGAGCGACAGCTTATAACTCGGCAACTTTATTGCAGCTGGCACAATGCTCACTCACTTGGCTTTCACTTTTTCATCACGACAATCGAGGCGCCGATCGAGCGCTCGTCCTGCGACCATTTTCGAGTGTATCGACTGCGCCGCCGGCCGACTCGGTCGTCGTCAAAGGACGAGGACCGTGCGGAAAGACCATTACGGGCTCCCCGCCGTCGGGGCCCGCGCGCCTCGGGCAGAGAAAGCGCGTCGTCGCTTTTGAATATGCCCATATCGCGCGGGCCCAATTCACGGCGATCCCGCTCGGTCGATCGCTGCGTGTGTGCAGCCACACGTTTCGGCGAACGTTCGAGGCGACTGCTCGCCTGGAACGCGTCCAGGGGCTCGGGGCGCTATCGCCACCGTTGCGTTGCCCGATCGCATGCACGATCGGCCAGATCCATTCGCAGCCTCCGTTATGGAGTCAGCATAATCGCTCGGCGTTTCGGCAGCTTCGTGTACACATAACCTTTCTAAAGCCTCCAGCAACTTCTCACATTAGCCAACTACGGCTCAAACCAGACAAGACGGACTTACCCTTCACGTCTATAATGGATTCTTGAGGTTCCTGACTGCTTCGCTCTCTCTCTCTCTCTTTCTCTCTCTCTCTCTCTCTCTCTCTTTGCTTTTTGCTTACCTGCAATACAAAGCTACCCGGATAACATTGGACTTGCAAAATATCTATATAATACAGAACCTCGGCAAGCAGTCGTCGTCTTTCATGGAGCGTAAACGATGCCTATTATAGTTTTCGTAATCTCGGTTTGTCAGCGCATACAGTTTAAAAGAAAAAAAAAACGTGAACTCTGATGAAAGTTGGTTTGATCGACGTGGGCTCGATAAAGATAGTTTCGAGCTGTAAATCGTAAATTGCGGCGCCGACAGGAGGCTCGATGCACGCGCAGGCTCAGGTATACTTAGCCCGCAGTCGGTGCGGAGACTCGAGTGGAAGTCGCAAGAGCGGCCGAGAGCCGTGGGCGAAGGGCGATCGCCGCGAGGCAGACAGCGAAGCAGCCCTGCTGCGACTAATCTTGATTTCGGAGTGGCGATAATGTTGCGAAAGGCGCCGCGAGCAGAGATACGGGGCGGAGGAGAAAAAAAAAATTGAACAATAATACCGGTTGGTTCTTACTACCAAAGAGAGATTACACGCGCAAGCAAACAGTTACTTTCCATCCTGACCTACATTTGCTTCGCGCGCTGCGTCGCTCGCCGCGCGCTGACACTTGCCGACCCTGAGATTCTATTGGTATGGTTCGCTTCGCTTCGCAAAAAAAACAAGAAAAGCACAAAAAAAAACCTTTTCATTTTCACGGTGCACCAGAAAACTCTCAATCTTTTTGCCGCGTCCCAAGGTTGACTGTCTCTTCGCATTGCATTCGACGGAACTTGACCGCGGTACTCGCCTAGCTCGAGCGTCCCACGCGCGAGGAGCAGCACTGTACAGTCGCGAACGTTGAGCTCAGCTTCTGCCTGAAGATTTCGGCTAGGCGACGCGCGAGCGAGCGAGCGAGAGAGAGAGAGAGAGAGAGCAGCGCGCAGGCGGTCCGTAACGTAAGAAGTGATTGTTGTCGGCAGCGGCAGTCGCGCTGTCGCAATGGGAAGTGTTGCCGCGACTCTCTCGCAAGGCTCGCGCGTTTCGCATCGGCACACGCGATTTTGCCGCAGATCGCACCTTCCGATTGGAAGTGCGCTGCCGTTTGCGCGCGCCCATATAGCTGCGCTCTGCTGTCGAGTTGCCACATCGATCCTTGCTACCAGACTTGCCGAAAATAATACGCGCTCGCGTCGCGCATCGGTCGCGTTCAGCGTCCGATTCGAGGAGATGTTCGCTGACTGAAATTCCGAATGACCGAGTGGACGTTTGTCTCCCGGGCAACGCGTCAAACGACAAACGCTATATAATTTGCCCTACGAGCACGGCATAGCTGCGTCGTCGTAATTCTTTGCGAAATAGGTTCACCGCCGTGGCAACCTGCCGTGGACGTGGCTCTGTGTGCGCCGAGCTGGTGGCGTGGCAAGGAGAGAGAGAGAGAGAGAAGCGCAAGTCGTCGGTTTGCGGCGCTGCACGGCAACAAGAAAAAAAAGGGTCCGCATAATGCACGTAAATGCGGCTCGCCGGCGGCGGAAAAGGGAAAAAAAAAGAGAAAGAAAAGCGAGTGAAGCTTGCAGAGAGCGCGGCACGCGCATTGGCAGGAGAGAAAGAGCCGGCGGATGGCGCATGCGCGCGAGCGAGCGCAATCAAGTTCCTGAATCGAAAGTCAATATAGCGGGCGGCTGTCAATAGCGCGGCATGCATAAATAGATGCCGCTACCGCTGACTCTTTCGCTCTCTCCCTCTCGCGCGAATCTCTCCCGTCGCCGTTATCAGCTCGATTATCGCGATGGATAGAAAACTGTCGTTGAGAAAAAAAAAAAAGAAAAACAAAGAACGAAGATGAAAAAAAAAGTGCGCGCACGCGCAGATAAAATTGCGCTGAGAAAAGCGCTACTCCGACTCGATAACGTTGCTCGTTCCGGAACCATTTCAACAGCGCGACGAAACTTCGAGCCTTCAAAAAGACATCTCGTAGAAGAATTCATTCTATTAGAGCGTAAGGGGCTCAACGAAAAACGCGATAACCGTGCGCCCCCCCCCCCCCCCCCATCGCCCAATAAAAGAAGAAAAAAAATAACGCGGGCATCGATTATAATATTTCTATATTATAGCCACGGCCATCGGCGAGCGTTGCAGACATACGGGCTCTTTCCGTGCTTGGCTATTACGACACGTGTTGCCTCATCGCAAAGGCAACGTAGGCAAGTCGCTATTATGCGCATATGTGTGTATATATCCGCAGATCGCGGTCTTGCGCTCAGCGGCTTGGTCGGTAAGAACGACACCTGCCCAACCCGAGCGCTTGCAGTTCTCGACGCGAGGCGTCGTCTCGCTCCAGTCGCGTCGGTCCGACGAGACGCAACTCACATCGGACTCGCGCTGTACCTGCCATCGGCAACGCCAGCCCTCCCGGTACGCAGCTCCCATTTATTTTGTTCGTCGCAGCTCTGGCGATTGCTCGCCTGCGTCGACGACAAGCACCAAAAATTGGCCGCTTGCGTCGACTGCTGCAGTAACGTTGTCGGCAAAACTTGCGGATTGCTGCTTGCGTCAAAAGCTTCGTTGCACCGAAATAGCACACGTTACGACGCCAGTCCGGCAAAGAAGACTTTCGAATTCGTGGGAAGTCCTTTCGCCCGAGCGAGAGGAGGACCTGCTTCCCCCTTGGAGCTTGGAGCATGGCGTGGCAAAAAGCGCGCGCCGCAATTCAAGGGGGCGGCAGACAGCGCGAGCGAGGAACCTCTGCACCGTTACGATGTTATCGAGGCGGCTGATGCCGCAGTAACGTACGGCCCGTGGCTAGTCACAGTAATAAAGACGGCCGTCTCGGCCCATTATGGTCTGCAGGGCCACGCGGTACCGACAGTCACGACTCCGTGGCCCATCGGCTGGGCAACGTCGCCGTTCGAGTGGTTCGGCAGCAGTGGGGCGCAACAACGCGCAGAGCGGCGGTTGCGAGGGTGCTGCTGGCGCGAGCGAGGATCGGAGCCGGAGTAGCGGTCTCGATCGCGCAACGCCACAGTAGGGGCTTCTGTTCGGTGGTCGCGGTCGCTGCAAAAGGGAGGGGGAGCTGGGAAACGCGGGCCGGGATGAAAGAGGTGCGTGATCCGCGTGCGAGATGGCTAACGGTGCCGCTGCAGCGGGCGCTGCTACATAACTGCACAGCCCGCGCGGCAGGCAGCAGCGGCGGCGGCGGCGGTGACGACGACGACGACGACGACGACGAGGGAGAGAGGACTAGCGGTACATCCGAGCGGTGCCGTTAGTCGACCGACAGATCCGCTAGCACGAGCAGATCTCGCCTTGTTCGCCTCCTCATCTCTCCCTTCCCGTCCGCGGCCCTAGCGCCGCAGCTGGCTCGCCGCTCGCTCGGCCACCATTCCGACCGAGCTCACGGCCGCGAGCCGGTTTGCCGATTATACGCTGCACCGGCACGAGGCGCGCACGCACGCCCACGGCTAGCCGCGGCTTTTCATTCGAGTGTACCTGTGCCGGTGATGGGGGGCGAGGAGAGCTGCGAGCTGCTGATGTCGGCTGGTGGCTGCGAGCTCTGCTGCTGCTGCTGCTGCTGCTGTTGCGGGGGCGGCGGCTGCGGGGGCGGCGACGCGGTCGCCGTGGTCGGTCCCACTTGCTGGGGACTGCTGGCAGTGGCGTTGGCGTTGGCGCTGCCGCTGCCGCCAGCCTTGCCAGGGCTGGCCGCGCTCTCCGCCATTGCTTTGCCTTGCTTCTTTCGCCTTGTTTTCGTAATTTTCGCAACTTTTCCCGTCAGTCGTACACCAAGTTATCGCGCGATTACCGCACCTCGATTGTCTCCGGCATCTTGTCGCTTCGCCACCCTTCGTCCGCCTTGTCCGTCTTTTCTCACACCGAACGCTACTTACACTTGACTCGCGTTACCTCCGAGATAAGACCGATCGATGATCATCGACCCACCGCCGTGGCCGTTCGCCCACTCACTCGTTTTTCTGGCCGGCCACTGCCAATTTTTCGTTTTGTTTCTGTTTCTGTTTTGCTTATTTTCTCTCTAGTCTTTGGATCACGTTAGACGACCCAGGTGCGGCGAGACTCGGGCTTGGTTGCTCCCATTGGAGAGCAAGCTGCACTCGCCAAGCTCGATCGACTGGGAAGCTGGCTAGTTTTCTATCTAGAAGCGAGCGTCAACGTCTCGGCCGTCCAAGCGGCAAT
Source organism: Phymastichus coffea (assembly GCF_024137745.1). Taxonomy (NCBI): domain Eukaryota; kingdom Metazoa; phylum Arthropoda; class Insecta; order Hymenoptera; family Eulophidae; genus Phymastichus; species Phymastichus coffea. The sequence continues at coordinate 1,218,464 of NW_026706866.1, forward strand.
GCTCGTCGTCGACCACTTCGGACAACTGCTGCTGGCGCATTTGGCGGCTTGCGACTTGACGGCCATGTCGCAGACGCTGCCGCTGCCACTGCTGGTAGAGCTTTCAGCGTGCCGATCTAGAAGACAAGCCATCCATGCGTTCTTTCGCCCTCGTCAAATGACGCTCGCGCGCGTTCTGGCCAGGCTTTCGTGCGGTCGCCAACAAGGGACAAAGCTAGGAGAGCGAACGCAACAACGACAACGGGCTAATCAACTATCGAGCCCGCAATGGATGACAGGGGCTTCGAGCTGTGCCACAGCAGACTACGCAGTCGATAGGTCAGTGGGCTTTGTCTACGCTACACCAGCGACTGCCAGAAGAATGGCCAGTCATTAGCGTCAATCTTTCGCCAATAAAAACTAATGGCAGATTCAACGCTTCACCTCGAATACACCTCTCTCGCTCTCTCTCTCTCTCTCTCTCTCTCTCTGCCTGTCGCAAACATCACGCTCGCTTCAACGCCCGTCGAGCTTGCAGATTGCAACTTTCCAAGAAATTTTCCAGACTCGCAGTTATCGACTAATAATCGCAAGAGCAGTCGTAATGTGGAGCTACTGGAAAGTTAGAGAACAGGCGAAGGCGTTCGATTGATCTGCGGACCGATAAAAAATAACTGCAATAGTTTGGAAGAGACTGCAAGGTAATCTCCTGGATCGAGGAACAGTCTATGTTGCAACGAAGACTCTAGAAAAGGTTAAGCTCGCCCTCGTAAAAAAAGGGCGAAGTTGCAATAGGCGTAGAAAGAGGGAAAGTACGCGGGAGCGCATGTGTGTGCGAGAAAGAGAGGGAGAGAGGGAGAATGAGCGAGAAAGAAAAAAATAACACGGGATTCGGCGACATCTCCGAAGTACGTAACCGTGTTTCACACGCTTCATCCGAAAAATCGATATTACTTCCTCCCCCGCTCTCAGCTAGGCAAAGCACACGCGGAGCCAACGTACATACAAATGCATGTACACAAGTCTCACACGGTCTCAATCAATTCGTATAACGAGAGAAAGAGATAGAAAGCGAGAGAGCGAGAGAGAGAAAGAGAGAGAGAGAGAGAGAGAGAGAGACGAGCTGTACTTCTCTATGGACGAGGTTCCGTTTGAGGTTTGGACTGGCCGCACGCGAAAGAGGCACGCACAAGCTCGCCACGATGTAGCACGTGCAAAGTGGCGGAGGGTAAAAATAGCAAAGGCGCAATTGCTCGAAAATCTGGCCAGATAAGCGAGAGACGAGTGGGAGCAAAGGAAGAGTCGTGGGATGCTGCTCACCTGGGCTGACTGGCAGCTCGGCGAGGGGTCGCGCAGCTCCGACAAAGGAGCAGCCCGAGCGGAAGGGCGAGGGAGCGCAGTCGGCCAGAGAGGCCACGATAACGGCGCTGGCAGCAGGCAGCAGCAGCAGCAGCAACAACGGTAGCGGCAGCAGCAGGAGATGTCGACTCCGGAGAAAATGGTGGCACTGCACAGTCAACTGGCGCTGCGTCGACGACGAGGACGCGCGAGAGTGAAAGCACGGAGAGATCCGGGCAGAGAGCAGCTCTCGAGCAACCCCTCGCTCGAGATGGGGAGGAAGGCGCGCAGGATTACGCACACACGGAGCGCAGCGCGCCAGAGCGCAGCAGTCACGAGCAGTCGCGAGCTGCGCGACCTACGTCACGCACAGGCGCAGAGCGGCCCCGGTTAGTGTGTCTCGGCCCCGCCGAGAGGGCTGCCCCTGCCGCCGCGGCCCAGGTGGCGCTGCTGCTCGCTGCTCCTCTTCGCGCTCGCCCTCCGGACTTCCTCCCCCGTTTCTCGCTTCCTCGCGAGCTGCGAGCTTCGACGGGCGCCGTCGTCGCCGCCGCTGCAGCTTCGGCTCGCAACTCGCCTCCCCGCGACGTTCGTAGCCCCGACGTGCGTGCAACTGCACCCCGACGCTCGAGAGCTCTAATTATCCGACTGCTTGCTTGCCGCTCGCGAGCCGATCAATATCCGACTGCAACCCGTGAACCTTCGCGGCGACTTGCCCACCCACGGAAAGCGAAAGTGTGTTCTTTCTCTCTCTCTCTCTCACTCTGTCCTTCCACCCCGACTTCTCTCTGCGCTACTCCCCCCGAAAGCTCTGCTCGCCAGATAGACGAAGCCCCATTTTCACACTCACGCTCGTCAAAGCGCGACCTTGTTCCCCCTGTCCTACTTACCTGCACTTACCGACCCCACATTCATCCACGCTTTTGCCTGGCTTTCGCGCTTTCGCTTCGAACCTGTAGCTTAACCCGGATTCTCCGACAATGTTACGTCCAAAATATGACTCATCGCTGCCATTTCAAGTAAAGCGCTCGCAGTGGAATTCTCGCAGCATATAAAAATATGTGGCGAGCGACAATCGATTGGCTTTAGACGGTCAAGTCGAGTTGTCGCCAGGAGGAAATAAGTGAAACTCGTCGATGACATAAAAGGCAAAATAAAAAAAGAAGAAGAGGAAAAATCTCGAGCGTTTGCCGCACTCTGGAAACTGGTGCATGCGCCCTAGGCTCCGCTTCTCCCGCCTTTTCTTTGATCGACTCGACGCGTACCTGGTATCCCAGTGAAGGGAGCATAGCGTGTAACGTTAAATGGCTCAATATCCAATGAGCGACGCGGGCGGCTCAACTTTGCTTTTCCACGATAATCATTAACTATATATCATTAATTATGCATACTGTTGGCAAAGTGCGTAGCGATACTAGCTGGCAACTTACGTATGCGCAGGAAACGTACCTGAAAAAGGAAAAAGAAACATCGATCAAGAAGATATTTAGAGATGTCGTGGATTGATTCGATTTGATCAATAAGAGACACGGATACCGAGTAGGAAATGGTATTTGAGCTGGTTGCGCGACAATTAGTCTGCGTTGGATACTTATCGAGAGAAGCGATAAAGACATTAGAATGCATAACTGTGCTTGGGGGAAACGACATCACAATACCGCTACACGTGCACATCGCAGGGTAAGAGCAGGCGTAGGTGTATCGCGGTTTATCCGCGAAACTCATCTTACGGCAATTGATTGACGAGGGTTCATCGCGACGGCGGCGTCGCTAAGCCATAGCGCACACACACACACACACACACACACACACATGAATGGACGCGGGCTCGCGAAAAAGAGAGAGGGCGAGCAGCCGTGAGCGCCGAGGGATCCTGCATTTCCGCGAAGAGAACGAGGCAGTCACACGGGTCTGGCCTGCACTCACGCGCCGCCTATAAGTAGGTAAAGATCGAGCATCGCAGGCATGTGTGCGTGCGCGTAAACAGTTAGCGGTACCGGTTTAGCGGCTGCTCGGGAGGAGCAGGAGGATTAGAGAGGAGAGGCGGCCGCGCGCGGGCCCTTCGCTGCCTCGCGCGCGGACGGACCGCGCGATCCGCGAGCGACGGGGCTCGGATGCGCTGCGACCGCGCGGAGAGAAGGAGAGCTGACCCAGTAGCAGACTGCAACGTCGTCGCAGCTGGCCGCGAGTGCTCGTAGGGGGAACGAGAGAGAGAGAGAGAGAGAGAGACTAGTTAACGGTCCGGCTGCGGCAGTTTAGTGCTTTTTGTTGGCGCGCGCAGCGGCAGCACGTAGCGCGCCGGGCGAAGCAGCAGAGAAAGTCCGCGCACGGATGCGCCGTTATAACGAGACTTTCGTTCCCTCTCTTTGTCGAGCGAGCGAGGGACGAGCGGCCGCCGACGTTTTACCGTTAGCAGCTCTGTCCCGTGCACCTCGCTCGCGGCAGCCGAGCGAGGCAGGCGCGCGCCGCTGCCGGCCACACGGCTGCAGTCGGCGTCGCGGCGAGCGCCCGAGTCACCGTCGGCCGGCGGGCCTTATCCGCGATGGCTCGTCCGAGCCGTGGCGCAGCGCGATCACGCGATGTAGGCCCGCGGTACCGTAAGCCACCGGTCACGTCAGCCGCTCGGCAGGCGCGTCGAATCCCGTACGAGCGACGCACCGCCGCGATGACGCGCCGATCGCCGACCAACGACCCCCGAATCGGCGAGTGCACGCGCGCGGCTCGTTGCGCTTCCGCTTTCTCTCTCTCTCTCCCTCTCTCTTCGGCCAATCTGCGCGGCCTGCAAGACGCTGAGTATGTAAATAGTGACTCCGCCGGTTCACGCAATAGCGCGTGAATCGGCACATATTTCAATTCCACTGCAGTTGCGCTTTGCACATTGTTGACTACATCGAATTCCAGACAGTCGACGACGAAAGAACGAAAGAGGGGCGAAAGCTCGATATGGTTTTCTTCTAGATTGCATCTTGGAGATAGTCGAGGAGAGGAACCGAGGTTAGCCGCGGCAATAATGCATAACGGTCCGCGAGGAGGCAGTCGCGTGTCCGGGTCGTGCCAGCCGCGAATCGAAGGAGCGAAGGGGCCCTTGCCGTAGCGAGTTCGATCTCGCAACAACGAGAATGAGAATCGAGAGGGGGCCGCGACGCGAACGCTCGGACGAGGAACGATCTGCGGGCAGTGGCTCGATCTCTCGCGATCCGACGATTCGTTTCTTTCGATTCGAAGGCGCGCGCACGGCCGAATAAACGTCCGAGAGGCTCTCGATCGCGTGGCCGCGCGTGCGCGACGAGCTCAAAGTCCATTGAGCTCTCTGCCCGCGATTACAAAGGCGATCGAGGCTGTCGGGAACGAGCGGCAAGTGGGACGGGAAGGACTGGGCGACGGCTCGCGCGTAACGCACACGCGCGCGGGGGTGCTTGACCTGTCGCGCGCGACCCTCGGCCGCTCGTAGCGGCCATTTGCATATTATCGCGCTAACGGGGCAGACCGCTCGGCCCGAAGTGACGAGCGACAAGAGAAAAGCAGACAGACTCTTGGCGGAGGTAGCCGTAGGTCGGTCTGCTCGCGCGGTCGCGGCTGTAGAGGAGGAGAGGCGAGGCGGCACGGCCAGGCAGGCGCACACGCGCACACGTGCGCGTGCGCGCGGCACAGGTAGATCGTGCGCGTTCGCCACGTGCTTTGCCAAGGGGTCATCGGCCTGCCGAGTGCGAGCAGCGAGGAGGAATGGAGCCGCGAGCCGAGGCCTTACAGCCCAAACAGCCTTTGTGGCCGAACTCGACTCGGCTCGATTATTCGACGCACCTTCTCTCGGCTCGTCCGCGTGAGCGCTCGATTAAGCAGATTGAAAGCTGCACTTTCACTCGGCCGCGTCGCCAGTTCGCGCCTGCATCGGTCGAATCGATGTCTCGTCCTTGGCACGATCCCCTCTGTCGTTCCCCAATTTGCGCTCCGTCCGTTCCTCCCTGCAGTCCCTAATTCTTGACTCCGGAATTCGGCACAAGACTCTACGTTCGGCCTCAAGCCGCGACTAGATCTAGCTGTAGTTTGACTCCTTTGCCCGCCGAAATAGTCGTAAAGTGTGTTCGCGGAACAAAAGAGAGACGGTAAAAAGGTAGCCGCACGGCGAGCAAGAGAGAAAGAATCAAAGCAGAGAAGCCGCACCTGCGGTCGACGAACCCAGCTCTCTCGCTCTCTCTCTCTCTCTCTCTCTCTCTCCTTCTCTCTTTCTCTCGCTCCTTCTCGATACTCGCGCTCAGGCACTGGCCCAACCGAATTCCTACCGGACCGGCCAGTGACAATGACGCTGGAATTTTGATATCCACCCATTCCTCCCCAGCGAGTCGCACGTGCTCGTCACCTTTGATTGACGAGCGTCGAAAAACAAGGCGGATTAGCGGCGTTTGGAGAATCAACGTGCGAATCGCGACGCCACCGCGACCGTTGAGTCACGGCCAAGCGGAAAAACGAGAGCTGACTAGTCAGAACACGTGGCAGGAGGCATCAGCGACGACGGGAATAGCTGGTTGAACGCGCAGAAGCGGGGGTCAATGACTGTGGCGGCTCGCTCCTTCGGCCTGGCCGTCCAACTTTTCCGACTGCCTGGCTCCCTTTATTGCGCAAAGCCCCGCCGAGCTGCCGGCACCACAGAGAACGAGCAAACGAAAGGACAAGGCGGAGCGGCGAGCGCGAAGAACGACCGTCGGAGCTGGCATTATCGCCGCTCGTAAGCGCGGCATGGCCGAGACGCGTAGTGGCGGAGAGGCGAGGAGGCATGTGGTTAACGGTACCGGACGCGAGAGGCCGCACGCACGCACGCACGCACGCACGCACGCACGCACGCACGCACGCACGCACGCACGCACGCTCGCACGCACGCACGCACGCACACTTGCGCAAGAGCGCGGCCCGACAGGTACGCTCTTTTCGGGGCTCGCGTACTCGCGTGTACGCAACAGCGCGTCCTCGGCAGCTTGGCCGTCATTGTGCTCGAGCAGGGACGCGCGAGGGACCAGCGAACAATCGCGACCCGACGCGAGTGGACGGGAGATAAGAGCGAGGCAAGGTGACTCGAGGCGAGATAGCGAAAGGAAGGAAAAAAGAAAAAGCCAGGCGCGTCTCCCGAGTTGCGCGGCACTGGCCGCGCTAGCGAAGTAGTAGCTAGAGGCGCCTCTACACGTAGCGGTAGGTCGTTGAACCGGGCTTTTGTTTGGTGCCCCCTCCCCGCGTCGGTTTCTCGCTCGAGCTGCCGAAAGCCGACGGCCGAAAACACTGGTGGGCCCGGAATTACGAAAGCGACCAGGAAAGAGCGAGAGAGAGGGAGAGGAGGAGCGGCCGGTACGCGGCCTACGCAGCGCGGCTGGCGCGGCAGCGATCGATCCCACGCAGCCTTCCAAGGTCTTTGCCACCTGCTCTGCCAAACCAAATCCTTGCTCGGCGCGTCTCGGCTCGCGGGCAGCCACCCAGACCCGCAGCCTCCCGGAATCGATCGCGATCGGCAACGGACGACTCGGCGGTACTCGCGTGAGCAGCCGCTCGAAAAAGGAACAAAGAGCTCGAGCTTGGAATAGACGTTGCTGGTATTAGCGTCGCGTGGCTGATTGTTTATTAATTATGGATCGATACTCTCCGTCTATCTGCTGTGCGAAGGCGGCTCGCAGTCACAAGTGTGCAAGTCTTCGACGAGTACGCGACTCGCGGAGAGGGGAGCGCGCGGCCGCGGCGTGCGTGCAGCCGCAGTGTAGAGCTCTGCACGCTTCTTTATGTCCTTCCCCAGAGGCGTCAGTGTGTTACTGACCCCGAGTGACCCTGCCGCTCGCGTGCCAACGCGACTGTACCCCATTGCCGTCCGTTTCAATTTTGCCTTTCGTTCGGCGCGCCGCTGCCTTCGGCTCGGCTCGCTCCCAGCCCTGATTTCCGCGCTGCGCGCCCTGCCGTCGAGCCTCGCCAGCGAGAGCATCGCGCGCCCGTACGTCCGGCCCATCGCTGGCCGACGGGGCGGGGTTGGTCGGTCGACCCGGGGCACCGCATTGGGTGAGCGACCCGATCGTAGTTCCCGATAGCGAGCAACGCCGCGAGGAGAGACGAGAGGCCGAGAGAGGCGCCGAGCGTCGCGGGAGAAAGAGTGGAACGACTTGGCGAATAACGGCAGATTCATTCACCGCTCGACTCGCGGGATTCGCTCGAGTGCGCCGTGAGAAAACGGTAAAAAAGAGCGAGGAGCTGCGCCGCCGAACCGCCGCGCGCATATATCGGTACACGGATGCGTGCGTGCACCTCGCCGCGGTGTAATTGGACTGGCCGGTTCCGTTGGCCGGCCGACTCGAAATTCGCAGCCGCGGCCGCTCGATAGATTGGTCAGTAAGCTCACCTCTAATGGTGCTGGGCATGTTGTCAGCAATAGCATATCCTGCTGTCCGTGGCTGGTGCGAAAGTGGCCGGTCGCGCTGCAGGCCGAGCAGCGCAGAACGATGGACGCGATGCGACGGCGGCGGCGGCGGCGAAGGCACAACAAATCAAGGGAAACGCACTGCACTGCGACTGGTCGCGCGGTCGTGCCGGAGAACCGCGGTAGGCCGCGTCACAAGCGGAGCTTTATTTACTTGTGGCCGCGAGGGGCAGAGTCAATGGCCGCTCGCGCGCGCGGCTGCGACGTGGCTGCCCACGTAAACGAACTCGCGTGCGAGAAACGAGCTTGCGTCTCGCTGCTGCGTGGCGTCGCGTCGGCTCGCTCGCTGCGGACGCGGAGGCACGAGGAGGCGAGCTGGCGGGCGGGTCAGGTGGACAGCCTCCAGCGCATCTTGGAGCAGCGGGCCGCGTGGTCGGCGTTCGCGGCTGCCATAGACGAGTCCGCCGCTCGCAGCTATCGCACTGTGCACTGTCCGGGCTGGGCTCCGGGGTCGGGGCACTTGGGGCACGCCGAGCACTCGAGTACAGACTGCCGGCGAGTCGTGGCGGCGATCGATCAACACGCACAGACACACACGCGGGCGCGCACCACCGATCAAGCTGGCATCGCGGGCAGACGGCCTGCTGCAGCTCACTACAGCTTCACCACTCTCGGCAGCGGCACTAGACGCAGGCACTCGGTTGCTCGGCCGTCCGATCGCTTCGTTATTTGGCAACGCGGGCATCAAGCGGGGAGACGGCCAGAGTATCGGGGAGCCAGAGGTGAGAGAGCGAAGGAGCGAGCGAGAGAGTGAGAGAGAGAGAGCGAGAGAGAGAGAGAGAGAGAGAGAGAGAGAGCGCGCGCGCGGCCAAAAACGAGCGAACGAGCGAGCGACGAGCGACGAGCGACGAGGACGGCGGAGGTTCGATGGTGGTGGTGGTCGATGAGTGACTCGTATAGCGGCCGCTTACGGTACAAAGATCCACAGGTGCTCGCCGCCGCCGTCGCCGCCGTTGGCCGCCGTAGCACCACCTTCTCTGTGGCGCGCGCGCCCCCTCCACGCCGCCTCCCGGCACGGAGACGCAACCCCCTCGCGCCACAAGCTCGACCAACTGCCCTCACAGCTCGTCCAGCCCACTCCGCTCGCTCGACTCTTTCGCTCCTATTCCTTGTCCTTTACCGCCTCCTTTCTTCTTCTTCGCCGCCGGCGCTGCTGCTGCTGCTGCTGTTGCTGCTGGTGCCGCCGACGCCGCCGCCGCTTCTTTCGCTTCCTGCCTCGTTCTCGGCTGTTGCGGCCCCCTCTCTATCCGTACCCGCGCCGTCGTCGTTGATTGACCACCGATGACATCGTTGGCCGCTCAGCTCAACTTACGGCTCTTTTTCCTTTAATTCTGCCTTGCCGCCTTTTGTTTATCCTTTTCAAAGACAAGGCTTACTATTCATCGATGCTTGACCCTACTTTATAGTTTTGACCGTGTGTTTTCATGCCATAGCTGCATGCACAGCTTGCGCAGCGAGTATCGCAATTCAAGAAGACGGCATTGACCTCAAAAGTTGCTGCGATCATCAGTTTGCGCGGTTACATAAAAATGCTTGCGCCTAAGAACGCGCCGTACAGCTGGAGGCTCCATTGAACTCTGCCAGACTGCGATGGCTCTCGTCGAATAAACAACGCGCCGCCGCTGGAATCATAACTCGCCGAGGACGCACCGGCCGGCCGAAGATGTACTGTATCCGCTTGCCGTAACATCGACGAAATCGGACGATCGCGGATCGACGAGTCCGAACGTCGAGCCGGCCGCGAACCAGCGACATTGGCCTTGGTCCGAATAGTCGGCGCGCGTGCTTTTTGTTCGCGACGCGGTCGCGGCCAGGCCGAAACCCGAGTGCTCGTCCCGGGGCTTCGCCTCGTTGGCCGGCCTGCCTTGAAAGGAGAATGCGCGGGGAAAGAGGGGAGCCGCGGAGCCGTCGAGTCGTTTCGGAGATTGTTGAACTATGCGGGTTGATGACTCCTCCGCCTCGGCGTCCGTGAGCAGCCGAATCGAGCTCGCGCAGGCTCGGGAATGCCGCGCGCGGCCGCGTCGATCGAGGCGCGGGTGCTCCTCGGCGGCTCGCCGGACGCGCAGTCCGGGACGCTGCCCCGGTGTCGGACAGGCCGCGGACGCGAAGATCGACGGCGAGAGGAGACAGCCCAGGCTAGGCTCCTCTAGCGTCTGCGTACGCCCAGAGGCCGAGCGCCGCGAGTGTCGCGAGCGAACGTGAATATTCCGTCGGTCAGCGACCCCGCGGTCGTGCGCTCGCGCGCCTGTGCGCCGTCGCGCTGGCGCGCGCGCGCCTCGCGAAGCCCGGCCGTCGGGGGCCTCTCGGCGCCGCCGAGGGCCGGCCCAGCGATCCGCCGGCGGCCGGCCGCCCGGTTGAACGAACTGCGCGCGGCGGCGGCGGCGGCGGCGGCGGCGGCGGCGCGATGGACCGAGGCATGGCCCGCCGCGTCCTTCCGCCGAGCCGCGGCGGCGGCGCATAGCTTTGGCCCACTCGTGCAACGGTAAAAGCTTTATACCGCTCGCTCGCTTCGCCAATTCCCGCGGCGAGGCATCGCGCGGCTGCTGCCCCTTCCCTTCGTCTGGCCCCGCTCTGCGCCTCGCGCCCGTGCTCGCGCGACGCGACGCCGCGGATAGCGGTCGGCACCCCCGCCAACGCCACCCCCACCTTCGCGGTAGGCTCGCGCGTCTTCTTCTCTGCCCTCCGCTCGCTCCTCGCCCCGGTCGAATTCGCCCGGCGCAGCTCCGAGTGGGGCCGTGGACCAGGGGCCGCCGTAGGTCGGCTGCCGAGCGGAGCGTCTCTCTCCGGGCTAGCGGCCCAGCGTGCATTCTCGTCCCAGCGATCGCAATGCTGTGCCGCTCGCGCGCTCATCAATTCAAGTGTCGAAACGCTATCCCATTGATTTTGCCTGCGTCGATTGATCATTGGCCGAGACTCTTGGCATTGCGAACGGCGATCGCGCGAAAATGATGGCATTAACGGTTAGACGTCGAGTCGCGATCGTTATCGAAGCCGATCGACCGGAGAGCTCGGAGGCACGTTTTCATCGCGGAGAGATGAACGCGCAAAAGCGCGTGCACGTGGTCCGCCGAAGCGCAATCTTACAGCTATACGGACGCACGGAGTCGGGGCCCGTATTCTCCTTTGGCAAGAGCCAGCCGTCGCGTTGCTCGCGGCGGTAAACGGTACATCGACGCATTACTTCTTCGCAGGATATTCAAGCTGTACAATCGACTCGCGCCTCTCGAGAGATTAGCCTACGCTCGAGCGAGCGTATTCCACGCGAACAGTTCATTTCCTCCCCCGACGCGAGTCCAACTGCTCTCGCAGTCCTTTCTTTAGCTTGGCATCTTCAACCATTCCAATTTTTTTTAGCTGTTCGTTTCTCTGATTGCAAACTATTATGCTTCAAGTGAATAAAGGCTCGCCGTTTATTACATCTCGATCGATTCTTAATGTCTGCAGTTATTTCTATTCGATGCATATATATTTCATATTTTCACCTTTTTCCTAGACCGAACATCGCAAATTAAAAAAAATACAGATGCTGCATTGCAAACTGTACTCGAGTGCCATCTTGTGGCGGAACTTGTAACTTGATAAAAGAGGGCATCGATGCGGCTGTTTTCTTCACTAACGACTTTCCGTTCGTATTATGGCCCGGTGACCAAAACAAAGCAATATAATAAAAAGAATCAAGATCCTGAACCACGAAATTTTCTACAAATTAGAGTAATTACTTTTAGTCACGCCCCAAAATATTTAGAAAACACGTCTCGCTCGTATAGCTTGCTTTATGGGAAAAATTACTAAAATCCTGGAAAAGAAGGAATTACTTCGTTCCGGTTCTATAGTTCGAATAATTTTTAAAATTATCTTAGTAGAAATAAAGAGCTGCATATTAATGTGATACTCAGCGCGAACAAAAATAATGATTTTCGCTGATAGTATATCTGCTATTCAAAAAGCCCGTTAGACAAGGCAAGAATAATCGATTAATAAAGAATATTATTAATTATTATGCTATTGATTTTTTTGATATTCATTAAAGTATCTTCGAAGACTATTTTGATCCCGTTAAATTGAAGTACATAGATTTGCTGTGATTGCCCAAAACTTGAAAACAATTGATGTAAATCGTTCGGCCAAAGTAAAGAAAACGCCGCCAACTCTCCAATCAGTGCAGTAATGCATGTAGATAATTATGGATTTCGTATACTTTTATTTCATTAAAGATGAGGTCGGAGATTTTTCAAGAATCAAAATTCTTTCCCGCACGCTCGGCCAAAGACGTGCGCTCAAAATCGAACTTGGCACGCGTCATATCAAAAAATACCGTACGATACATCTTCAGGTATATAGATTCTTGTCTCGTATGGCGCTTACGCCCGAGCGAAGCGAAAGAATACGTTATATGTTATTGTTCTGTTATTGTTATTGTTATTGTTATTATGACTTCAAAAACTACGATCATGTGTTTTCTTGGTTTTTATACTTAGTTACTTAACATTTCTATGTTTATGCAATATCTCAATGTGATATAACAATGTTTGAAATAGTTTCTTGAATAGTTTTGTTCGAATCAATGAAAAAGCTGCTCATCGCATTTATTGGCTTGTCCGTTCCTGTATTTTCAAAACGAGTTGTCGATAACTTTCGTCGTTTGTGAAATTTGGATGATGTTTTGATGAAATTCGGTATAAATTTTTTCGTGTGTAACATATAATTGAAATACCGTTACGGCGAGATATATCTAGTATTATAATTAAAAGTTATATAATTTATTAGATAAAATTTTTTTCAGTATATATCGTAAAAGTTATGTAATTTATCAGATAAAAACTTTTTTGCAGTATACATCATGTATGAGTGCACGTTATCACCTGTTATTTTTACAATTTTGAAATAATCTTGTTAAAATTTGAGAAGCGCATTCGTCCTTACGATATACATATATACGTGACTTGCTCGTGTGACTACAATAGTTACGGTATGTTTTTATGTTATGAGTTAACTTGATACACATGATAATTTACATATGAATTAATGAGTACTATATTTCATGGATAAAATTATTGAACAATTTAACAATGGACCTTTTTTAACTTTTTTTAAGACAATGAGTTTTATAATAGTGATAATTAAAAATGATATAATGTCGTTGGTTTTGTAAATTTTTGATGTCACTGAAAATAAAAATAAAATTGCAGTCTTTTGATCCTAACAATTACATGTGCGTATGTAATCAATTTTTGTCAGCAATATTCCCATATATAGAGGCCTTCACGTCTGAACGTTTCGAATGTTTATAGTTGAAAAACCAACGAATCAACATATAAAACAATCAAATCACGGAAGGCCATTGTAGCATCGAACAGTCATCCTATTAACGCCCTGGATATTAGTTAAATCATTGTGCAACCATTAACGCTTGCAAGTAAATAAAATGTTAAAACCCTAACATAATCAACATTACGTCATACATCTTTCGAATCACACTTAAAGGTTCCTATGCATCCAAACTTAAAATGAAATTTCTCGCATTTTTATCAACATTTTACGAATTAAAAAAACATATTGAATGAAGAATAAAAATAAAGTATAAGACGGTAGATAGAGAATTTAATGCTAGTGTCATAAATAGATGCCGTTCAGTGCTACGGCCATTAATGGTCAAAGTTATTGATAAAACTAGAAACGTGCTTACACTTATCTAGAAATAATTTTCATGAACAAGTGAACTTGAACAATTTGTAAATATGAAGCATTAGAATCAGAAAATTATTAAACTATTTTATTACTTACATTTATGAATCCGTGCTTTCGGGCTATAAACTAACAACCAAAAACGATCTAATTTTTATCGGCAAGTTAGCGTAGCTGAGGTTTTTAAATTGTCGATAAGTAGGATGTGTTTTTATGGCCTAGCCGAATGTATACGAATTGATACTTACGAGTGCGCAAAGCAGGTGATTCCCGCACGAGCGTAGCGAGTGCGGGAGACACATGCCCACTATTTTTCCGTAACAAGTTGCGCAAAATGCGGCAGCGATTAAGAGATTGTAGCGCGGAGCATGGGGGTGGGGGGGAGGGGGCGATGCGAGGAGCGCGGCCTCGCTTCGCTCGCTGCTTCGGATTTATACTATCCCGCGCTACAAACATCCTCCCCACATCGTACGACTCGTCCAAGCACATAAATGACTATTAATACGTGAAGATTTGCTGGGCTCTTGGAAACAAATATTCTACTAACGTAATTAGGAGAACAAGTTCGTTATATTGGTATTCTAGAAATAAAATAAACGATGCCTGTGAAATAAAAAAATGTAGCCTTATGTATCAGATTTCCAGATATCTGTTTATGACGATGTCAAGTAATTTGTGATTGTTTGTTATTGATAATTTATTACTTCTAATCACTCGTATACTTTGACTAATTCTTGATTGTATCGTCAATAATTATATTTAGAACGGAAATTTACTTATCTTTGAATTTCTATTTTGACTACGACAGGGTTATCTTCTTTTTCCTGTTAGCGCTGCTTGAATTATTTTATTGTTGTGCCACCTACGCACACTTTTATTTTTCGAGCACTCAAGGTTTTCTTCAACTACTTTGAGCCAATTTTCTATTTTTTCTCCAATCTAAGTGCGCTGGAAATCGCCTGGAGTTTTATTTGAATCCCTGTTCGCTTAATTATCTTCTCATATTATTAAAAATGTTCTACTAATAAATGTCGTTATTACATCTACAACGATTGCAATTTACGGTAGCGATAAATTACAATCTCCTATCGTGAAAGTTTAATTGTTATCACCTTGGATGTTATAAATAATAATGATAACGAAACAATTGCTCGCTTCAGCATTTCTCCAGAGAGCGTTTTGTATTCTAAGATTAATGTGGGATAATAAGTAGAAATGATGAAATGTAGAGTCATCCAGGTTATATGAGCTTGGAGAAAAAGCGACAAAACTCAAGAGAGCGCAAGGATTTTTTCAAATTGTATTAGTTGTGACTTGTTATGGTAATAGTATTCGACCTTAGACATTAAGTAGCGACGAGAAATCAAATGTCAAGTATTCCTAAACGAGTTGTCGCATTCTCAAAGCCATGGGTACAAATTTGAATGATAATGGGGGCTGTTAATTAGTTTAGTTCGTTGCTGTACGTGATGACGTAAACGAATAAAAATTGAATAGAACCGCTAGTTGACAATAAAAAAAGGAAGAAGAAAAACGAAAGAAAAGAAAAACCGAATGTTGAAAAAAGGCTGACTAGATGGCTATGGGAATTAGTTGAAAGTAATGTATTTTGTCATTGGGCAGTAAGCGATGAAAGGAGAAGCCTGGCTGAAGAAATTGTCGAGCTTTTCAAATTTGAATAAAAGCTGGAAGATCTCGAGGGGCAGCAGAAGAGGAGAAAGTGAGGGATAGAGAAGGGGGCAGACAGGGAGGGGGGATCGGTAGAGCTGGTTACTGGTAGATGTGCAAATGCAGGCGCTTGCGCCCCTTCGCCCTTGTCTCGCGCGCAGAGCAGCAGCGCTATATAAAAGCCGCCACTTGTTGAGCAATATCCATACCTTCACCACATCGCGGCTATCAGCTCGCAAAAAAAAAAAAAAAAAAAAATTTATCCCTGCAAGTCTCGCTGTAGTTGTCGCTTAGCGCTCCTGTCGCGCCATTCCGCGTTTGTCCAGTAGCTGATCTTCGAACAGCGGCGCCAGCTAGAAGTCAAGAGAGAAGGACGGACCAGAGAGGAGCACGGCGAGCGACTTGGTGCTGTGGCCGGTATATCGCGCAGGTAACTTTTTATACTTCGTTTGTGGTCTGCGAGGATAGCGTCGAAAAATAGCAGCTCGGCCGAAGGGTCGACTGGTTTCTTCTCGCTTTCTCGGGATGTCAGTCGGCGTTAATTTGATCGAAGTGACGGTTATCTTTGAATTTTCCGCGAGAAAGAAGCAGCCGAGTTGTCTATTAAGCACGGAATAAAACGAGTAGCTCGTAAAGCCACGGGAAATTACAAAAGTCGGAAGCGGAAGAGAGGCAGAAGGCTGCGCTTTTAATAATATCGACTATGCTTCTGATTTTAGCGCGAAGCTCGCTCGGTCTTTCGCTTTTGATTTTCCTTTCCTTTTTGCGATCTGCGGTCAAGCGCCGTTGCGACATGCCCGATTAAACAACAAAATAACAATTACGCTGCGCGATCGATCGGCCGATAATTGCTCCGAAATAATAATCGCGCGCTTGATCGTGCAATGACGCATGGAGTGGCTCTTCGCGTAATAATCGAGCGCTCGTGCCATTCGCTGTCGCGCCTTCGCGGGTGTTGTCTCGGATCGCTCGATACGGATTTCGGCACGCGCGGGCACGGGCGCCGGGTGAGGACTGGCCCGTCTCGCGCGATCTCGCTCGCGATCCGAGGCGCGATACCGCCGAGCTCGCTCGCCGCCACGTACGACACGCGGGGGGGCCGATCGCATCGGTGCTGCGCGCTCGCGAAGGAAAATCAAGGCCGTGGTGCAATAGGGCGGGGTTCAATCAGTCGCGGCGCGGTGACGAGCGAGGATTCGCGGCATCTGCGAGTATCGAATTTCGATTCGGCATCCGGCGAGAGGCGCTCGCCCGCGAGGCCTGGTGCGTTTGGGCGACAGCGAGCCGAGCGAAGCCGCGAGGGGCAAGTCGACTGCAGGCGGCGAGATGACGCTCGAGCGGCGGCTAGCTTAGCCGGCAAGCTTACGTAAGGATGTGCTCGCTGATAATTAATCTGGGATGACCTATAAATCGCCCGCGCTCGGGAAGTGAAAGTCGAAGTGTTGGCGCGCGCGGCTGCAATGTAGGTGTAGGCCATGACGAGCCTGCGACACTAGCCTAATAAGCTCGGACTCAATGACACGCGATCGATGTGCGGCGGCGACGGCGGCAGCGGCGGCGGCGGCGAATCCCTACAAATCATCGGGGAGGGGGCTAAATTAAATAGCTCGCGACATCCGCAATGAGACTTAAGCTTCGCGCGATCGCAGGTGCAGCAGCCAGCCAGCCAGCCAGCCGTCGCGACGCACGCTCGCACGACGCCGCACGACGCCGCACGACTCCCGCCGATCGATTGGCCGATCGACTTGGCTTAACCCGCTCGCTCCGTTTTGCTAATCAGCGCCAGCTGGGGGACTCATGCGCGTCAAACGCTGCGATCGGAACTTCGAAATTTGGGTCCTGTAAGAGGACGCCGAGGATCCGCAGCGAGTCGAGCAGCGCCGAGTAGTGCCCGGTCCAAGCAGAACTCATCCGGCCCTTGGCTTATTCATTGGATCGTCTCCCGAGGCAGCACTCGCAGCTATGAACATCGATGAGTATCGGAAACACGGTGAGTTGCGAATTCGCCTCGGGGCGCCGCTGCTCCCAAGATTTACTCCCCTCCGGAGGAGTCGAGGCATCCGACGCTTACCCAGTCTCCCTACTAAATTTGCCATTTTCGGCAATGGGTACTGAGCCGCTCGGCAACGTTAGTTTCCAGCCGAGATCAATCGACAGCTCTCTCGGTAGTAAACAGCCATGTATATATATACATACATATAGGTGGAGATAGAGACGTGGAAATGAGCGCCTCCGAATAAACTGCAATCCGAGGGGCCAAGCTGATTTTTACGAGCCTGATATTGGCTTTGCCGCGCGTTCTCTATCGCGCGAACCCTTTAAGCCGACAGTAAACGCCTTTATATCAATTCCAGGCCCGTGTCGAGGCGAGGCTTTACGGCGCTTTATTTGATTGCTAAACTGCAGGCCAGACATCGCTCTCGATGCGTTATTTATCGTGGAATAATTTAGCGAATACAGTTAGTGCGCGCGCAGGCCGCTCGCGATCTCAATTAACTTTCGTGCGATGTGTTTCCCGCCGAGTGTTTGTCGCAGATCGGTCGATTCAGCAGCCGTTATCTGCTTTTAATTAAAAAACTGATAGTTTTGCCGAGTGAGAGAGAGAGATGAAAGTGTGCTGTCGTCCTCGTTTGTTCTTCCATTCATTCTCTTTAAAACGATTTCCGGCGCGGACTTTATCGCTTTCTTCTCGGCGCTGCCTCGCTTCTTTTTCTTTGATTCGAGTCGATCGATAGCACGCCATTTCCCCTGAAAATGAAGAGAGAGAGAGAGAGAGAGAGAGAGTGGCTAAGACGAGTGCGAGCGCAGGCAAGGAGATGGTGGACTACATCGCGGACTATCTGGAAACGATCCGCACTCGGCGTGTCTACCCGGCCGTGTCGCCAGGCTACCTACGGAACATTCTGCCGCAATCGGCGCCCTCCGAGGGCGAGGCCTGGCAGGACATCTTCGAGGACATCGAGAAGTGCATCATGCCCGGGGTCACCCACTGGCAGAGCCCGCACATGCACGCCTACTTCCCGGCGCTCAACTCGCCCGCCAGCCTGCTCGGCGACATGCTGGCCGACGCGATCAACTGCATAGGCTTCACCTGGGTAACTAATCTCGCGCGCGCGCAGCCTCGTCTTACCAGCGCGCTCACGCCCGCGTCGCGCCGCAGGCCTCTAGTCCGGTCTGCACGGAGCTGGAGACCATTGTGATGAACTGGCTGGGCAAGATGATCGGCCTGCCCGACCAGTTTCTGCATCGGGCGACTGGCTCCGGGGGCGGCGTCATCCAGACTACGGCCAGCGAGGCGACCCTCGTGAGTCTCCTGGCCGCCAGGACCAGAGCCATCCGGGACATACAGGAGAACCATCCGGACCTGTTGCCCGCCGAGATCAACGCCAGACTCGTGGCCTACTGCTCCGATCAGGTTCGACTAGCGCGTCCTCCGCTCCACGATAACTCTGCCCGTGTAACTGTGCGCGTGCTCCCTGATTGCAGGCCCACTCCAGCGTCGAGAAGGCTGGCCTCATCGGACTGGTGCGCATGAGATACATCGAATCCGACGAGAATCTCAGCATGAGAGGCGACGTGCTCGCCGAGGCCCTCGATCGCGACCGTGAACTCGGACTCGTGCCCTTTTTCGTAAGTTGACTGTTCGCCTATCATCGTCACGCACCGCTCGTTCGATCGGCTCTCGCGCGTCATGGCGCAGCCAACCGACCGACGTTCATCGAGCATCTCTGATTAGGAATGATGTACACCTATCCAATTCGGCTGATTGCCTCTCGTGGATTCTTTCTTCCGCGCTATGCTTCGAGGACTCGAGTCTCGGGCAAACAATGAGGATCCTGTTGATCCTCTTACGAGACCTCGTTTACTTTAATTATCTTTGGATCGCATTGTTGTTTGCCTCGCTGAAATAAGCCAATCCTTGTGCTTTTAGTTAGCCCCCACGGGAATGTGCTTGGCATAGCCGCATGATCGGCACATCGTGCTACATATAAACGTTTCCCTGCTGCAAGCAAATCAAATTGCTGCAGTGCACAGTAATGATAACAAAAGTGGACCACTGTTTTCATCATTATTGTTTCTTACTGTTCGTACTGACTTGATTGACTTACAGGTCTGCGCCACTCTGGGCACTACGGGCGCTTGCTCGTTTGATAATCTCCGAGAAATTGGTCCGATATGTGAGTAGACTCGACATTACTCTGTTTAACAATCAATCGATCACGCTAATTCCGATGTGATGGATCGCGCCTTGCCCCCGCCCCCTACCTCTCACGATTCTTGGGCATGAAGGCGAAAAGAATGCTCTCTGGTTGCACATCGACGCGGCGTACGCTGGCAGTGCGTTCATATGCCCGGAGTTTCGTCACTGGATGCAAGGAATAGAACACGCTGATTCCTTTGCTTTCAATCCCAGCAAGTGGCTGATGGTTCATTTCGACTGCACCGCGCTATGGTACGATCATCCGGACATTTAATTGTATCGTGCATTCTTAGAGGTGGATGGGTATGTCTGATTAATCGTTGCCGTGCACGCTGCAGGGTGAAGAACAGCCAGACGCTTCACAGAACGTTCAACGTCGATCCCATCTATCTGAAGCACGAGAATTCAGGTAACGGCGATAAGCACGCCAGATCTTATCCATACGAACTTATCGCGCTGAAATGACCAACCGATCGTTTTCTCGTGATGTTGCAGGTCTCGCGATAGACTACATGGTAGGCATGCGCACGGTCTCGCGCGCTAAAGTTAACGGCGACGAGCGCATCTTCGTTACATCCGAACGATTGTTTTTTCTAGCACTGGCAGATCCCGTTGTCCAAGCGATTTCGAGCATTGAAGCTATGGTTCGTCATCAGAAATTACGGCGTGTCCGGCTTGCAGAAGCACATCCGCGAGGTAAGTGCACCGGGCGTCGTCGACTCGTCGTCGCGGTTTCGAGCAACTGCTATCGGCGCTTCTCTCTCCTTTTGCGCAGGGAGTCAGGCTCGCTCAGAAATTCGAAGCCCTGGCGTTGGCCGACCCGCGATTCGAGATCCCAGCAGCTAGGCACCTGGGAATGGTGGTCTTCCGATTGCGCGGCGAAAACTCGCTGACGGAGCGGCTGCTGAAAAAAATGAATTCTCGAGGCCGCGTGCATTGCGTACCCGCGGCGCTCCATGGCAATTACGTCATTCGGTTTACCGTCACGTCCACCAAGTTAGTTCGCCTACCGTGAGAACGTATCGTATCTGGACGTTCGTCGTAGGCTTCCAAACATTATGATTACTCACCGTTTGCGCGATCGTACTAATTCATCTCTCTTCCGATGCTTCTCATTGTTTAGTACCACCAACGAAGACATAATACGTGACTGGGCGGAAATCAAAAGTACCGCCACCGAAATTCTGGGCCCTGGACACACTGCCCCCTCGAGGGCGAAGGTTCCATTGGCAGGTAATTCACGCCAGTTATGTTTCTGTCACGAACCACGTGATCAAATGACTCTCCGCAAATTGCCAAGCAACGAAAGTACTGCCTGACGTGTCTTACTTTTCATCAACACTGACAATTGGATCAATCTTTTATACATATGTACTCGACACTTTCATGCGTCGGTGTGCGACTCGCGCTAAACATACATTGCCTAGCTATCAAGCGTTTTGTGACGTAATAAGCAGCCCATCGGTGAAACGGTAAAGGCCTTCTACAATTTTCAGAAACTCGCGAGAAAAATGAAAATTTCGGCTCGAGCCTCCTGCTGGCCAATTCTCCCATGTCACCGAAAATTGTGAACGGCAGTTTTGCCGCCATATACGACGCGACCGACGTTTTCAACGAGTGCATGAAGACTTTTGGCCAGCTACGCCTGGAGGCTCGGGACAGTCCAGGTACACGTTGCAGCATGCGAGTACCTTTGCGTTCATTCCCGCACATTTATTGTCGATGTTCTTATTGTTTACTTTTCATTCACATATATGTATATAAGTCATTGTGTTGCTATCTGTGAGTGGCGTTGCATGCGAGGCTTCGCGCCTGTGGTCCTTTTGTTTCGATGCTAATTGATTACCTGTTGTGTTCTGACAACTGCAACCTTATGAGCTTCGTAGAAATATGGTCAGATAGAAACAAAACCAAAATTTAAAAAATACGAAAAATATTTGCTTCTCATGACTAGCAATGCGTCGACGAATTAGAGGAATTTTGATGTCCGGAAAACAGTTTTCCTTGGACTCCCGCATGGATTTAGTTCAGGTTAGTTGTTATGAACATATGATAGTTTACGATTTGCAAACTCCATTATGTCAATTCCATCAACATGACCTACTGACAAATTTTATCAGGGGTATGCGTCCTGTGCTCGTCCATTGTCTGAGCCTTGCCCAAATCTATTGCAACTCAAAGAAGACGATGATTCGCTCGGTAAGAGCGAATCCACTCTGAGCATCGATAATTTGGAAGCTACTATGGGTAAGGAATAGTTAAATTCACGACAGGAGCATAATCTAGTTTTCTTCCTTTTTCACTTTTACTCTTCACTGAAAGAGAATCGCGTGCCGATCAAGCTTATACTCATCCAAAATTGAATTTAGGAGATTTTAGCGCAACTCTCGCAGACCACTTAGGTTGCCCTGACAAAGATGAATTAATAATCAACGACAATCTCAAAGGAGCCAATGAAGGCGAAGATTTTATCGAGGATTCGCTGCCCAAAAAGATACCTAGAAGTGAGACCATTGGAGCAATTAGCTGTCTTAACACTATTTATTCAGACAACAATATAACGCTTCTGGATGACGAAGCATTTTCAGATGATACACTTTGTCAAAAGTGCGGTCATTACGTTACACAGCATTAGAAAGTTCGAAAAAAATAAAAAAAATTACATTATTGATTTTAAATGGTATTGCAGCGCAATAACGAAAAAATGAAATATGTTGTTAATCATTGTGTTCGTTACCAGTAAACAGGTTTCCGATTAATTAAAAAAACCAGTTATTTATTTCGGTTGCTAGTTCCGTTAAAACTTGCACAAGTGCAAGAAAACAGTGAGCTAAATTTAGTTAAATAGATGTTGTCGTGCGATTGATAGTACTTGTTAATTGTTTTCTTAGCTACAGTATATCGAGGGATATTTCTTGCTGTAACATTCCAAAATTAATCAAAACATAGATTTACGATGTGCAAGTTTCAGGTAGAAATTGCAAAATTCGATTGTTATATTCTGATAATTTTACATTATCATTTGAATATCAATCTATATTTTAAATTTGACTTGAAATATTTGGATATTAAGCTATTCGTACAAAAAGATATATTGTAATCAATTGAGCAGCTGTTTATTTCGTTTCATTCACGAACATGATCTTATATTTATTGTTCACTAAATGTACTACTGACATTTAAACCGTGTTTTTCTTGACGTAACAATTTTGTGGTGAATCTACATAAAATAAATTAAAAAACAAATGCGAAAAATTATTTACGGCTGTTTTTATTTTTTTCAAACTTTTTATACCATAATGTTCTATAAAACCCATTAAAACTAAAAGAAAATGTTGTCCAATCTTGATTAACAAAAAAAGAAAAAAATTATAAAATATTTACGCACAACCAACGCTAGTTCAAGACGTGATTCCTGCTATGAATACGTAAAGGTATACGTTAACGTATATAATAGTTGAAAATAATTCGCTTGAAATTATTCCCTGGTTGACCAGAAACGGAAAAGTGATTTAAACAAATATAGCTATACCCAGTTCCATAAATTAATTTAGATGCGTTTATATGGGATACGTGCAATTGTTTTTCCCTAATAAGATGCCCGAAAAATGCGGAAAATGAGATTTGGCTTAGGTGGTTTCTTTCTCACGTAATTCGTCAGCCTTGATTCACTCGGGCATTAAAAACCACAGAAAGATAAAACCATTGCGGAATGTACGATTTAACCGCACGCTTGGCGCAAAGCGCGCTCTCGAATTCGCATTTTTCACACGTTGTGTTGACCTTACACGACACAATAATCTACTTTTCCTCACTATTTAGGTAAGGTACTATTTTTTATTTAGTTTCTAATACCTATGAAATAAATTCACAAATTGCAAGGATGTTCAATCGTAATGATTATTTATTGGACTCCAGTTACATAATCTGAACGATAATAATTATCAAGAGCCACTGTTAAACATTTTTATTACAAAACTTGTAGAATATATTTAATAATGCAATTTCATTAATCTGAAACTCATGAAATTTAGATTTTTATCATGCGCAATAAAATGTTTATTTTGCGTTTAAAACAGACGTAATATAAATTCTTTTGATTTCGTAAACTTTTGACTTAAGGTGCGATTATTAACATTTTTACTTTCTTCATTAGTCGACAATTTTATTGGCTTTCTTAAACATGTAAGATTCAAGGCATATTATACGCATTCATCAGTACAGTCAACTTATTTCAGCGCAGCTGAAAATTTATAATTTCAATACTATTCTTCAAACAAATATATTTATTCTATAACATATATCATACGCAACAAATATAAATTTGTGTTAGAAACAATGACTGATTATTATTAAAGAAGTCTGATACTTATTGTAATTGAGCAATCTATAATTATTACGCACTTAAAACTTAAACCATGGCATTGTTGATTATTCTTATGCTTTCAATGTTCATAATACATTCACTTATTTGTAAGATGATAAGAAGCTTCTTGCTGTTAGCTGTCACAGAGATTCAGTCTGGCGACATAACGTGTAGAAAACTTTTTACGATAGTAGTACTTCACATGGCACGTGGATTTTACAGCTGTGAGGCCACACATCTCACTTATAATGCTATTATTATCGAAATATATAAAAAACTTAGATTGTGAAAAGTTTTTTCAATCGATGATTACGACAGCATTGAAAAAATCGTCGAAATTCAAAAAATATTCAGCACAGGCAGAAAAAACTTAAAAGAACTTCTGAATTTAAGACCAAAGTTATTTTTAGTTTGAAGGCATATATGATTTCTTACTCTACTTATAGTAAACTCAAACTAATATATTTTTGCAAAGAATTTTTCAACAAAATTAAATTGTACAAAGAAACAATATGTTTTCAAAAATTATTTCTTGATTTTCTTTCCATGTTTCAAAGTTAAATATATGAACATTTACTGATGAGAGTCATCCCTCAAATGAAAACAAATATAGTACATTCTTCAGAAAAAATTCATAAGAATGGAAATTCTGGTATAATTGTTTTTATTTGAGAGTGCCATATCGTCATTGTGCGTTCCTATTCGATGTTTCCTTAGTCTTTTGGTCTAACTATATTCCTAGATAAGAATACTGGCATCATTCAATGATTTGAACAACGGCGAACAGGTTTGAGTGGTGAGGTGTGGTCTCACAGCCGCGCGTGCTACAATGAACAAATGACACGACACTAGCCGCACGGTCTGCCAAGGAAATATCGCCTTGCCGCAACATTTACTTGGCAGAAGACCTTTCTACAAAAGCCTTTCTGTGAGGACAGGAGCGTTCAGATTGATCTTGAGCAATTGTTGTAGCAGAGCTCAACCTGAAGGCTCACGGAGTGCCGCATTTTCTTTGAACTAACGGAGTGGAAGGTGGGTAAAATATATTTGCACATACTGTTCACAACAATTAATCTGTCAAAATACAATCAATAGACAAAATTTTGTAAAACTGCTCGATTCTATATGTTTTGCATTTAATTCAGATATATTTTGATTGCAAACAGTTTGCTACTTATAAACCACACTATTGATCAAAGGAATACACTAATCTACAATTTCATGCCAACATGCTATTTTATCTACGTTAATGCCACGCGAGACATTCAGCTTGATTTTCTATTATGAATCGGATAGATATAATATTATGATAAATTGCACAATATGTATAATATTGCTATATTTTTACTGTAATTTCTATTCTTTTTTAAAGAAAAGTAATCAAATTAAACAAATATATATTAAATAAAAAAAGAACAACGTTGTTCGATGTAAAAGAGAATCCACGTAATTAATACATGTTATTATATTAATGATCAGTAAAAAGAAAGATGGGATGTTAAACGATTATCGCCAATTATCAAATGTCAGATCTTTTTCACTTATAATTAAACAGTTTCACCAAAGTGTTTTCTATCAATTGTACCGCGCAACAGTACTCCACTGTATTTATGTATTTTTCGAGTTAAAAATTGACAACCCGAGTCGAAAACGAATAAATAATTTGTGCTAATTGTTCGATTATTGTCCTCAAGTATTATATTTGTCTATTTACGAGTGTGCAACGAAAATCACGCGAATGTTTTTGCGATAACATAAATGGCAATGACTCGGCTGTAATTACTATTTTTTTGATTCTACATCATAATCCTTTTGTCTACTTGCATTGGATCTTAAGCTAGGTCGTCTTTGTACGCAAAATGTTGAAGCAGGTCACTTATCGAGATTTATTAAACATAATCGAAATTAGTCTAATGGAATCCCGTCGAGACTCGAAGGTAATAATACTCTGAAGTAAAGCGCGAAATCTACTCTAACAGCAATGAGAGCATTCGAGAATAATTGAAAGCACAATAGGTTGCGAGATAGTAGAGAAGTAACGCGTCGATTGGCTGGATTTCTGGAAAACAAATGACCGGACGAACGAAAGGAGTCCGCGTTGTGAGTATTATCGAGATAGACAAAAGGTTCCGTCAGTTTCATGCGCGGAAGACACTAAAATCATTACAATCTATTTATCACAGTGTTCCGGACGAAAGTTCAGCAAACTTAACGACAACGAGCAGAATGAAAACTTATCTCGACGATTCTCACGTTGGACGGGCCAGCTGTAGCAATTAGACGAGACGGGCGGAGGGGCACGGCATTGCTAGAGAAGGGGGCAAATAAAAGAAGCGGATCAGAGCGAGGTGCAAAGCAAGCCAGGCCATCTGAGGGCGGACTGGGCGAGAAGGCATGCGAACAGGAGGTAGGGAAGAAGGGGACTGGCTGACAGGTGGGAGGATACGCGGTTGCACATATCTTCCTCACAGAAGCACATGTGACCAGTGCCGGTACTTTCCATCATGCACACGTGGTCCACCATGAATAAGTTTATCTGCAGTTGCGACGTGCACGTTCTCCGGACGCTCTCGTAGGCTGTGAAAATATCAATAGTTTGCCGTTACAACGTGACGTCGTCGTGGCCGACTGTGGTCGAATGTCGCACGGTCTTTTGTGTTGTATTGACTGTCGTGTATGCGAGTGACGGTCGATGTCGGTGTCAATTTTGCGACGCCGACTTGTCGATGAAAGACCATTCGCAAAGCTCTCTCTCTCTCTGTCTCTCTCTCTCTCTTCCTTCGACTCCTTCGTCCCGCTTCTGCCGTCTGCGTCGATGCACTCGCGACGACCCAGGGGAATGGCGTTTCATCGACAAATAACCGAATGGCAGTGTCCGATGGCCTTTCGTTTTGGATAATGCTGTTCTCGAGTTCCGACCGAGGACGCTAGTGGAGTGCGTCGCGCGGTCTGCTCACTTACGTGATTTGGCGTTCCGAACCATTTTGACGCAGCACCCGTTGCAGGTCATGAGCGGCGGCTGGTCCCTCGGCAGTGCGGTGTAGTTGAACGGGTCTTTGCATCGCAAATCCGTCCAGGAGTCGCATTCGTAGCAATAGACAGACCTCGCTGTCGAACACAAGGCAAACGCTCGCTGTAGTTATTAAATTGATCAATCCCGTGTAATCTGCCTGGACAAGCTCGACCAGTCTAAGCTATTGCTATCGTACGTTCAACAAAACTTTCCGATTCCGAAGCAGGCCACGCGGCAAGTCCTCGTTTCGGAGGAACCTTAAGCAGACGGTTACTTGGACATGACGGTACAAACATGCACGCTTCACGTCGAGCAAAGTCTGGTTATGGGATTCGCGGCTTATCGAGCGTTTCTACACAAAGCACTAATTACTCACTCTGGCATTCGGCATAGCAGACACCGATTACTGCGGTAAGCACCGTTGCCACTGGAAAAAAGCATCGTTACATTCGACGACCTTCAATTTCGAAAAATCTACTGAGCATATCACTGAAGCAAAGTGGATAAGCAAGCATTTGATACACTAATAGATCATCATGATTATTATTATATGTATGTCAAATTTACTATGAACAATATAAAATTGGCAACTAATTAATCCTAAATGCCTCCTGTCGGGCTACGAACAATTAAGAAAATATCGACCAAGTTAAAATTAGAAAAGAAAATCAATTACTCGTTCTTACTTTTATAACCATTCAGCTATAATAATTGAGATAATATTGTCGAACTTACCGTTGCAATAAAGTACTCGATTCAATTATAATAAACGCAACTCAATATTTATTTAGCATTAACAGAAATGAATTGACTATTATTATGACTGAAGTTGCACGATATATTGCATCATTGATCAGATAAATTTGCACGTACGTCAGATGTGTTACGTTCCAGGCGCGAAATTCGTACAAGCGACTTCATGCCACGTCCGCTCCGTTCAGACCATTTTTCAGCCGCAGTTGAATTTGGTACGATGCTCTTTTGCGCAGTGCAGTGCATCTTTGGAAATGTATGCACGTCTTTTGAATTTGAAGTTGCATTATAGACACATTTAGTGGTCGTGTTTTCCAGTTTTCTCATTTTTCGTGAAAAATTAATTCATCAAAACCGTCTTTGTGCGTATAGCTCACCGATTTAACTGTGTGTAAAAATGATTTGTATCATGCGGACGAGCTACGAAATCGCTCATATAAAGCCTGGCGCTAATGTAATAAGTATCCATCATAAGGTAGATGTCTACGAAATGGCTCTGTCGTGTCAATTAAAGGAATCAATCCTCCTATATTTTGCTTTTAAAGGATAATTATGGCTATGAAAGAATTGTAAAAACGGAAGGATCAAACGAGCACAGGCGGAAAGCACAAAAATCCTTTAGACAAAGTGTGGCTAGCACATGTACATGTCAGTTGTATTATCGAGAATTGACATTGAAAAAGCAAATGGAAGCAAGCTATCGTTACTCACCCACAGCGATACGATAAGGCGCCATTGTTTTTAATATTTATGACTCAGGTGAACTTTCACCTTCTCAGTTTAATCATATTGGTAAACTTTCTCCGGTGTTTGTACAGCTCTTGTGATCTACTTGAACAAAGTTTGTAGATTAACAATAAGTTTGCCGTATAACAAATCAGAATGTACGTTAATATTATACATCATTTAAGTACTCTAAATCAATTTCTTAGAAGACAAAATCATTTGGGAAGTTCCCAATTAATTCCCAAAGAGTGCCAAACTAGAAACAAGACCTTGTCATATTTAATTCATACAAGGAGTAAACCTGCATCATTCGTATAACAATATTATATCGATCAGAATAATTCCAAGCACGCGATAAAGCTTGTCCACGTGCCAGGCTGCCGGTACATGGAAGTGAGTTTAATTATTTGCTTGATTGCGAACAAGAGCAATGAAAAATATGGTCCAATTGAAAAGTTATGAGGACGGTGTACACGGAAAACGCGTAGAGTGTGAATTCTCTCAACGATACCCATACTTACCTTGTAGTAGCTGTCGTTAGTAATCAAGATTAACATTTTTGTAGTGGGCTTGGCGAGGTCCTTTTGCCAGCGAGATTACCAACATTGTAAAATTCTAGATTCTCTTGACTTTCCCTGATGAAAAAAACGATCGTTTGGTCATTGATTGTATATATACGAAAAAATTTAACTATGATAAATAAGCTAAATAAATAAGCTAAACGGAGTAGCAGATTACGTACATAGGCCGGGACGATATTGACAAGCCCACAGCACGTGTTTTACAACCGAGGCAAAGCCGAGGTGATATGGGCTTGTCTCTTTCCCGGCCGTCGTGCGTATACTATTCTTTTGCCCAGCGAGGCCGAAATTAGCATGATACCGGCTGAGCCACGGCCGAGAACACGCTACTTTCGGGCCGCTGGGCAAAAAGGATAATCGAAATCAAGAATATTATGTAAGGTTGGTGGGCCCGGCATATAGGACTGTGACTACGCTTGGATTTCGCAGTGGCGAGCGCAAAAGTAGCACGGCGCGTGGCATCGTGTCTTTACTGTTAAGCAATCAAAGTTTCGTACTCTCGCGTTGTCGCAGAAACAGTAATTTTGTTTTACAGCAACCGTTTTTTTTTTTTGCTCTTTTAAGAGCACGCGTCAGAAGTTCCTTGGGGCGTAAATAAGCCAAAGGCCCTCGCAATTACCTTTTTTATTCGCGTGAACTTAATGTGAAAGTATATCGAAAATTAACAATGGATCACGAGTAACATTGCAATAACTTTTTTACGGGTTTGAATTTGCCTCTAAGTGGGCTCTAAGAGAGATAATTTGACGCTTGTCCACAACGAATTTTGTTACTCCAATTATTGAAATAATTTCAAAATTAATGTTTATTCATGATTGTAAGATCGTTATGAAACACGAAATATCTGATGGTATTGAAAATATAAGAAATTATGAGTGGTTTAAAAACGAGAGAAAACGCTTTTCTCCAGAATAGCTCGACATCAGTTCGTATACAACCGAAAAAAAGAAAGTTGCTGTCAAGCGAATGCAAGCCAAACGGCAGTTCACTTGTCGCGCATAGCAATGTCACATGGGTCCATCTAGCTGATCGTGCAACGGTCAAAGACTACAATCGAATTCTAAAAGTGATTCGGAAAGCTGCAGTTAGACATGCGTGCGAAAAGAGAAGGTTCACCTGCAGTGGGCGATTCGAACGGTGTAGTGCGGATGCGGAATGTGCGCGCAGATGAATCCGGACCAGAGCGTAAACAGCTGGCTGCAGCGAGCACGTGCGGTGAAGCTGAGGGTCAGAAGAGAAAACAATGAGAGCTCGATGACGGAGGGCGGTCGGACAAAGAGCGCAGCGCCGAGCGAGGGCAGGAGAGCCGACCGATCGACGCACATCGAGCGGAGAATGGAGAGACGCGAGAGTGTGTCTTGGCTCGGCCAAGAAGAAGGGAAGGCGAGTCCACGCAGGCGAGGTGGGCGACCAGTTCCGACTGCAACCAGCACACACCTGCACACACTGCGCTCCGCTGATGCGCGCGCCCGCAGCGGAGCCGCCGCCGCGCTTCCACCCGGGATCAATAGATGCTGCTGCAGCGACCCAGCGCCACGGTGCAGTCGACCTCCTTCTCGCCCGCCTGCCCGTGCACCAAGGCTCGCGCGCTTCTTCCCTCGACCCTCGCGTGATGGCCTGCACCGTCGGCCCGTCGCGATCCCGCGGACGAACGATCGTCCCAATAGTCCAGCTAACGGTATTGGTTCGGAAGACGAGCAGCGGCCAGAGTTCATTCGTTCGAGGCGGCTGGCCTCCTCTACGTCGCGCACCCTCGCAGCTGCGCGCATTTAGTGGCCAGTTGGCAAACCTCTGGCGCTTTCTCGAATCGATAATCATCGACAATAAACTGGCCGGATATTCGCGCGCAGCGTTATTCGATGTTGGTATGTGTACAATTTGGTTTAAGTGCCGCTTCTCAAGTTTCCGCACATACCAACCGACAACGTACTTATCGACGCCCAATACACCTAATATACTTCATTCGCACCTGGAGATTTTCAAATTACTATTAAATATGCTTAACCTGGAATTTCGCTATTTCCGTTTAGGCAGCCATTTCGAAATGAGTGACGATTAATGGGCATAGGATTTTTCTATAAATGCAGAGTTCGTCGGCAATCGTGCGCGCGCGAGAAGGAGAAGCGAAGCTTGACTGCTTGACACGAAAGTGCCGATTCACTGAGTAGCGCGTGACATATTTAGTGATTTCTCGACTCCGAAATTGAACCAATTAACAAATGGCATGCCCGCTTTTATCTTGTTTATTGATTTCTGTGAAGCTATTTGTAGTTTCCGACACTTTCCTATATCAACTAAACGATGAATGGACCTTATTTCTCGTAAGACTCAATTCTTTCAGTGCAATTGATAGATATCTTAATTTAGAGATACGCGAATAATACAATGTCCTGACAGCTCTTGTTCCGTGCAAGTAACATATAACGCAAAATTTAGCGCACGAACAACCATGCAACTTACCATTGCGCGAGTAGAATAGTATGTTATTCCGATGAGTGCACGCTCATCGGAGTCATGACGGAGCAAAATCTAATTCAGCGTGTTATATTGATATTTTGGTAGAGGGGAGGGAGGGGAGGGGGGGATCGGATCTCGAGACGCACTGTAATAACTGACTGGCAGCTGTTGTCATTGACAGTGTCGTTCCTGTCGCCGAGCGATATCCCGTTGAACGTTTTTCCGCGGGCTTGTCCCCGACAGATCATCAGCTCGGCTGAGACATCTACCGCGATTTTTTTTTAATATTTGGATTTTAATTATCCTTGTGTGCTCTTTTTAAAGACTATATTTCGTTTTTTTTTGCTCTTTTTTTTAATTTTCGTTAGCTTTATATTGCGCTACATTAATGTTTGTTGTGGCTGCAGAGTTTTTCGACAGTGTGACAGCATATATACACATTTATACGTAGTTATAGATGTACGTAAGCACACTGTTATTAGCAATTGTCTGGCGGTAGTAACTTAGCCAGTTTATTCGATCAAGCTTTTTCGTTGAACACTCTCCTGTAGGCGGCCGTCCAATAATCTACGTTTTAAGGTTAGGCTTATCATTATTATGTTTTGTGGTATGTGCACTCATATGCAGATTTGCAATATATGTAAGCATCAGAGCGTACTTACCTTCACGTTATCTGTAAGTTTGTAAACACGTGCTTATTAATTTTCTACAACATAGTTAGTTTTACAATTAACAATAATCTGTGATAAGAAATGCAAGCATCCATGACTTATATACATATATTTGTTCTGTATATAGGAGCCAGTGCGCACTGCAATTATCTTGAAGTGCGCAGTTATTTAAAATTAAACTCATTTTGCAATGTCTTTTCATTTATAACTTTAGTTTTGCCAACAACACACGAGAAAGTAGATATATCTTCTTATGTAAACAGTTAGTAGCAGATGAAACAAAACAAATCGACTTAAAAATTTGAATTGGTTCTTGCAAAAATTACACACACACACACACACACATATATATATATATATATATATATATATATACATTTGCAAAAAATTTATTATGTAATATTTGTCGCTATCAGTCATTCTATTGAATAATTGTTGAAATAAAAATGACGACGTCAGTACACAGACACACACACACGCGCGCGCGCGCACGCACACTCATACGTATGTGTATCGTATAATTTAAATGAATATGGTAGCGATAATAATTGTATAATACACTTTTGCTAATGAAACAGAAAATTTACATTGAATATTTTTTTTCCTTTCACTTAATTATTCAAACATGAATGTACTGTTTTGCATTCATATTTTGAGCATTTATGCATTTAGTTTTGTGAAAATTGGAACAAAGAGTGGATAAAGTAACGTGCTGTAATCACCGTCTGATAACCTGTTTCTGTACGATACAAATTTTTATACATGCATACTTTAAAAAAGAAAATTTTTTTTTCATTACAGTTGAGAAGCTACCCACGAGCTATTTAAAACGAGAATTTATTCCGACAAAAAGCCCATAGGAATTTAATTTTGTGTCCATAAAAAAATTACATAATGGCAATATTTATACGCCGAGTATTGCAGGCAGGAATGAAAATTGAAAACACGAGCATGAAAAATCCAAAATTGCATTCCCGATTTTCAAGTGCAGTTCAAAGGAAAGTTATTGAAGGAACAAACGGAGAAAAAATATTACGATCTCCTTATGGCGCAATAATTACATATCCAGAAATGTCGATATCAGAGTATGTCTGGGCGACGTTAGATAATTACTCGAATATGGATGCTGCGGTACGTAAAATTTGAAGTGCAAAGTTTATCCTTTGGTATCAGACGTTATTTTAATTTTTGCAAATACTTTATTTTCAAAACGCGGACGCTCTAAATCATATTGTCTCTCTTCCAGCGAACAAAACAGTTTACATCAAAATTTTTATGAAATCGATCGCGCGAGTGTTCATTCGAAAAAGTCGATACGCAGCTTTCAAATGGGTCCACGTATGTCGAAATAAATCGGTAATTATCAACAATAGTGTCCGTTTGCACTTTGGCCGACGTTACAGGATACACCTGTTACGTCGTTAACGCTTGCTCCCAATTTGGGAATGACTTGCAAAACAAAGCCTGACGAGCCTATTTTTTCATATGCGCGTTTCATTTTATCGGCATTCGCTCGTGACGATTTATCAGAGAATTTCAAGATTTGATACTGTTATCAATGTATATTAAGATTGTTCAATGAAAACGTAAAGAAAGGCTTACATTGCGATTATAAATTTAATATTATTCAGACTTTTTTATTGACGAAAACAAAAGTAAAAAAAAATAGAAACAAACTAAATAATTTTCCATTACTGCGCTAAGTAGTGCGCCGATGAACATTTAATTTGTGCTTTGATTACAAATAAAAAGAATAAAATTGAATGAAAATTGTACCAGGTGTGCGGAGTGACCGGTAGAAAATATACTTATGGACAGGTAAGAGATGGCGCAAATAATGTTGCGAGAAGTTTGCTCAACATGGGCGTACAAGCAGGCGAGGTGGTTGCCGTGGCGCTGCCTAATTTACCGGAAAGTCCAATCGCTTTTTTGGGCTGCATTGAGGCAGGCATTATAGTGACAACGGTCAATCACATGTATACGGCAGGTGAGAGTGCACATCGCGATCGGCTTTTCTTGTTCGCGCGTCTTGAATTAAAAACAATCTCATGCTCATTCGTCCCGCGGACTATTATTACGATGTCGCGAATTTATTCGAGATCCGCACCAGCCGAAAATAGTCGAGCAGTAAGCATTGACCAGGGCAGAGACACAATTCAGGATAACAATCCTTCGTAAAAGTTTAATGCTTCGCCAATCGATCGTTCGGGATGAGGCAACGAAGCGAGTGATAAATCACGTTTCACTTGATCGAGATGCATGTTTAATTATAGACGAGATTCTGAGACAACTCGTGTCGTCTGGAGCGAAGGCTATAATCACCGCGGCCGAGATAGCATCGACTGTGATGTCAGCAGCAAGCAAACATAAGCCAGACATGAAAGTAATTGTTGTCGACGACTCCACAAAACCGTTGCCGGAAGGTGTCATTCCTTTCGCGGTA
The DNA here is from genome assembly GCF_024137745.1 of Phymastichus coffea. Taxonomy (NCBI): domain Eukaryota; kingdom Metazoa; phylum Arthropoda; class Insecta; order Hymenoptera; family Eulophidae; genus Phymastichus; species Phymastichus coffea. The sequence continues at coordinate 1,252,787 of NW_026706866.1, forward strand.
AGACTGTTTCGTTAGGATTGTTTTCTTATTTGCCGCGTTATACCCGCCGTCGCATTGGCGATCTTACGATAGATCGGTTGGTTTAGGATCTAATAGCTAAAGGGGAAAGCCTTCCTCCGGTACCTGAGCGCCAATGGAGTCCAGACGATGTCGCAGTTTTGCCTTACTCCAGCGGTACTACTGGACTTCCCAAGGGTGTTATGCTGACGCACCGTAACCTGGTTTCCAATGTGGAAATGATTAAGCAAACGGGAAACGAACTGTTTACCCCTGCTCACGGTATGACTGTTTTTTTTCGGCTATCTTTACCAAGTGTTTCCTGAAGAAACAGTAGCGAAAATACCACGCACGGGATCAAAGTACAAATATTGTCTGTTGCATTATCTCGGCGATAGCGAATTTGTTTAGTCGCCGATGGTTGCGCGAGCGTGGAATTGATTGATCTTGAGCAGTATTTATCTGCGCTAACTTGGCTGCTTGACAAGTATGCTGATAGAATTCATGAATCAACAGGTTCTTACCAGGAAAACATTCCGGTTGTATTGCCTTTGTACCACATATATGGCATGTCTACTATCATGCTGGCGAGAATGTCGATTGGTAGCAAACTTATTACATTGCCAAAGTTCACTCCAGAATCTTGCGTTAAGGTTTTGGACGAGCACAAGGTAACTTGGCCGATTTCTAGCTGCGCGAAATGATGCCCATCGCAAACTCAATGACGGCCTTATTGCAGGTGACATCGCTGGTATTAGTACCGCCGATGGTCATGTTTTTATCAATAACAAAGTTAACACAATCGAAATATTTGGACAACGTCAGTAACATCATCAGCGGAGCAGCTCCTCTTTCTGAAACTGACGTTGAAAAATTCTACAACAAGTACAAAGTCGATCGCAATAAAGTGAAATTCTGCCAAGGTGAGCGTTGTATTAGGTCGAATGTTAAGCCGAGCAGGAAGTGACGCTTGGAAAGCCGCTGCAAACGTCACTGGTAGAAGCACTTGCAGAAAAGTTTGAAGCAGCAACGCCGATGTCGAAATTCCAGGCTACGGGCTGACCGAGTGCTCGCCAGTTGCTCTGTTCGAAACGACCGGTACCAAATACTCGAGCATTGGGAAACCCGTGAAAGGCTGCGACGTGAGGCTGGTCGATCCAGTGACGCGCAAGGACGTTGATGGACCCGGCTGTACTGGCGAAATATGGATCCGAGGGCCGCATGTCATGAAAGGATATTTAAATAATCAAAAAGCCACCGACGAAACGATAATCAACGGCTGGCTTCTTACCGGCGACATTGCTTACTACGACGACAACTTGGATTTCTACGTTACCGACAGACTCAAAGAACTGATTAAAGTTAAAGGTTTTCAAGTGAGTATTTCACGCAACTGATGCTGCTTTACCTCGTATGTCGACGCATGTCGAGCAATGATAATTTCACAAACAGGTGTCTGCGATTATATTCTGAAATCATTTAAGGTAGCACCTGCGGAGCTCGAAGCTCTACTGAGGACTCATCCAGATGTAGAAGAGGCCGGCGTTATCGGAATCCCGGACGAAAGGTACGGAGAGGTTCCCAGGGCGTTTGTCGTATTGAAGAATGCGGCCAAGCTCCAACCCGAAGATTTGCAAAACTTTGTGAAAGGGAAAGTCACCGAGTTCAAAGAATTGCGAGGCACGTATTACCGCATAGTCAGTGATGATATTGCAGCCAAATACAAATATTTATTATCATTTTAGGTGGAGTCAAATTCATCGACAGTCTCCCGAAAAATCCATCTGGCAAAATTTTGCGTGCCCAGCTAAAGAAGAACTACTGCTAATACTCATTGTCCAGATCTTCTGTGTGACAGTATTTTACGTTGAAGATCCGTTTTGTTTATGTATGATTAGGAAAAATTCGATGTGATCCTAGCGATTGAATTGTCTATTGGCCAAACTAGATCATACCATAGTATTATTTAGCCGCCAGTTACTTACACATTTTTGATAAGCTATATATTTCTCTCTCTCTCTCTCTCTCTGTTTATGCAAATAATATTTAATATCTACGTTCACGTACGTCACTTTTAAAATCGGTCGCTTGGAAAATGAACTATTTTTAATATAATTATTGTCGCAATTTGAATAAAAAACTATTGGTTACAACGTTACCGTTAGCATTAACGTTTCTCAGTAGATTTTCAGAGTTGTATTTTGGTATTGTTATAATATTCAAGAGTTTGATTATTCCAAATTATTATGTGATCCTGAAGCGTAGTGATCGCGTTATAGACGCTAATATCTCAAGCTCAACAGTGAATCTTTATGTATCATTGACTTTATTCTTCAGGCAATTGTGAAAGTGGTACCGTGGTATACTTATATTGATATTTTCTGGATATATCATGTGTTTGGCGAATGAGTGCAAAGAACATTATGATGTGTTATGATTATTTTATATTAGAACTGAAAACACTTGAGAGATACGTTTGAATATTTTATTGTCTTTGGCCCACAAACGTTATGACCGTCGTTGCGCATGCTTCAATAAGTGTTCTACTGAAATGGGCGCGAATCGCAAAAACGAAAAAATTATGTGGCTAATGTGATGAATAATAATTTGATGGACGAGTTGTTTTTGTCGACGCGGGTAGTCGTAGACGCCTAGCTGACGCGACACTCGGACGCCGCCGGGCAACCTCGAGTTCTGCTGTTTGTGCGCGTAGCCAAAGTCAATATCACAGGGAAATTAATAGAAAATGCAAAAAAATAATAATAAAACAAAAAAAATCGTAGCATTTGGATGAACCGATGAGAGTTGATCGGCTGATTGACGACGAGAGCTGAATAATTGCGAGCGCTGTCTATCGTGGACAAAGAAACAGGAAGGAGACCATAAGAAAGAGTTGGCTGAGTGGTGGCTCGATATCCGAGTGCGTGATACGCGATCGCCAGAGTCGAATCTCGGCTGCGTGGTGCAGCTACAAGGGGCCCCTTTTCGCGCGCTCGAGCCGACGGCTAGCGCCACCCCCGCCCGCCCGCAAGCGACGCCAGCTACAGCGGCAGCCCCCTACACACCCACGCGCACTGGCTGCCGCCAGTCTCAGTCGTCCGCGCACCCTCTGACGGAGAGGGTGGCTTGCTCTCGTCGTTGGACCTGCTGCTGCCGCGCCGCTGATGCTGCCACTGGCACTGCAACTGCAATAGGCCAAGCGCTCTATCGCTGCCGCGGCCGGGATATCAGCTGCTGCCACTGCGATCTTTCAGTTGCAGCTCTGCTCAGGTTAGTCACCTTTGTTGATCGATGCACACGAATCCTCCCAGCAATGACTGCCTACTCAGTCGTTGGTTCGTTCGTACGTTCGTTTTTCCGAATCGGCAATGGCCAGCCCGAAAGAAAACAAGCCCATCTCGTTTTTCGCGGTCCGCTGACTGCTGCAAGTTTGCACGCGGGAATGTTTTGCAATCCCAATTAACCTCTTGCCCTACTCCGCTTCCCCCGTCAGCTTCTGCACTTTCTTTCCACCTATTGTTTTTCGTATGGAACAATCGACGACGTGCTTAAATGGCTTGGAGTTCCATCCGTGCTGCTAACAGTTATAATCGTGCAAATTGAAATTCATGGCGTACGTGACGTATGGGGTACAATGCACATCCAAGGAAAGGCAGTTCTGGCGGAAAGAAAAGCGAACGAGTGCGTGACGATGAGCTCTGATTGATGTGTAGGCAAAGGTATCTCGCGCGTAAATAACGGGAAACGGGCAAGGGTGGCCGAGCGAGCGGATCGGCAGTACTGAGGCGAGGCGAAAAAAAGAGACAAAAATGGTCGAGCCTTTGAAATCGATCAAAGCGCACGAATCGGCTTTGTGGCGAAAATCGGATAATCGCGCGCGATCTCGCCGCCACTAGCAGCGAGCGGATGCGTCGAAAGGGCGCAGCGAGCGGATAATTTGCATACGTTTCTCGCGGCTGCGAATCGAATTGGACGCGAGCTCGCAACTCGCCTGGGCCGCGGTCGGAGTGGTAGTCTGCTACGAGACCTTTGAGCTCCGTCTGCAGCCACGGCCGGAGCGAGAGCCGAGGCGAGCGTTGCCGCGTATCGAGCGCCGGGGAGCAGCGCGCTCGATGTCGATTTGCCTCGGTTGGCAATCGGCCTCGCGAGCCCGTCCTGGCGCTGGGGGTCCGTTCAACGACGTTGCTCGCTCGAGCGGTGGCTGTGCGGCCGCGCTGGTGGCGCTGACACGCAGCTACGTAGCGGGAGACCGCTCGCCGCTCGGTCTCTGGAAGGCGCGCGGGAAAGCGCGGCCAAATTGATTGCTTCCGTAGTGGACGATGAAAGTGCGATATCGATCGGGCAGGGCAGACGACCACCAGCAGGCTGCACATGGAGAAGTATATTATTAATAGCTGGCTTAGTCTCAGTCGGCTTGATTGTTTACGTAGGGGGGCGTCAGGTAAAAATAAAAGCCGCGCTGGGGGCGACAGACGAGAGCCGCTCGATACTCGCTCTGAATAATCGCTCGCTGTACGTGGCAAGCTCGCGAGGAAACCGAGACGCTGCATGCCTCGCCGAGCTCGCAGCGCGCAGAGTCGTTTGCCGGGGACTTGCGGCACAGACGGATCAGTCGTGGAGGCGAAGCAGCTAATTAGGATGCCCGCGCGTCAGTCGGAAAGCGAGCAGCTGCCGCAGCTAAGTCAAAGTGAGCACATTCGCGCGGCACATACGAGCGCACCGTGCTGTGGTTGCCCCCGACCATCGCAAGCTCGTCTCCCCGTGCTTTCGATCTTGCTCTCCTTCTTGCGGCCGCACATATGCAGCTGCCTGCATAATGCCGACGAGCATTCCTTATTACAGTTTAAGAGAGAGAGAGAAAGAGAGAGAAATAGGGAGGATCGCGCATCGGCCGCATCGGTGCTATATCGTCGGCACCGACTGTGTTTGCTATGGTTTTATCGTCGGACTTTCGAGCTCGTTGCTGTCTTTTTTCCGCCTGCTCCTTGTCCTCCTCGTCGACGCGCCGCCCGTAATTCATGCCAATTTATTTGGGATTCGTTTGGCTTTGCTGGCTCTTCGCTGCCGGTCTGCTTTGAAAGGCTGATGGGCTGCGATTGCAATTCATTCTGACGCTCGCGAATAGTATTACTTTTCACGACGATATGCAAATTCTGCTCGCAGTCGCATACTCCATGAATTCACGTTGCGACTCTTGTCTATACCGTCACTAAGCTGCAGTGCTTTCGACTGTTGTTCCGTTCATGCGAGAAGTGAAGCAATCATTTTTATTCTCGGAGCGCAGCGATTCGCTGCCCGGCAACTCCGAAATTCAACTAAAGTCTTAACTTGATTTGTTCGCTCGTGCACAGGTCGGCAATTCTCTCTCTCTCTGCTTGCCTTTTCCCGTCCACGAAAAACTCGTACTTTAGCTTTCCCATTGGCGACATCAGCAGCAGCGGCAGGTAAAATTGGCGAAGCAGTCCGAAAAAAAGGCAGTCGAGTGGAGCAGTGCCGACTGGCAACTGCGGGTCCTGCTTGCGTTTAATTGGCTTCCGAGAGGCCAGCGATAAAAAGCTCCAGCAGTGAAATCGCCAACGATTTTCCATCGGAGCGGTCGCACGCGTGCACGCGAGCAGGCCGGAGCTGGTCGTAGCGAGTCGCGCGGGTGTGGTCTTTTGAATTTGCGTCCGGCGGCTCGCGAGGTCTGCCTTGCCGACAAATCGCCGCGTGTAGAGCTTCCGCCGACGGCGGCAATGAGTTCGATCCGTCGAATTCGAACGAGCAAGGTCGAGAGCGAGCTGCAGTCGCGCGTCGTTGGCCCGCCAAAAGCGAGGGGCCGAGGCTGAAACCGGCAAGGCCCCCGAACGGACGCACGGCAGCGCACTCGACTTTCTTCTGCCGTGGCTCGATGCGCGGCCCTATGAATGTTTATTCGCGTGGCGAGCCATATAGCCACGTAACAGCAGATGGCCATGCTCGACTGCTCTAGACCCACTGCCACGTTGCTGCTCAAAGGGATTAAAAGCTCTTCGGTCTGGCTGTTCGGCCATCAAATGGTAATTTGCGGCTTATACGGCTGCAACGTAGCCCTTCGCCATCCGCCCGCGGCTATAGCTGTGCGCGTTTATGTGCATGCTCCGTATAAGCCAGCCGCACGGCGGAGCACCGAGCCAAGGCTTTGTCAATGCGCACGATCGCGGCCTTCGTTTCCTCTTCTCTCTCGCCTTACTTCTTCCTCCTCGACGTCGCGGTCGCGACAGCGCGACGTTGTTGTAACGCTCTCGTCGCCTTTTCCTTTTTCTCGCAGCAGCTTTACGTAACGTACGTTCTGCGTGCCGCGCCGCTCGAGATTCGTAGGCTGCTCGATCAAGCTCTCGTCAAGTGCTCGAAGCGGGAATATACTTATGATCGTGCAGCCTTCACATTCGTATCTTCGAGCTTCATCCACGCGGGTAATGCTCATTGCCCTAACTCTTCGATTCTCGTGATCTGTTTTCAGGAGAAATCCCAGGAAAATCTTGACATTTTGCAAATTACTGTAACGAACGCAAATTGTTTTCCAGTGCAAAACCTACTTTGGAAAAATTTCATTACAACTTATAATGGATAACGGAAGTCATGAAAGTGAAAGTTTGCTTCGTTGCTAGTCGAAACGGTGGATTTTCCGTTCAAGCAGTTTTCTCATTGTGCCTACATTGTCAATATTCAAAGCTATCGAGCCAAATAAATAATGCAGAGAAATGCAGAATAAACGAAGAGAGTGTTGAATGTTCCTCGGCGATTGCGAATTTGGATCGAGGGGTCGTCGGCTAGAGCATTAAAAAAGGAAAGAAGCTTGCGCTGGCAGCCGCAAAAGTACCTAAGCATTCGAGGTGCATTCATTAAAACTTGTGATCGCAAATTTTCTTGATAATGCCGCGAGGTATAAACCAGCAGAGGAGATAAAGACAGCTTACAGGTTTAAGCCTCGAAGGGCCGGGATATAGAAGTTTTTTATCTTCCATCTTCCTCCGCAAATAATTCAAATGTCGGCTTACATTCCCGAACAAATTACTTTGCAGGTGTCATTTAATCGTCTTTGTGAATATTCAAGCGTTGGCAGGCAGTGCAGACGCCGACGTTTTTCTAATTTTCTCGGGGGAAAGCTATAAATTCGTCCGAGGATCAAGTGGACGACGCGTTCGACGTAGGAAAAACCTGGTCGCGGCGGCGCAGCGCGCTCGGGACCGCTGTGGCCGCGCGGTTGGCGCGGGAATCGATTACAGCGACTACGTTGAAATTAGCATCCCGACTCGACTGAAGACTCGCGGGCAGCTGGCGAGGTGGCAATCGCAACAGCTTTGCCGTGAATCGACAGCGAGACAGGCGTAACGCGCGGGCACCCGAGACAACTCGAGCGCCGGCGTATCGAGTCGTCGAGGTACGAGCGGTCCGCTCGGCGTAATCAGCCAGCGAAAGCCCACGTCCAGCGAGCTCGCGGGAGGCAGCGAGTTTTCAGAGTCGCAATTAATTAGCCGCTCGCTCGTTGCTCGACAGATCGAGCACGGGACTTTCCTCGGGGCCGAGGCTTAGCAGCTGCTCGATCGGGCGGCGCTCGGTTGGCTTTTCCGTCGGCGCAATCAGCTAATGGATCGCAGCGGCGCGCGCGCCAATTGTGCCGGTGCAAATGGCCATATTCACGATCGCTGCATAATGCGCGCCCGTTTATTCGTCGACAGGAAAGGAGAAGCAAACAAGAGCGGAGCGCGGGCGTCGCTGCGCCAAGAGAGGGGCGCGCATTGTACGCGTGCACAGCCGGCTCCTCTAGTTTTTCGCCGAAGAGCGGACGATTGTGTGCTGCCTCATTGAGAGCTCCGAGAGAGAGAGAGAGAGAGAAAGAGAGCGAGAGGCAAAAGGAAAAGGAAAAAAACAGTCATTTGTCGATGCCAGGCCGGGCGGCTGCAGTCAGCGCGCGCCGACAATCGAGCAGCGACGAGTGCGCATTAGTACAAGCGCGCTCGCTGAAAGCGCCGCGCCTTAACAAAGCGCTAACGAGCAAGCGGCCGCCGAGTTTCGCGTACATCGGACGGGCTCGACGCCCCCGAGGCGATCGGCGCCGCTGCGACGAGGCGGTCCGCGCCCTGGTGCGCGTCAGCCAGTTGGCTCGGGCGGCCAGGCGGCCAACTTTCTCTTCGGGGCGCGCAGTCGACTCGGTCACGCGCGCCAATTTTTTTCTTCCCAGTTCCGGTGATCGCTCCGACCGTACGTGGCACTCCCAAGCGTCAACCGGTCTTCCGCATTATTGTAAGTCCGCCTCGCTCGCAGCTGTTTACCGGGCCCCCCTCGGGGCTGGGTAGTTGCGCGCGTTGGGTTCCTCGCGCTATGGCCGCGATGTCGGCTGCCACTGTTCGGCCAACTAGTAAACTCGTCCGCGGAACGGCTCTTCTCGAGCGGCGGCGCATCTGCGCGTAACAGTTCGCAACTGCACTCGCAGGCCGCGGCGCAATTTTCGGGGCGAAATGCACACGTACGCGTGATTGTCCGGGCACCGGTCGGAAACACGGGCGCGCACCGTGGGTCCAGCTCGCTCCTACCATCGATCAACCGAGCTACGAGCTCAAGTTTTTGTTCCTGCCGTGGAATCTGGATTGGGGATTATCGGCTGTTTGTAAACATGCTGGGCAAATGGCTCTAGTCTGAAACTTCCATGACGGGGTTAGGCTCGCGAGGCTAATAGCAGTTCACTGTTTACGTGATCGACAGAGCAGGCGCCTCTCCTGAAAAAGAAGACTCGGAAAAGGGCAAACAAAAATGATTGGTATTTGCATTTCGCCGTGCGCGCGACTCTGGTTAGCAAACCCGATTCCAGCCGCGCCACTATAGCTGCTGGGCGAGAATCGTTTTGCAGATTCCCGCGTGCACCCGACCAATCGGGCGTGAAATATTTGGGAGCGCCGGCCGCAATGAAACGCGAATGGCGCCAAGTTCGCACGAGACGAGCGAAAGAAGACGGAGGAAGGTGGCTGGTTGGCCGGCGCAAGTTTGGCCTGCTGCCCTCGCTCTCGGGAAAGTAGGCGTAGCGCAGTCGGCGAAGACGGACGACGGAGAGTCGCGCGGCGCAGCGGATCTTCTGCCGGCGACTCGAAAGCAATCCATCAAGCCGGCCAACTTTGCTCAAAGGCCGCGGCCGACATCCTCGCGCCGGCTACGCAGCCGGGACGGCGCACGTGCACGCGCGGCAATGTCGAGGAGCCCGCGAACGCCGCCGGCAGCTTGCGAGGGGCGAGGAGGAGGCCGAGGGGGACGAGAACATTGGCGCGGTCGTGGTCGAGCCCCGGGGACGTGCGATGCCGTGTGGGGCCATTGTGCGAGTCTACGTTCGCGCACTACTGCCGACACACTGTACACACGAGCATCGGTGACTGCAACGTTACTCGTATCTCGTACCGCGCGTTATTGCCTCACGAGCAATCTGCGTGCTGTACGTCGTGCAGCTCGCCGAGACAGTTCGAGCGCGCAGCCGCTCTGCCGTGAAAATTCTCCGCTTTTTTATGCCACGGGCAATAATCGAGTCGCGACGCGGCATTTTCCAGACAAACGGCGCGATGATAAGTGTCGCGAGCGTTTTTTGCGCGTCGTTGACGGATTTTCGGAGGTCTACGGCCGCAGTCGGCGCAGTGGTGCGCGACCAAACAAAGCCTCGAAGGACGATGAGGCAGAGCTTGGTCGTCGAGCTGCTCGGCATCTCTTATCGCCAGCCCCGGATCCAATGAATTTTTCAACTCGCAACCCTGCCCCCGGTAACGTCGATTCACGCTGCTCGCCCGTTACTCAATGATTTACATGATTTGGTCTAAATGATTTAGCACGGCCGCCGGCAGCTTTATTGGGAGCTCGCTGCTTCCGGGCTTTCGTTCGGGCTCACGGCTGCGATTGATCGCCGATCGCACACGGCCGCGCAGCCGACAGTTCCAGTAGCTGCAGCTCGCCGCGACGCAGCAGAGCGTTCGAGGATGAAGAAGGTCAACGCGCAAAGTTAGCGGTCGGTGATTCGCGGAGACCTCTTCGGCGAGCCGGCTATTCGAGTGCCGCTGCGTCTCGCGGGGCGTGATCTCCAAAAACCGCGGTGTCGCTACTGCGAGTGCGAAATCGCTCGCAGCCGGCCGCGCTCCCTACATCAGAGTGGTATGCGCGCACTGCTCGTACCGCGAAAGTTTCGGCCTGCCCCGCTAGTTTATGGCCTTCCAATTAAATCTAATTAGCTATCAGAGTCGCAATTTATCCATCGGATCGATCGATGCCCCGCGTAGCCGGGTACGCGGGCGGCTATTGTCGAGTGGCAGTTTTCCGCTTGCAGCTCTGCCACCTGCACGAGTCGACTTTGCAAAGTAGCAAATATAATCAATCTTGGAGATTAATCGTGGCAGCTGGCGTGCGCTCGGCACTGCCGCGCGTCGCATTAAAAGCGGGCGAAAAATTGCGGCTATCCGTCGGCCGGCGATCATCGTAAATTGGCGGCGACACCAGCGCGGCAACAGGCGAAAGTCGCGCGTCCGCAAATCAGGCGGATTTGCGGCGCCGCGGCCAGGACGAGGTGTGTGCGTTCGCGGGCTCGAAGCGGGCTTCGTTGTGGAGCGCACAGGTGCGGCGGTGCTCGCCGCTCGCGGCGACGAGCAGCGTAAGACGCTCGCGGTCGCGCGACTGGCGCCAACTGTCGCCGCGAGAACGCGGCGCGGCGGCGACGGTCGATCGCAAGCGGACGCAAAGATCCGTGCTGCGTTGCGGGCGAATCGGCGGCCGCTGCGTTCGTTGCGTCGCGGTGAGTTTGGCGCGGCCCGTAGGCGCTTACCACGAGGACAATACAGCCGCCTGGCGAGCGCAGTCGGCGCCGGGGCTTCGCCGTCATGGCGAATGTCGCGCTGCGGCTGTCAGTCGTTCCATCATTTCCGTGCGCGCCTCGCCATGTCCACTCGCGCGAGAATCCCTGCCTCCATTGTTTATTCCCTTCGCTCTCTCTCTCTCTCGAACGACGCGCTCGCGGAGTCCGTTTTTTCCGCCTTGCCGCGGCTGACTTTGATCCCGTCGAAATACGGGATTCCGGCAGGCTTCCCGCGGGATTCCCGCGAGCCCGAGCGGCGAGGCGACGGATGCGCAAGCTCGCGCGTGCGTCGCGCGAGCCGTTTCGTGCTCGATCGAGCGCGCGCCGCGATTATGACGGCTAACGAGCTAATTAACTGGCCGCTGCTCGCGCGGACTCGTCGAACGAACGCAAGCTGCAGCCAATTATTAGTGTCGCGGGTCGACGGAGAGCCACGGCCGAGCGATCGCGCGTTACCGCGGCTGCACGACGGCCGTATCTCCGGCGCAGAGTCGCGCGCCCGCGGCAGCTCGTAAAGGCCTTTACGAGCCCCGTCGGAGCCGGGCGCTGATATTGCGCTCCGGTTTTTTAATCGTAGGCCCGGCCGCAGGCCTCGCGACGCGCGCGGCGGAGAGCCAGCCACGGAGCGATAATCCTCACGGCCGGTCGTCGCCGGCGCTGATCGAGCCACGCCTCGCGCCATTGTCTGCTCGGCGCCTCGCTCTTCACCCCCTCGCACTCGTCGCTTCCGGCCCCGACGATGCTCGATCGCCTCTGCGGTCAGCGACAATTAGCGCCCGCGACCCGATGACCTCTACGCGCGACACTCGCGGCTGGCTCCGTTCGATCTCTCAGTTCCGACGACTCGATCAAATGGACCCATCCGTACGGGATCGGCCTCTCCGCGCTTTGCCGCGTCGAGGCAGCCTCGCAGTCGATCGATCAGCGCGATGAGAAACGAAGGAGGCGGCTCCCGAGGCGCATAAAAACCGTTCGATCCGATCGGCTCGGAAAACACGCGAAGCTCCTCTCGACGACGGGCCAGCGCAGCCGCGCGATTGCCAACCACACGGCTCTCGATCCCGAACGGAATCTCGTTGAAAGAGCGAAGTCAAGGAATAAGCAGATGCTGCGCAAGCTCCGACTTTTCTCACGGGCAGCTCAAGGCGTTGCTCCCTCTCGTCTCCGTGTAATCTTCTCGCAGCCGAAGCAGTCTGTTTCTTTGGCGCTACTTTGGCGGAGAGCCGGCGTGGAAAAAGTCGACGAGCGACGTTTGCCGAGCTAATGAGAAATTCTCTTTGTTGCAGAAAAGAGAATAATAAGGCCTTTCAGCCGGGAATAGCCGGGCTTTCAAACCGGCGGGACTTTAAGAAGGATCGAGCGCTAGTGCTTTTCCATAATTTTTCTGCAATCAGTATTACCGGGCACCTTATCGGCTTTCAGCCCGGAGGAGAGGCTCAGGGGTTGGACAAGGCGCGCTCCCTCCGATTGTCGCGTTTCGTGGGCGTTCGCTCGTGGGACGCGTCCGGACACTTGGAGCTCTCGCCGAACGGGTCCCGGTCGCACCGCGGCACTTGACGCTGGGACGTCCAGTTCGACGGTGGGTCGGCTCTCGTCCTCGTGACGAACGCCCGAAGGAAGACAAGTCCGGTGTGCTTTCCGGGACAAAGGAGTCGCCGTGAGGCACGCGAGATATTTCAATGGTCGCAGCGTGCATATTTCAATGGTCTTCCGGCAAACTCTCTTGGCGGCCCGTCTTTAGCCCCCTTTTGACGGGCGGAGAAGAGCCGGCACCTCGATTCATCACTGTTTTTGCCTTGCCGGAGTCGATTTTCTTCGGGACTGTGGCTCTCGACGCGCGGAATATCTCGGCTACGCGGCAATAGCTCTGTGCGGAACTTGTTCGCTCGCGGAGGGACGAGATTTTGTAGCGCACCTCTAACTGCATTTACCACCGAAGCTGCGCGCTCCTCCTCTTTTACATAACACGAACGCTCCGCGACGCGAACGGCTTCCTTCCTGATGACCCTTGCAAGACACGCTGTAAAGCCACGATCGCCCATCGAGCTGACATTCCTTATTTCAAATAGCAAGTTACCTCGAGCCGAACGATACCATCGTCAATCGAAATATCACGCGTAAAAAAGTTGGCGCACCTGTTCGTTTGGCCTTCAAGCACTTCCGCATACCATTTCTCAAACTCGTCAAAGTACCCGAGTGCATAATCGATCAGCACGCGCAGGCGTTTGTTTCGATACTTTTTAGTGGCATACTAGGCTCCAACGGCCGTAAAACGTCGCTGTAAGCTCATGCGAAGGCACGGCACTCCCCGCTTTCGCTTCCCTCGAGTTGGTTAGACTCGCGGATTTTCCAGTGGATTAGACGAGCGAAAGCGTTCGAGCCGTCGGATGTTGAGAAACGAAGCTTCATCCAACTGCAGCTTCCAAATCCGCTTTTACGGAGTGCGGCGCGGCCTTCAATTACAATTGGTTTCTCAGTTTGCCGCTCGGCGGCCATTGAAGGATACGAATGAGAGGCGACCGCGCCGATCGCCGCGCCGAAGCGATCGCCACTCGGCTGACTGGATTTTTCGACTCGCTGCAAGAGTCGCAGGCGCTCGAGTTCAATGGGGCGAATCAGCGACGGAGCCCAAACAAACGCAATTAGTTTGGGGGAGAGCGCGGACACAAAGCCGCGCGCCGAGACGAACGTGCCGAGCACGCGTAATTCGTTTGGCGAAGTTGTTGTCTGGCTGGTCGCTCGTCAAGCCCAGCGCATAGCGGCGCGCGCGCGCGCGCGCGCACGGCTGATATCGCGTCTGGCGCCGTGCTCTCTGCTCGTAAGCAGCGAGCGCTCGATCGAATTGTCGCGCGCTCGCCGAGCGGACGAGCGGGATGGGGAGGACTGGCGGCGCTTAATTGCAGCAATCGAGGCGAGCGCTAAAAACTCGAGTATTCGGCTTGACGTCGCGTTAGCCGTATAAAGTCGATTAAGAAAAAGTTGGGGCGCGACGCGGCCGAGCTCGCTCGAGCCAACTCCGCGGGCGAAATAGCGGCCAAAGTTTAATAAAATCATGAAAGTCGGGCGCTTCGCGCGGGCCGCGCGCGCACAGCAAAGAGGAGCGCCGACGAGGCCGGGGCCGAGTCGGAACTGGCGCAGCGCGCGTTTTAGCGCGAATCAACAGACGATCTAAGCTGGCCGTCCAAAGCCCTTTGGCCTGGGTTATTACTCGGGGGATAGAGCTGACCCCGTTGCCGGGAGCCTTCGCTGCAAAACTACAAATCGACTGGGGGACTGGCGCGGCCACGTTCGCAGATAAGGCTCGCCGACTTTGAATCTCCGTTCGGCAGCGTGCCGCGCGCGGGAAATTGCTTTTCCTGGCGTAACACCTCCACGGCAGTCTGCGCGCGTCGGCTATTTATTTCCATCCATCGACTCGGCTTGGCTGGAGCGCCAGGCCAGCGCTCGTGCTCTCGCTGCTCTCGGGCTTCAACATTGCCGACGTCGATGACTCTCGCCGCGTAAGTTCATTATGCCGCGTGTTTCAGTTAGTCGTCCGGTGCGGCCGGAAGTATATATTGTAGTAGCTGCGCGTTTGCTCTTGTCGCGTACGCTAATGATCATTAAAGAACTGCCAGAGAGCACTCGAGTTGATGAGAGAACTGCCGCCGCGCCGAGCATTGCGAAGCCGCCCGTCGAAAAAAATGTCACTTGTTTCTCGTCAAGTGCGCGCTCGCGATGCACCTCTGTCAATTCTCGGATTTCCGTTGTTTCTCTCTCCCTCTCTCTCTCCCCCTCTCTCTCTCTCTCTCTTTTACGCTATATCCGCTTCTACCTTTTTTTCGCCTTCGAATTTCGAAAATTGCAGCTGCGAGCCAAGCTTTAAAGCACACTTCAACTAACGAAGCTTGTGGTTTGAAAATTTCCACTTGGAGTAGATCTGAGCTGTAATTAACTAGACCCCTGGAATAATTTAACGTTCTCGGCTCAGCTGTCTAATAAGGAAAGGAGAACGAAAAGAACCTGGGTAAACATATTCTCATTACTCATTTCTATTTCGATCGTTCCAACGATCGAGTTGCTCTAAAAAGAAGCGTGGCTCTCGCCACGTCACTCCAAGGTGGCTGCTGATTTAAATAAAAAAGAAATTACCAGTCAAGCACTAATCTGGTCGAGCTTTGAGTGGGAAAAGCGAGGCTCGCTGAAAAGTCAAGTGTGTACCAATTAGTTGAAGCAGAAAAAAAGAGGGTGCTAGCGGGCTTCGAAAAGGCAGCTCGAATAATAAACGAGTCATCGCCGGTAGTAGTGCGTTACAATGCAATGGCATCGATTGGCCAGCCTTGAAAGAATATTATCGTTTTAGGAAGAGGGAAGAAAGAGTGCTTTCAAGGTGCACTATTATGGGAAGATTTCGTTTTGCTTGAGGCAAGCATAGATACAGCGGAACATACTGATAAAGAAGATTACAGCTTACAATTTATATTATACGATCAATAGAAAGGACAATCAATAGGAATGTCAGAAAATATCGAAATGCGGCAAATGCACAGTTACAGCTACTCTCCGACATCTCGAGTGCTTACGGACATTTTCTCTTGAAAGGTCTAACGGTAAGAGCACGGATACCATTCTAGAGCCTAATGGTTTTAGAAACTAGCGAGTAGAAATTTAAACCCAGTTCGGCGACGTCGCCAACAATTTGAGGTGATGCTACTACGAGCAAAGGTTCGACCGCTGCACGGTTTGTGACGCCATACGTTAGCTTACGAGTGACGGGAGCGTCACAGTGTTTGCGAATACAATGGCTAAGAAAGCTTGCAGAATGCCCGACTCGAACATCGGATAACGCAGCAGTCACTGCTGGATGCCTTCCAATCCGTTGATTAGATATCGGCTGCGAGGGCGAGACGAGGGAAGTTAGTGGGTTTGTCGGGCGAAGGGAAGGAGCGGCGAGGGGAGGACGCGGTGACACGTTTTTCCGCAGGCGACGCTATGTAAACAGCGTACGGAGCGACGAGAGCCGAGAAACGGGAGCTGGAAAGAGCGAGGGGAGTGGGGCAAGTAGGCGAGGAGTTTGCCCCTGACGACAAGTGGCAAATGCGTCTGACGCACGTATTCGCGCCATCGACACTGGCATGTGGCGCAGATGGTGCGCGGCTCGAAGCGGCTAGTGCTCGCCCTCCTGCCCCCAAGCAAGAGTTGGCGGTCCAACTCTTGCTTGGGGGAAACTTGATTGATCGACCTGGCGCTAGCTGCTTCCGCACTGCTATCCCCTGCCGCAGGCTGGGACGCGGCTTCCGTACGTACGTATTGTTCTGGCTGACACTGGCGCCCACTGTCGCTTCGCGCGCGCGCGCGCGCGCCGCGGGCTTTCTCTCTGCAACTCGGCGGCGAACGTGCTGCTCCGATCGCCGGACGAGGCTCGGCTGTTTTCCGTGGTACGCGACGGTGCGAGCCTCTCCAAGCGAGACACGCGTGCTAAATTAGGCGCGAGCATCCCCGTGAAAATAGCGCGTTCGGGGCTGTAATCCAGCTCGAGCGCGTTGCTGCGGGCGCGGGCGGCGCATTGGCGTTTGTCACCATTTGGAGGCTAGCGACGCTTTCAATTATTAGCCGTGCCTGTCCACGGGCGCCAACGGGCTTCGTACTTTAATTCCATTTGCAAGGCCGAAAGCTGATTGAATGGCCCCGCTGCGTGGGCTAACTGCTACTGTCCGCGGCTGCGTCCATAGTCCGCCGTAACGATGCCTCGCTGGTTTGATTTAGTCGCGCCTTCGGCTCCCAGTATAACCGGCGTTCTGGCAAAGCGCAACGATGCGGCGATCACCTAGCCGAGCCTGGTTCACTCGGGAATCTCGTCTTTGTCGGCCTCGCTGGCGACTCGAGCTAATTATCAGCGCCGGCGCCTCGCCGCACTCGCGCACCTCTCGGCTCGACGCTACTGCCTCGCCCTGCCAACTACTTCTGCTATCAGCTCGCGCAGCCGACATCTCCAAAGCCAAATCCCTTGCATTCGTTTGGTTCTCTTGGCAGCGCCTTTCAGCCTCGGCGCTCGAGCGCCTCCCCTTCAAAGCCAAACTCTTCGCAGGTGTATTCGTCGTTACCGGTGAAAAAGCCCGCGAAGAAAGATCAGCGTAGCCGCGCGTTCGTTACGCGCTCGCTTGCGCGTGTCAGCCAGCGCGGAGATTATCGCGGAGAGAGGCAGCAGCTCGGGGACTTGAAGAACCGCGGCTTGTGAATAAAAGGCAAAAGTCGCGAGTGCAGCTGGATGGAAATTTCGCTCGACGGGACGCCTCCCGCGAAACGAGTTCGAGCATACGAATAATTAAATTCGTACGGGCGCTTGGGCGCGCCGTTCGCGCGGCCGCACTCGGACACTCCTTGGAGGCGGCCGGGCCGATCCCCGCGTCCCTGCGAGACGCGTGCACGCCAAAGTTTTGCGCGCGCGCTGCGGCGTCACGGCAATTTCGCAGCGGTCCGTTCGAGTCGTCGCGATTGCTCCGGCACTGGAGAGCCGGCTCTTGTAAAATTTCGCCCCGAAGAAGCGAGGAAGAGCCGGTGCGCAGGCAAGCGTTAATTCGAGCCTCCGAGCTGTGATTTTGCCTGGGCTGCTGGCTGCGCGACGCGCAGAGAGAAAGCCAGCGTAAATTCCATTTCCTGCGGGACGACACAGTTTCTGCTCTTCGCCGCTCCTCTTTCGCTCGTGTAATATGACGTAATTTTCTCGAGTCGCCCTGGCCTCCAGATTTACTGCTGGCTTCGGCCTGCCCTTTACTCGAGCACGCACACGCGCGCGCACTTACGACTGTTCAGTCCAGACTCAAGGCTGCTTTGCCGGCCGTCCTTTTCATTTGTACCCGGTTGTTTGCTCCAATTGATTGTTAAAGCTGCAGTGCGCTTCGCTTTATAAGTGAGAGGGAGAAAAAGCAGAAGAGAAATTGCCGGCGTACTGGCCAGGCGCCGCTGATAAGACAGAGAGGAAGGAGAGAAAGGAGAGCGAATAATGGGAGCAAAGAAACTTGCAACGAGGATTTTTCGAGATCGTCGCCCCGAGAAAAATGAAGGCATTTTCGCGAGTAGCGAACCTTTCTGCATTTCTCTGATCTACTTTTACGATATTTATTTCTCCAGAGAGTGAGAGAGAGAGGAAGATAGCGAGAGAGAGAGAGAGAGAGAGAGAGAGAGACAGGCAGACAGAAAGAGAGTCGGTGGTTTTTCCCACGCTTTTGCGCTATGCGGCGTGCCGTCGCAGCGAGTTCGCTCGCACAGTTCCTTTTTCTTGCTTTTCCAATTCCAATAAGCTGGAGCCCTCGGCCCGCCGCCCGTGGAACTCATTTTTCTTTAATCCGATTTTACGAGTACTACTTTGGCTCGCGAAAAATATGGTAGCGAGTCCGCAGAGTTACGATGCCCCCCCCCCCCCCCCCCCAGCTGATTCGATTGGCGGGCCGTTGGCGTTTTGCGCGCGGACAAACTACGCGAAGGAGGCTACCACGCGCGACAAATGGCTGCATTACTCGGGTCGTGACTCGTCGAAAAAGCAGCTCGCGGCAAGGTGATCGCGTTCGAGCGACTCGTCAAAGCAATTTCCTGGCAGAAAGTCAATTGGCCGAGGCGTACGTGCGCCGGCAGTGCTGTGCGCATGATAATAGAGGCTCGAGCCGTGCGCGCGCGCGCGCGCGCACGCGGCCAATTTGCGGGCGCCCGTGTGCTTATACAAGAAGCGTCGCTCAAGTTTAAGCCGCCAGAAAGTTGGCCCGCGCACGGCAATTTTGCTAATAGTTGCGGCTGCCAAAGCCACATCGCCCCATCCCTCGTCGCGCGCTCCGGCGCGCTGTCCCATCCGTGCAGTTTCGAGTGTGCGCGCAATCGTTTGCTTCGCGACCACCGTTCGATCGGATCTCAGGCACATCGAGGCGAGGCGAGTATAGGCACGCGCGCAGCCTGCGTTGCGAGCGAAGCGGATGCGGACGAAACCGCGGAATTCGATCGAGGTCATAGCCAAGTGAAGCCGTCCGAATGAACGTTTTTCTTGCTCCGCACGATGACGCGTGCCAATAGCCAGACAGCACCGGCTGATCCGAGCAGACACGTCCGACTCGTTGGCTTTTTTTCTGGCCGTTACAGCAGCTCACAATCACGGACGAGGCCGTGCCTCGTTGGCTTTTCTAGTCAAATAATTAAGCCTCTCTGCCTTACCGCCGTTTACCTCGCGCCGCGCTCCGGCGACTTCGATCAAGGTCGCTTCGTCCTTTTCCATCGCGTTGTATTGTCTCTCTTTCGCTCTTTTTAAAGCCAAGTCAAAGTGCGCTTTCCCAATCTCTCGCTTCTCCCCGATGCTAATGAGAAGCCTGCTGCTGATCGATTTGCTGCTCGGTTGGCTATTCGACGCCTCTAATCTTATCTTCTCTGCCTTGCTCATTCTTGACAAGTCCATCGTGCGTCGCTTATTCGGTACATTTTAACCGAAACGACGACACCGGCGTAGTCGAACACACGATCACACGTAAATTTCGGGCTCGCATAATGCTTTTCCCAGCGGCTCTCTGCAACACTGCTCGCGCGATCGCGGCGACAGATTTCCATCCGCGCGTAGACACGAAACTGGCGTCATGGTAAACTCGCAGCGCTGTATCTGGTTTGTCGAGCGACACTTTTTGGGGCGTAAAAATGAATGGCCAGAGAGCGTTAGTATCGACTGACAAATTGCGCGCATTCGTCGCAGCTGGCCGTATACAGGCAGCAGCCGCGCGGCCGTAAAGTTTCTTTAGCTCTCGGAGGGCAGCGTCGATATCGGTTTAGCCGTTGATGCAAAAGAGAGCGGAAAATCCATACGCATATAATCCGGGGGTGCGGCGCGCGAAAGTACGGCCTCAAGTTCATCTGGACTTCATTTGTTGGGCGAGGAACGGAATGAACGGGACGCGAGCCTGGGCAGCGAGCGAAAATGAGCGGCCGGGCAAAGTTGTCAGCGGCCGCGGCCCCCTGCGCTCCGATCCAATAAGGCGCTCTTGACCGGCCGGGAAAAAAGCAATAAGCCGCCCGGCCGCGTAATCGTCCGATAATGGCTGCGCCAAGGCGCGGTGGGAATGCCGATCCTCGTGTTTGCCTCACTGTGTCCGTGAACAAGTGAAAAATTGCCAATAAGCCATTAGTCTCCCTAATGATCTATTCCAAGTGGCGCTGCTCCATATTTTTGCTCCCCTTTCGGACGAGGCCTGACCGCGTGCCTCCCTCTCGGCGCGACTGACCGGCGGCGAATCGGGGCGACGGCGTGTAGGCGGTCCGGGATCCGGCTAAAAAGTTGAGCGCGACAGCGCGCGGCCTCATCCCTGACAGCCGTCCCGTGAACGGTCAGAGGGGCGCAGAGCTTCCCGAAGACTGGCGCGAAGCTGCGCCAAGCACGCGGAAGGAGAGAGCGAACTGGCGCCCGGGCGTCAATCGCCGGCCTGCGTATCGCCAGCAGGCAACGGCGGGGAGCGAGCTCGCACAGTCGCGCCGGCGCTTCGGTAATGAGAAAAGAGAAATGAAGGGAGAGATAAAGAGTAATGGAAGCGAGCGCGCTATATATAGGCACATAAGCAATATCGCTCCTTAGCCGGCCGACTTTTTGTTTCGCAGAGACTGCCCTCTGGCGCCGCCTGCCATCTCTCTCTATCTTCGCTTCTCGCCTGCCCTTCTCTCGGCATTCGCGCCAGCCACATTTCCTTTTTCAGACCATAAACTTGGCAGTATTAGGTCAGTTTCCCGCGCCCGGAGAGCAAGTGGCTGCGAATTTATCGCGCGAGCCGGATGAAAAAAGTTTCAGCTCCGCGGGCGCGCGGCTCGCTGCCGGCACTGGCGCGCGCGCTCGATACAAGCGACGTGCGGGCAGCTCGCGACCCTGTCGATGGACGCCGGTGCGTTTTGCGCGCCGAGAGCGCCGCGGCCCCGAATTCAGGTCGAGGCACTTTTCCGTGTACAGCGCGGCAACGCGGCCAGCCGACGGGACGATCGCGTGAGTGTCGTTGCTCGTCTACGGCAGTCGAATGCCAATTAGCGAGGCGATCGATGTACAGCGATCGGTCGAAATGCAAAAGGCCCATTGTTTTTCGCCGTTGGCATTCGAGCACTTATCGCGAGGCCTTTTCATTATTCGCGCGCCCAAGATCAATTTGCGTCAGCTTTATTATTGGAATTTATCGAGCTTGTACTGTTAGAGGCGCGAAGCCGCGGGGATTGTTAAAAATGAATTTTCCGCAGATGAAAAATTCAGATCCAATCTGGCTGAGCGAAAAGGGCATTGATACGTTCGGCGCGTGAGACTAATCCTTTGATTAATATTTTCAAAGCCGCTGGATCGTGAGCTCGCGTGGAGATACATGTTCTCCTTTTTATACAACGAAGGGGGAGGGGGCCGAGAGAAAAGTTTCAATTGGCATTTCATTGTTGTTAAAAGCCAATGAAGGCGGTCGCGGTACGACGTAGCGTCTGATTGACGACTGCCAGTGCGACACCGGATGCGGGCGGCGCGTTCCCGAGCCGGGACGCTGCTTTCCTCTGGAAGACAGATGTCGTCGTAATGGTGCACTCAAGCTTGAGCTCTCGCGGGCCAAAAATGTCAAAGCTTCTGTCTGGAGCCGTCGGTGCGGTTGGCTTTGCAGAATCACGCAATACACGTTAGCGCCCGATCAAGTTTATGTTCGAGCACGTTTCCATTTCCAGCGGCTCGGCTCGGTAATCAAAGTGAGTTTCATCGCGGCACTAATGAGAAGATGAAAAGCACGGGAATTCCGCGGATTTCGTTTGAAGTAATCGTAAGAAGGAGCAGGGGGACTAGCTGGGGAGGAGAGCGCTGGTCGGCTCAAGCTCTACATTAGAGATTAAAAACTAATTGAAAGTAGAGGCTTTTTACTGCAAATATTATTAGGCGGAGAGTGGGAACGGGGCTTTTCCGAAATTAGCTCGGCAGCTCGCGCTCGCAATTATCTCTGCACTCGAGCTCGCGGAACGGAGCTTTTAGCCGAGCTTTTAACAATGCGGAGAAAAAAAAAACCAAAAATGAAATGATTAAAATTGAGGCGCCACCCGGCCAGCTGGCAGTATTGAGCCGCGCGCCGCGCGCCGCGCAGCCGTCAGTCGCGCGCGTCATTCCGACGCTCGCTCTTGATTTTCGCGAACAACAGGACGCTCTCTATTATCTGCACGCCCGCTCGTTGATCGCTGCCGCGCGCATAATCTCGCGAGAGCTCGCCCGCGTTTATCCATTCGAGCCTCGTAAAAGCAGCGAAGCCGTAAGTCTTATTCCGCGACGTGCCAATCCCAGTGGATACGGCCCGGCGCGCCTTGTTCGATCTTCCGTTTCGTCGATATATCGCAGCAGCCGCTCTTGCCAACGGATTGAAAAAGGCGCTTTGCCAGAGCGCTGCTCGTAAACAAAATCCGGCTCGCGCATGCACGCGCACGGGCGCGGGTAAAGCAGCCGTTACGTTATCGATCAGAGGGCTCGGACTCTTTGTTACTGGGCTCCAAGTCAGCCCTCGAACGAATCGCTTTACTATCAAACGATCGGACCCAATGGCTAATATTTCATTGCGCCACTGCAAAATCAATGCGGCAGAGCGAGCTGGCCGATCGCTAGGTTTGTTTCGCGCCCGCTCGAGTGAGCAACACGGTAACTCCAATTATCGGTGAAAATGTAGAATCGAAATCATCGCGAGTGGCCCAAGAGTGCCGGTAGAGCCTGCCTCAAAGCCAAACGGACAAAAGGATTATTCCATTGCAATTGATTAGTGGAGTCGTGACGAACAAATAATATGAGAGGAAATAGGAATCCGGAGAGAGAGCGAGAGAGAGAGAGAGAGAGAGGGAGTAGAGCTCGCAAAAGTGGAAATTAGGTCTTAGCGGAGCGAGCTAGAGTGAAATCGAGGGAGAGCTTTGGGTGGATCTCTCGGCGCGCATTGGTCGGCAGCGTTGCATAAGCGATGCTCGAAACCGCGGGGGACTGATAAGAGATACATACGCGCCGATCCACGTGCGCTCTTCCATGTAATTAGCTATCGCTCCTGCGGGACAGCCGATAGTCGAACTTCCTCACTCTCTCTCTCTCTCTCTCTCTCTCTCTCTCTCTCTCTCTCTCTCTCTCTCTGCCCACTGATAAATAAATCATGGAGCGCGGCTATTGCCCAATTCTTTTTTAATGAGCGTCAAGCCTATCGCGATCGCTCAGCTGCATCCTATCCCACCGCTCGACATTCCATTTCGAATCCCCCATTATTCCCTCGTTATTCCGTGGCCATCTCTTGAAAAAGCTACGGCTCAACTTGCAATAACGTTTCTGTTCTCTTTTCCGAATTATCTCACCGCAAGCGCCTGGCTCGAACGTATCTTCAAAATTACCTCGAAAGCCATCTCTCGCTTCTCTCGCCCGAGAGCGCTGCGGAGCCGCGACGCAACGGCTGTTAACGAACTCATTTTCCAACCAGGCGAAGAGTCGCTTTCGTGGTCGCGGCGAACGCGCGTCAATTCTACCATGCAAAGCCGCTGCGACGTCGCGAGCGTGTAGCCGTGTGGCTTAGGCGCAATCAGCTACCGCGCGATCCGCGCGAGCTGCGACATTTTATTCAGCGCACGAGTCGAGTAGAGCGACCGAGGAGGCGCGCCAGCTCCGTCGGTTCCTCGCTCGCGCCGGCCGACGATCCGCCGGGGAGGCTCGGACGCCGCGCGAAAGAGGGAAACTCGATCGCGGCTTTGCGCTGGCATTATCGACGAATATTCGGCCACGGCTTGCGTCTCTTTCGCGATGCGGAGGCTGCTAATTGGTAGCGCTGCGGCCTGGCGCGCGAGGCGAACGAACCAGCAAGTTGCCGCGTCGATCGACAATGTCACATTGCGAGCCAGCACTGGAATGATCAATAATATCGCCGAGCTGCCTGTCGCGGCGGGGCGACTGTCCGATTCGAGTGGAGCTGCGAGGGGCAAGGAAGAAAAAGAGCGGCAAACGCACCAACGGATAAACAACCGCTGGAGTTTACGGGCAGTTTCGTTGGCTCGGTACGGGCCGAGTGCGATGAATCCGTAACTCCGCTCTCGCCGGCGCGAGCAGCCTCCGATCGATAGAGCAAATAATCAAAGAGCAGAGGCGTCTGATAACACGCCCGAAGACGCCCGGGCGATTCGGCGGCAGTAATAGGCGTCGCGTGCAGCCGCCTGCCGAGGTTCGGCCACTGCGAGCCGAATCGTCCCGAAGCGGCGCGCATCCGATTGATCAGTGTGTATTCTGCTTCAGGTCGCTCGCGCGAGCCGCCAGGCCGGGGAGGCAGGACGAAGCGGCGACGGAGGAGCAGGAGGCCGAGCTACAGCGGGAGGAAGCAGCGTGCCATGTGAACGATCAAGGGGCCGGCAGGGGAGGCACCGAGGGGCCTGCCGCCCGAGCAGATCCGTCGAAATCACGAACACGTGGCGAGACGTGAAGCGGGGTGAGTTCCGCGTCGCCGAAAATTGGTGCCGCGCGCGCGCCCACGACTGGCTCGGCGACTGGCGACTCTCCGGCGCGACCCGGACGCGTCCGGCATTCCGCTGCGCTGTGCAGTCGCCGCGCTCCGTACGTGGCTCGAAATTCAAGCGCATCCCGGAATTTGTTTGAAGCCCGAGTTGCCGCTGCCGCGACTGGCAATTCTTGAGGTCGCGCCAGCGCGACCCCCGAGTAATCCCAGCGCGGGCCGAGCCGCAGCTGCGGTGCTACATCGACTGCGCAACTCGCTTGTCTTTTTCGCTCGCGTGCGCCGCCAAATCCCGACGGCTATAAGAACCAAGCGAGCGGCGCGCGCCAGCCCCAGACCGGCACCAAGTAGAAACACTCGATTTCGGTCAGACGCGTTCGAGTCGCATTTTCAGTGGGCATTAATCTAAAGCGGTCGCGCAAAACCGGCGAGGCCGCTGCAATAAAATTCAAAGACTTTCGCGAGAAACGCGGTATTTTGCGGCGGCGCCGGCTCCCTTGCGCCAAGTCGAGACCGTCAATTGAAAATAGCGCCGAGGCAGAGCGGAGCACCGCGCGTATAAAGGTAAAAGTGTGAACGGCGCGCTTCCAAGTGGTCCTATAGACTCGGTCGCTCGGGGGAAAAAGGAGCGAGAGAGCAAGCGGCAGGATCTTTCGGTTGGCGAGCCCGCGGGATGACAAATGGCGAATGCAGCTTTTATGCAGAACAGCAAAATTAATATTTGCGGCTAGATTTCGACGGGCTCGAGCTGCACTTCGCTGAGCTCTTTCATCCACGTCGGCCGCAGTAATCTGTCAGCGCGCGCGACTTATAAAACCCGAACGGAGAATCGCACTACAAAGCGCAGTAGTATATAGCCGATCGAGTTCAAACGAAGCGGATCGAGCGACCGACGGAGAGCGCTCAAAGCGAACGAGAGGCCGCCAGAGCTGCAAGACTTGGGGAAAGTTTTTGGACTCGGCGAAAAGCCAGTCAATCCAATATAGCCGGGCCTGAGCAAGGCGGCTTTTCCACTTGCCACATCAAATCGACCTCGAAGCCCATCGCGGAACGTGAATTTCTTCAATGGCTTAATAGTCGCCACGCTCTGGCCCCTCCGTGCCCGACAGCTCGCGAGTCTCGTCCGCCACTGCGCGAGACGCGTAATTTTTAGCTCGTCGCTCGAGCTCAGCTGTCGTCGTCAAATATGTAGCGGCGCAGCGTGACAAATAAAAGAATCGGCCAGACGACGGCGCGCCGCTTCAGCGACGTCTCGCAGCCGTCCGCCACCCCGAAAATCGCACATCCCGAAATAATAGCAGCAGGTGAATTGCCGCCACGGCCCAGGCTGCGCCGCTGAATCACGACCGCTCTGCAAAAATAAGGCGCGTACGTGCGAGCGCGCGGCCAGCGGGCACGCGGGCGCCGGGCTTTGCATTATTTCGCGCTGCAGCCTCTTTGAAAATTTAATTAAAACA
Organism: Phymastichus coffea; assembly: GCF_024137745.1. Classification (NCBI taxonomy): domain Eukaryota; kingdom Metazoa; phylum Arthropoda; class Insecta; order Hymenoptera; family Eulophidae; genus Phymastichus; species Phymastichus coffea. The sequence goes on from NW_026706866.1 coordinate 1,278,541, forward strand.
TACCCGTTGCGCGTGACACGCCAACTAGTCCTCCGCTTCGCCTGCAGTAGTCGAACGATCGCCCCCCCCCCCCCCCCCACTCCCGCGCGCGTGCTTTCGGCAAACATTTGGCAAAAAAGAGGCCACCGGCGCGCGACGCTCCCCCCGCCCCCTCCGTCCCTCGGCCCCTTTTGTCTAACACGTTTTTCCAGATCTGCAGCGGGGATAAAGTCTCGTCTAATCGTTTTGCACTCTTTTTTTCTTTTTTAATTTGTGAAAAATTAAGCTGCTCGGCGCGCGGCTCTTGCTTCCGTTTTTCGCGCGCGCACTAGTGCGCCAAATGACACTTGAGCGTCGGAGAACCGGGATCGGTTGGGAATAAGCTGCGTTATTTCCAGGCAAACAAATGTACGTTTTCCTCTTTTCGGACGAAATGAACAATGCCATTTCTATCGGAGTCGAAATGATTGCACGTGGATGCGTTTACAAAAGCGCGATCGCCGGGAGGGACAATGTACAAAGAGGAGCGTTCACGAGCGATATGCGCGTATTATTTCGGCTGATAAGTCGCTGCGACAAATGCAGCCCGGAACGGGGACGAGCGAGCGAGCGCGCGGGCATCAAAAAATCATGACCACGCAAAGCTGCAGAGCGCGCCGCGAATGAACAACGGAAGAGCTAGCCGGGAGACAAAGACAGACGCACACCCCGACTGAAAGAAGTAAAAGTAGCGCGCACAATTCAATCGACTGCAGCGCGCCGCCCGAGCGGACTTGCGCGCGCGCGCGCGCGCGTCAGTCAACGAACAGAGGAAACGAGCACCGTGCGATATCGCTTGAAAGCGACGTAGTCGCCGCAGCTGAAAGGAACGAAGAGAGCAGACTCGTCAGAATGAAATTTGCCGGTAGCGAATGTTAACATCAACAGCGGGGAGAGAGCAAGAGATAGAGAGAGAGAGAGAGACAGAGCGAAAGGGTAAAAGGTCGTCTGCGACCATACGCGAGCATAAATATGTATGCGGGCACTGCCCGCGGCGCAAAAACCATCGGCAAATCTCCAAACGGCAAAAAAAAAAAAAATGCTTCGCAACGTCTCCGGCGCGGACGTACACGTAGATCGTTACGGGCAGCTTTCCATCATTATTCCGGGCAGTTCGTGCCATTGAACGCGCGGCCCATTTTACTCCGCGACTCGAGTGCCCTCCTCGCTGCCCTTGGCGCGCCGTGGCCCGGCGAAATTGTTCGCGAGGCCGCATTAAAAACAAGCGCTCGTCGCTAAGTAGCGTCGCGTCGCTCATTGTCATCCGAACATTGTCGTGGGATACAATAAAAGCCTGCTACAAAGGATAACTTTGTAGCGCGACACAATAAGGCTGCGCGCGTGTCGACAGAGGCTGAGTCGAGTGGGATGACGGCGATAACGCGAGGAATTAATAAACGTCGGTGTTTATTCATTGCAACCAAGATTGCATATCGGCCGATACAGTAGAATAAAACTTGCTTGATAGCTGGTAGAGATTAGCTGATAGCGATAGCGAGAGAGAGAGAGAGAGGCGATGAGCGCACGACGTCGCGTGCTGCGGCGACGCGCGACAATAGCTGCATAAATCAGATTCGACTCGATTGAGCTGATTGATCAAGGCTGCATGTTAATCGTAATTACACTCTTACTTTTGAGGCGAATAGTGCTGCGGAGTCTATCTACGTCGTCATCTCCGCTGATTACCGATTGTTTCGAGCGCGCGTAAGACTCGCAAATGGTAATTGCGCCGGCAGCCTATGTTTTTGCAATAATCGCGTCGCGCCAGTTCGGGGGTATCGTTGGCGAGCCGACGACCAGTAATTGCAACTATAGAATGCGCATCCGGAGGATCCGCCGCGCGTAATAAGAGATAACCGACTGTTGCAGCGCTGAGCCTGCTGTGCGTTAAGACATCGACGAGCAGCGCCGCAGCCATGCTAGAAGCGCCTCCAGGCAGCCGCGAGGACCTCGTCGAGGCCGCCAGGACGCCCTGCACACCTTCCGGTGCGTATCTCACAATGTCTGCCGTAATCCTCGCTGTGCAGTCGCTGAGCGCGCAGCTCGCCTCGAACGCCGGCTGTCTATTCTCCGGCGACGTGGCTCCAGTTAGGACTAACGCCCGCGATCTCTTCGCTTGGCCCAAAGCAGCTTTCCTTTAGTTTATCGCGAAAGCGTGGAACGGAGCCGGCTTGCTGCTTTAGTCCACCTCGACTCAAGTCTCTTTTTTCTCAACTTTCGCCGCTCGCAAAGTCAGCTCAAAGTCTACTGAAAGTCCCCTCCCCGTCTCGCCCGCGTCCTCTCCCTCTCCCCCACCCCCCCTCTCTCTCACGAACCTTTTCTACTTCATTCTGCTTCCGACCAGAGTAAATAAACAAAGTGCCGCTGCTGCTCCTGAAGCCGAGTACACACTCCCGGGAGAGCTTGCAGCGATCTGAGCGACGAAACCGTCGCTCGGTTATTTTTGCAATGATACAAGTGAGCTGAGCAGATGGCCGGAGCTAGTAAGACTTTGAAAGAAAGCGAACTCACGCCGGATCTTTTCTCGCGGCCGCGGCGCGATTGTCCTCGGCAGATGAGCCTCGCAGCTAAAGGAAATCCCACCGCTTGATCTGCGCACGTGCAGCTGTCTCTCGGGTCCGCGCGAGGAATAATTTACAGCGCGTATCGCTTCGCTCGCTATCTGTGCAGGGTCGGCGATTCAGCTGCTGAGCCCAGCCCAGCCGGCAAGGTGGTATATGGCTATTTTTTACGTCTTGTAATTAAATTATGGCCTCGGCTTTATCTAAGCCGCGGCCTTTTCTTCTCGACAACGAGGACGACGGTGGCGGTGGCGGCGGCGTCGGCGGCGGCGGCGGTGACGACGACGACGACGGTAGAAGGCTAATGAAATTTTCTCGTAAGGGAAAGACTTATTCGCAGTCCTCTCGCTGGAGGCTAAATTTAACGCAGCCATCGCCGCCTGAAGCGAAGGCTCGGTTCTGTGTTGTCTCTTCCGGCCTTTCCGTGGAAGCGATGCATGTATTTCAGACGCTTTAAAAATAGTCGTACTCTTTGTTTTCGCTCGCTTTACCCTCTGTATTTTTATGTGCTCGTCTTTCCCCATCGATACGACCTGCCGTGCGTCGAAACAGTATAGTGAGGCTACCGACGTTGCGGTTATCATTGCTCATTGGACAATCGATGATGCGTAGCACGTCCACTCAGACCCTTGCATTTTCTTGCTTCACCATTAGAAATCGCTTTTGTTCCAAGAGCCCTAAGCAGCGTTAATTGATCAATCTGACGTTATTCATTCCGCGGATGTTCTCGCTGAGAGTAGAAATCAACAGGTAATCGGCGTCCGCGTTGAGTACTACTTGAACGTTGACGGACAGCTGCCACAGACATCGGAAGCTTTTCTTCGCTCGCATAGGTATATTGTATTGGGGAAAGAGCTGCAGTCGAGAAATATTCGAGAGCGGCAGACGGCGAGAGAAACGGCGTGCGAATATGCAAGCGACCTTTATTTACGGATGCCGCGCGCGGGCGCATACGCATTAATGAGTTGGCTAATGAAAATCGGAATGAAAATTGAAACGCGAGCGGGCTGTTAATCAGAGCCTCGTTAAACAAAGCAATGTTTGCGCGGGGGCCGCTCGGCATGCGCAATTGAAGCCGAGCTGCAGGATTTCAAAGAAAAATATCGTAGCTCCTAAGGCGCAGCGCCGGCGACGCTCGCCTCACCCTCGCGCTTCTCGCGGAGCTCGTTCGCGCGATAAAATCGCCGCGAAACAATATAAAATCAATCGGTTACGCGAGCGAGAAACGCGTGCGCGGCGACGATGGATTCTCGCTCCGGCGAGGCGCAAATTTGGCGAGAAATTGAATATCACGGGCCCTCGCAGTACATTATGTCTAAGCGCTCGGCGTCGGAATTGTGCGCTGACGTCATGCGCAGTTATGTGGGGCAAAGCACGGCCGGGAGGAGCAGAGGCGCGCGAGCAGAGGGCAGGGAACGAGCGTAGCGTCGACGAAAGGCGTCGCATCGACGCTCGACGACGCGCCTCTCGCAAAGAAATAATAATCGGCTGGGCTGGGGCGGAGGCGCGGAGATGGGCGAGCGTCGCGCGAGAGAGAAAGGGACCAAAAGGCGGAAGCGTCGCCGCGGCATCGATCCGCGCGTCGGCCACGCTCGACGAACGAGGCAGAGAGAGAGAGAGAGAGAGAGAGAAAGAAGGAGATAGAGAGAGCACAACGCCGCAGCCACGTGGCACGCGCGGATCGCCGATGAGCGATGCAGCTTTTTGCCTCTTTGCCCCGCGCGCTGGACCCTCTCCGGAACATCAATTAATCCGACGCGCGGACTGCAGCGCAACGAGGTTTATCCGCTCTCGTTTCCTATAAGTAACGGAAGCGACGGACTCCCCTTGTCTTGCCAACGTAGCGCGGTCGGCAGCTATCTCTCTCTCTCTCTCTCTCTCCCGCTCTCGTCGCCAAACTGTGTGACTGGTGGCTCGTAGCCTGCGGGCCTTTCTCTCTTTCTTTTTTGTCCACGCCTCTAAATAATAGTCGGACCTCCGACATCGTGATTTTTGCTTCGTCACTGCTGTCCTCCTTTCCTCTTGGCTTCGCTCGCGCAATTGTGATCCAGTGTGGACGAAAATCCCGAGACAGTAAACAAAAAATCTCATATCGGCAAAGAGTCTTCATTGTCTGGATAAGCAGCAGCTGTTAATTGGCCGATCAATTAGCAGTTGCTCAACGATTGCCGACCGTGAGAAATCCGTCATTAGATGCAAATAATCCATGCACTGGTAGTTGGGATCGAGAGGTGTGTCACAGAAAATGAAGAGTCAAGTTGAAAATCTTAAATATTAATTTATTCGAATCATACATCAGCGGCAGCAGCGACAGCAGCGGCAGCAGCAGCGATTTCATCCTGTAATTGCAATTGCACAAGCCATTTTTCATTCGAAACCTCGAACTCAAACGTACCGTCGACTATCTCACTTGGAAAGTATAATAAAAGATCATCGGCGGGCTGGATTTCCGAATAAAGGACTTGCGATATTAGGCAGCCGCGCGCAACGATAGTGATCTTGACGGTGCGCGATAATAGGCTGTTAACTGAATGACTATTATGCAAATGGAAGCTATCTTACAATTACGGAGTAGCCGTACGATATTTCGCTTCTTCAAAGCTCCCCTCCGAGTCAGCGGGTGACAGCTGTTGTCCACGGCGGTTGGCGGACACAAGGATTTGAGATGCGAGTGCGGCGTCATTAGGCCGACGAGAAAGCAGCGCGGACGCGAGCCGCGCGTAACGAGGCGCGCTTTGTCACGGGAAGCACGGCCGGGCAGCGCGCACTCAGCGACAAAGTCGAAGGCTGTTTGCGCGGCAGCGCGGAGAGAGGTGGGGGGGAGGGGGAGGCGTCCGCCGAGGGATGCGCGGCCGGCAGTCCGCCGAGGGATCAGAGCCGCCTGCCGGCGAGCACGGCCGTCTGGTGCAGAGGGCCTATCCGCTCGGACATGAGCTTGCCGTCGTAGCAGCGCTGCTGGTCGTAGCGCAGGCTGTGCAGCCACTCGAAGCCGAACTGCTCGGCGAGCGCCTGGCTGTAGTTGGAGGTGAACACCGCGTAGGCGATCTCCGGCGGCGGTAGCCGCCTCTCGACGGCCAGCTTGCGCGCGAGCTCCAGGCTCGAGCGCATCAGCGAGCGGCCGACCCCGTAGCGCCGGTACCTCGAGTCCACGCCTATGTAGAACACCTCCAGGGCCGTGGTCACGCCGTAGTGCTCGAACACGTCCACGCTCGACTCCAGCTGCCATCGCAATCGCACAAATCACAATCGTCCCTCGGCCGCTTTGCCTTTCTCGTTTACCAGATAGATCGCTTACCGGAGCAAATATTAGGACTGCGCGTCGACGCGGCGCGAGCAGTTGCTTGAGCGCGGGCAAATAAACCGATAGCCCCGGAAAAAGGAAGAAAGAGGTGGCTCTATCGTTGACAAAACGTAGCGTAATAGGCGACCGGTAAACGCAATTCCGTCGGGTAAACACGTCGCGCGCGTACCGGCCGAACAGTCCGAGCTGCAGCCGCGACGATTGGCGGCCGAAAATCCGGCGGGAGAATAATCGCCCGAGGATCGCGCGCGCGAGGCAAACAGAAAAATTAGCCGACGATAGTTGTATCCGGCAGCGGCGCGGGGGCGCGCGCGCGAGCCAATTAGCCGCGCGTCGGGACGTCGTCGCTCTTGGGGGAGGGACGGCTCGTGGCGCAGAGAGCATGGACGGAATACACGGCACCGGAGAAAACGCAAGAGCGTTACGTGTCGCGCGACGTTCGGCGCCGCGCGGAAACCTTAGATCGCGCTGCGCTTTTCCGAGGCTTGATCCCGCGCGATAGCCGCCGCCGCCGCCGAGCCAGTTCATTGTAATTGGCCGCGCGCGCGCGTGTTCGTGTGTCTGCGAAAGAGAGCGGCAGCGCATGCATCGAGGTCTTGCATCAGAGCCAGCCGCTATCCGATTAGCGTATCGAATGTTTTGCATTTTTTTCGTCAGTCGACTCGACAGCCTTTGCAACTCCGACGTCGCGACGTCGTGAGAAGGTGCGCGACTATGCCTCCGCGAGGGAACGGCCGTTGCAGCTGAAAATAAGCTCGCGGCGCTCGATCGGATCCGAAGGCAGCTGCGCCGGAACGCGCGCGCTCTATCTCGCATTGTCATGTAGATAGATCGTGCGCGCGCCGGAGAGTGCGAGTGTGAGCGAGCCGCTGACGGCATCGATAACCAATCGGCAGATCTCGCGCGTAAAAAGTGTCAAGGATACGGATATGGAGCCGCGTGCCGATTAATCATATTACGGCTCTCGGACGTATTCATGGGCTGCTACCTTCTTCGGTTCCATTCGAAGACTGCCAAGTTCGCTTGATCTGAGGCTGCGCGCGCGGGGACAAAACGGAGACAGCCACAGCGAAATAGCGACGCCACGCGACTCGGTGATATTGACCTCGTGTCCCAGTTTGCACCTGCTCTAATCAAGGATCATCGCGGCGCCATTGTAATGAGTGATTAGCGCGAACGTGCGCGCGTTTATCGCGAAACCTCTGACTTAATTAGCGGCTTTATAGCGCCGTCGAGATTGTTTCCGCCTTCCAACTTTCAATGCAGATTGACTTTGATCTCGGCGGCCGACAGCTATAATGCCAGCTATCGCGATATCGTCGCCTTCTTTCACCGCTGTACTTCAATGCTTGGAATCGTGACGGCCATCCGAAAGCCCTGATTTTGCGTCTGAGTCGACGATGGCAGCGAGCCTTCTCCACACAATGCCCGCTCGAGACAATGAAACGAACCCACTCGGCAGAATCGAATAAGGTGATTATTACGGCGCGAACCGTGACGAGCTAATCCAGTCGGATGTATGTACGAGCCGCACCGTACGCTTTGACATTGCGAAGACATTAGCCCCATTCTTTCTTTCAAGTGTCAAAGTACACGGACGCACGCTATTTCCACTTTTGCGTGCGAATCCCGACGGCGAGTCGGCGCGGCCGAACAGACACGCGGGCGGTGCCTCGCTAGCTTTACGCGCGGGCTTCGCTGTCGATTCAAGCGCGAGTTGATAACCGCATCGGCGACGCTTGGCGACGCGCTCTCGAAAGGCCCGCCTCCGTTCGCAAAGACGCGTTACCTTGAAGATGAACCGCATGAGGTCAAGGGTGGCCGGGTGCTTCATGTTCTCCTCGACGTTTTCCTCCAGTGGCGCTGCACTGTCGCGCTCGGCTTTGGTCTGCAACAGTTGATAAAGGGAGCTTACGCAATCGTCGGGCTAGCGCTAATCTTTCGGCCGACGAGTCGGTGCGGCGGGCCGCTGCAGTCCGAGCGGAGGAGTGCGACAGCGAGCTCGGGGCCGGCGCCAAAGTGATTTTAGCGGTAGCGCGCGGCTCGGGCTGGGGCGGAGCGCGGCAGGCAAGAGCAGAGAAGAGCAGAGAAGAGCAGGGAAACCGCGAAAATAGCAGCGCGCTTGTTTAAGGCCGGCTCTGTTTGCCGAAGCGAGTGGAGCGGCAGGCGCCCCGCCGAGAATGGCAAACAGTCGGCCGAGAGCGCCGAGCGCGACTCACGTGCAGCTTGTTGAAGCAGACGCCGACGAGCTGGCCGGAGCTGGTGTCGAAGGCGCCGAGGCTGAGGCCGTCGTCGAGGATGCTGCCGAGGAGGCTGGCGAAGCCGTCGTGATCGGTGCCGCCGGGGATGTCGGCGATGCCGAAGCCGATGGTCAGGCACTCCTGGAAGGACGACTCGATCTGCAGGTTGGTCGCCTCCTCGACGTGCTCCCGCCCGAGGATCTCGTAGGCGATCAGCCCGGCCTCCTCGCGCTTGGACATGCTGCTGCTGATTTCGGGGTTGGCGGCCAACTGACCGGCCAACGGAGCGCTCGCTCGTCTCCCGACTGCCGCCCGAGCTTTTCAATCTGCGTAAAAGGCCGAGAGAGCGAGCCCCACTTCGCTATTATCAGTTCTATTAGCCGGCTCTCTCTCTCTCTCTCTCGCTCTCTCTCTCCCCCGGGTCCGCACGCGCCCCGCTCTTCGTCGTGCTGGCGCGCGCGCGCGCCGCCGCCGCGGCTTCGCGCCGCTGGCTCCCGCCGATAGCCGCACGTGCTGCCGCTTCTTATCATTTGCCGCTCACCACTGATCTCATCGCAGCCACTGCTAATATAATCCTCGTTCTCGTCTCTCGCTTCTAGCCGGTAGATCCGCTCGGCAGCCAACACTCTCATCCGATCGATCGATTCAATCGCCCGATACGGCTCTCCCAGTATATTCCAAGCTACATTTTCTAGGCTGCGTCGAAGGCGAACTACATTTTTTCATTTCTTCGGCTTTTTTGCTCTCGTTCGCTATTGTTGTGGCGGTAATAAGCGCCACATTAATAAATCATCCTTCTGCTCGCCGCTTGAAAAGTCGTTAAATAACGCAGGACTTTTCGCGACGGCGTTCGATCTGTATCAAGATAGCGATGATCTATTCGAGTAGCAATGTCACGCGACCCGTTGCTCGCTAGATGCTTGTGCGAAGGCAACGGAACGGTCTGATCCGACCGATAAGCCTGGGACGGAGAAACAGTCGAATGCGGAGGAAACACTCGGCGGCGTCGTGTCGCGCCCTCTGCCCCGATGTCGCTGCAGCTGGCCGCGAGTGTACTCCTCGGGTGTCTCTCGTCGGCCGAGAGCTCGCAAGCACTCGGACGCATTGACCCGACGCCACGGCGAACGAGTATTCGCAGTGCGCCGGGCAGTCGCGCTGTGCTCGAGTAACGCCCAGCCCGCGTCCTCCCCCGCGGCCGTGCCAGTTCCATTAAAGCCGTGCCGCAGTTATACGAGCGCGCGCATAGGGCTTGGGTTTTTATGCCGCGGCCGAGCGGAGTCGGGCCGCGCGTTCCGCCGCCTGCGGGGTGTTCGGGCTCGTTGCTAAATTCGATTACTGGCTTCGATACACCGGCGAGCTCTTTGCAGCTGTCAGAGCGGCGCCGCGAGACTTGCGTTTCCACGCTAATTTATCGACGCAATTATCCGCGCGGATAATGCCTGCGACGGCGCGCCCGATACACAGCCGGCGCGTAGTTTTTCATGCGCAATCGCGCAGGCTGCGCCCGCTCGCTCGCCCTCCCACCTTCGCCGGCCGTTTAGCCGCGGCTATTTTATTGCCACGCGATCGCAGCCTTGTCGCGCCGGCGTTTACGGCGTTCGGGGCTTGTCGCGAGCGACGCCGGCAGGCCGTGCGCTCGAGCGACCGACAAATTAACTGGCCGTTCGCCGCGGCGACGCCTCGCAGCCGTGGCGCGCGACTCTCACGGCTCGGGCCGCCCGCGTGCCTCGCGTAACCCTGCAAATCAGCCGCGCCGGGCGAAATTGCCAGCCGCCCCCCGTCTCGCCCCGCGGCTGTCTATACCCATCGGCACGTCCATTATACCAGGGTAAACTACGCGAAAGGCGCGTCCCGATCGTCAAACTGTGCTCGGCTGCTCGCGCTCGTCGTGGCTTCCCGCGCTCGGGGCGCCGAGCTATTTCATTAGAGCGCGCGCGCGTGCGCGACGCCGGAGAAAGAAGACAATTGAAAAAGGAAAAGAAGCGGATAGGCGCTCGGCTTTAATTCCCGCTTAATTCCTCGGAAGAGCGGAACAGCGGATTTTTCTATTCCATTAGAATTTCATGAAGGGAAAAGAGCTGCGGGCTAACGTGGCTTGTAAGCCTAATAGCTGGAATTCGGAAGGGGACATTTATAGATTGCGCGGCTGCCGTTTGGCGCAGTGTTTTGTTTGCCGCGCGTTGGCGGCGAAGACTAATGCGGCGTAACTAATGTCCTCTTGCTCTTCCGCGAGAGAGCAAACTTTTTGCCACCCCCTCGCCCCCTTCCGTCGCTCTCTCTCTCTCTCTCTCTCTCTTTTCTTTATTTTTGTTGGCCTTGTTTCAATAAAACAGGCGAGCTTGGGCGTCGAATGCGGCTAATAAATTGTGCAGAGCCTCCGGAATTGCGCGCGATCACGCCAAGCTTAAAGAACAGAGGCGACAGGGAGGCCTCCAGCTTGCAAAAAAGTTCTTAAGCTTCTGGCGCTTTGAATAATGTAACTGGAAAAGTTCATTATTTACCGAAAGGCAAACAAGCGCAGCTGCGATAAAGGCGAGCAAGCTCGAATGGCCAAGCTGTACTTTTCATAATTAACTTTTAATAAGACCCGGGGCTCTCCCTCGCTTTTGCTTTCGGGCTCTCTCTTTTTCCGTTTCCTCAATCTTCATTTCATTAGTAGGCCATGAAACGGTCATAGGGCTTAAGCATCGCTGGAAAGTTTTGCACTCAGGCGAGTGTACTCCTCGACGAGTCCCGGCTTGAAAAGCCCCGCATCTGTAATTAGCGCGCGAAAAGTATTGTCCGGCGCGCGCGCGCGCGCGCGCAGAGGCAGACGCTGCGTTGACCTGACCGTTCTCAACGGCCGGTATTGTCCGTGCGCGCCGCGTTAATACCTGTATAATACATCGCGCGCGGCCCATTCAGAGGTACTCGCCGGGACGACGGCAGACGACTGCAGCGAGCTTTTCGCTCTCGACTGCGCGTGTACCTTGCGTAGCCAATTAAACCCGATGCTCGCCGTTCCAGCTGAAAGAATAACAATGAAGCGGGGAGTTTTCGTTGGACGTCGAGCCACGCGCCAGACTGGGCCGTGGATTATTTACAGTTTCCAAACTGACATAGTGCGCGCCTCCGTTTCGCTTCCTGCCTCTCTCTCTCTCTCTCCCCCTCTCTGTGTGCTCGTGCGCGCTTATCGAAAGAACACTCGACCTACGTAGCAGCTGGAATGTAGTCCTCGGTATACGCAATTGATGGGGAAGCTCAAATGTTTAATGCCGCAGCCAATGCGGAAGTGGACGCGAGTCGAGAGAGCGAGAAGACATCCTGGTCTCAAGGCTCATTTTTCAGTCGAGGTCTTCCTGTCCGCGGCCTACTGTCGGCTTTGCTTGATTTATCGATCAAATAAATACTCGCGAGGTAGGTACTCGTCTCGGTGGACGTACCGTGCCGCGAGCAGCTATTCACGTGTCACACCGAGAAACAACGACAAAAGTCCCTTTCTCGAGCTCGCGTCCAAATTATCGCGTCCGCTTCGGCTGTCAGCAACAATGGTGCATTGTGGCAGTAGTTTTCAACAGCAGCATGCTGAAAAGAACAGCAGCTTTCCCAACTCGGTCGCGCTGCCGAGCAACCTGCGCATGATCCTGGAAACCCAATTCTTCGATCCTCGAGAGAGAGCCGTGCGAGTTTGAATTTCGACTGCTGCGCCACGACCGTATCGCAAAAGCTGAGTTGGACGATGGAAACTGGATAGGGGCTGCTGCGCGCGCGCGCGCACTTCGAGTACATCGATATGCGCGTGTTTCCGACATCGATACGCCGCTAATTCGCAGGCGCCTCCAGACGGATAGCCGTTACGTTACGCGCGCGAGTGCTCGCAATGGAAGTGCAGCGCAGCGCGCGCCGCGAGCGCGATAAGCGCAGCGAATTGCCCAGTGAGCTGCGTTATCGCGCTCGTTCGGGGCGAGCTGCAGCCCGGCTCCACGGTCGAGCGGCAAAGGGGGGGACCGACCGGCGGAGCCCTCGGCGGTGAGCGAGCGAACGGCGCGTCAGCGGCAGCGCGTCGACGCTGGAAACATCGGCTCGGTAAACGGCGCGGGCGCAGCTGCGACTGACGCGTCGGGCCCACAAATTGATTCGCGCGTCGACGGGCGCGGAGGCAAGCGCGCTAACGACCGAGGCTCGCTCGCAATTTCCACGCGACCGTACGGCGAGCGCGACGTCGGCCGGCCTCGAGGGCTCGAGAGCGCGGCCCTGGCCCGCCGATGGGATTCCGAACGCCAGCGGGAGCCAGCGGCGAGCGCCCGACTCGCCCGCATCGGCCTCGAGCGCGAGCCGCGGCAAACGCGCCGCGCCGACCGCACCGCGCGGACAAATTCGTTGGCCGTTTCCGCTCCACTGCGCAGCTCACGCGGCGACTCGCGGCTGCAGCCGACCGGAAACTCACTCGTCCCGTTCGCGCTCGGGTTCCGCCCTCTCGTTAAATCTGCCTCGGCCTCGGCCTCGCCGCCCCGGAGCGCCAGCGCCGAGGACGAACAACGAGGCGAATTGCCGCCGACATTGCTGACCCGGCGCTATCGCCGTGGCCGCGCTGCTTCAGCTTCCCGCGTCCCATTTCGTCGCTTTAAAGATCGTTGCGAGTCGAGCATCGACGGTTATTATGCAATCTTGGCGCGCTCGAGGAATCAGCGGCAAATCTCGAACGGTCCTCCGGGCGTTCGTCTAGAACGGAATTTCCGAGCGGGAGGCTGCGAATTCCGCCGGGCTCTCGACTCTTTCGCTCGGTCGGCGGCGTTCCGCGACCCGCGAATATATTGCAGTTGATAGGCCCAGCACATCGGGAAGCCAACTTTTTGGCAACGTTTCTGTCTAAATGACGCTAGTTGCGCGTTCACTGGATTTATCACGCTTTTTTGCCCGCGTAGCAGAACCGAGGTTGTTGCGCGCTCAGCATCCCTTTCGATGTTCGCGTGCACGTGTGCTCTTTCGATCGCCAATTGACGTATCACTTGGGCGCTACTGGCTCGGCTGGGAGATCGATCTGCTCGCCTGTTGGTTGATTTCATCTCCTTTTGCCCTTTTTGCTCCCGCGGCGATGGTTCTTTTATCAGAAATTCAGTAACGCTCGGGCGGTTCGTTTCGTTTTGTACGCAAGCGCAAAGCAAGAACGCAGACTCGCCGCCGCGTCTCGGCGTGCTCGGCTTTTCCATGATTTGATTTTTCCATTGAGCGGTGTCGACCGCTCAAAGTAACGCCGGCCGCGAGCGTAAACAGGATTTTTCGAAAAGCGTATCCGAGCGATATGGAAAGTTGGAGCTGCATAGGGAGAGGAGAAAGAGCCGCGAGCGCGTGGTCCTGCGGACGCGACGCTTTTCAAGCGACTACTCGGTCCGTGGACGAAGGGACGCGCAGACCGCACTTCGTGGATGATCCAGGGGCATTCGGAACGACTGCTTAGGCTATAGGTGCCCGCGTCATTTGCTTACTGCTCCCCTCGCCCTTTTACAGCTGATGTATGCCATGCTCATGGCTGATAAAGCTGTGAATTTTACAGGCAATATCGCGATACGGCCTGCGCGCTACTGCCACCATTTTTTATAAGTTTTTTACGTTTACCGCGCGAACTATAACCAATAACGGTCTCTTTCACGAGCGGCCCCACGAAATCTCTCGTCGCACATACATTCTATTAAATATCATTGTTCTCTGTTGCAGAACTCGACACGATGCTCTACGGCTACACCAACAGCATCTACGTGTTGGATCACACCCCGGAGTCCTTGCCGGTAAGCGAGCACAAGAGCAGCGTAGGAACTGTGACTCGGCAGCCGAGCGAGATGCGAAGAAAGAGACGCCGCGACGTGGCGCGCGTCGCAAGCTCGATCAGCGCTGGGTCCAGGGTCCAGGGTCCAGGCGCGGACGCCGCTCGGCCGTCATCGCGAAAATTCCCCGCGGCTCAACGCTTTTTCGCCTCTCCACCTATGAGAAATTGATATGCAGCTGGCGCGAGAGATTGCGCCGCTAAGTGCCATTCATCACGAGCTCACTGATGATGAAGACGTTATCCCGCTCCGTAAATTTCGCTCTCCTCCCCCTCCTCCATTTTTTTTAAGGGCACTATCAATCTCTCTTTACGCGTGCTCGAGAGAGTATTTCTTTGAAGCGGCTTTCCGCCGGGCTACCTGCTGAGAGTCAATCTATGGAAGCCAATTTCCCGGAAAAATAAAACGTCCGAGAATTCCGTTACGATAATAAATAAAGCGGTCAAGCTGCCTAGAATAGCGCACCTTTCGACGAGGCACCTAAAATTCGCGCGCGTTCACTTAATTAGGCTCATTAGAGGCCGCGGACCAACAGCGCGGCAGTGAAAGCCACCGTGCTTATTGTCATTTGGAATCCGCGATTGATTGCCGGCCGATCGGGGCCACGCCAACGCCTGCGTCTGCCGTGATCGCGTCGTTGCGACGGCCGGCATCAATCAGCTGTTTCGCTCGACCGCGGCTCCACTCGCATGCCCATTTTTGCGTGCACCTTGCTCTTTCGAGTGAGCTGCGTGCGCGCGCTCTTCGCTATTGATTTTCCCGAGCCGCCGCCGTCGCCGCCGTTGCCGCCGCCGCCGCCGCATGCAGCGACACTATCCTATTGCGTTCATTTGTAAATTCGAGCGTCAACGCCGGCCCGTCACGGCCCTCGAGAGCTTGCGGAGCTCGCGTTCGCGGCGTTCGGCACGCTGTAATCAACGAAGCTACTTCGGAGCTCGCCGTGTCGGCGTCTGTCGGGGATAACGCGGCAGCGGTGGAACAAGATTTATAAGGGCAATATCGAGAGACGCCAGCGCGCCCGTAACTGTCGCGTATAATCGAAATCAGTCAGCGCGGCTTCTGACGAGCTTTTATGATCATATTTTTTCCATTTTTTTTTATTTTAACGAGCGCGTTATTACGGCGAGCGCGAACGCCCGATACCCCCTCGGAGAGTAGCACCAGAGCTTTTTCCAATATTTACATTTCCGTTTCCGGCCAGGCGAAAAATGTTGGCTATTACGCCCGACGTACCCAATACGAGTATGCGTGTGCAGTCACAATTAAGTCGCGCGTATGTCGCGAAGACAAGCGCTGACGACGCTCTATTATTATAATTATTTTTCGCCGTGGTTGGAAGCACCATCACCATCAGTCATTCAACGTATACCCCTCGGCAGTGGTCATTGAAACGGAGAATGTATAGACTGTCCTGGGGATCGATGGAGTTGCCCTATAACTGTGAATCCATCGACGGTCATATATACGAGGATTGGCTGACAACGCAAGTCGAGGGGAAACGAGAGAGAGAGAGAGAGAGAGAGAGAGAGAGGGCTGAAAGTTTTAAGGATGCTAAGCGAGGATTGTTCAGCGCTGGGAGTATAAGGCTCGAGCTGAATTGATGCGACCTCAAGGCTTGGCTTGGCTTCTCCGATCCCCCAAGGAGTCGTTGGCGCACAGCTGTCTAGTCGAGTCGCTGCTCGCCGCCTACGCGCACAGCTAGCGAACTGCTCGGCGGCAGCCGGGTCTTTTCAATTTACGCCTCGACCCTGCAGCCCTTGCCGATAACGGATACATACGTACAACCGTCGCCATGTTTATCCGTCGCTATCCCAGTGATCTCGATAGAGCTGCTCCCTGGGCAATTCGGACGCTGCGACCGGCGAAAATAAACGAGCAAGAGCCGTGGTACGATGCAGCATGGCTCTGCTGGTAAATAGATAAGGGGCTGCTCGGAGGAACGCTCGAGGATGCGCAACGCGCGGCCGCCCGCCTCGATCGGCCGTGCGACGCGGACGGACCGCTCGGAGAAAAGTGGGTCCTCCGTCCGGAGCTCTGCAGCGGCGATGATCGATGACGGCGGTTCAGACGGCGCAGAGCTGGTGGACGGGCCGTTGGTCCCTATTGTACGAACGCGCTGCTCGCTCGATATATTTAGCTCGGGGAACGGTCGGTCGGTTCGCCGAGGGGACGCCTCGGCGCGATCACGAGAGCTCGGCAGCGGCGTGGCGGGCTATCTCGCGGGCTTTACGAGCTCGAGCGCTTAGCTCGCGATCGCACCGGACGGGACGGACGGCGCAACGACGACGAGCGCCATTGTCCGCTCGTCGGCCCCGAGACGTTACGAGTGCGCTCGCGAGACGTACAAAGCGTCCGCGCGCGGACGAGGTTGCGCCCGAGGCGCCGCGTGGCGCTCCAGCGAGGCGCGCCAGCCGAAGAGTTCCCCGCTCGCCCGCTCGCCCGATTCGATCTATTCCATTTAGTCGCGCTCGGCTCCCGCCGCGGAGCTCCGTTTCTTTGTCTGCGCGGCGCGATATTCCGTTCCATTCGTCTGCCTCTCTCGATACGCCGGAATCAAGCTTACTCGGTCGATGAAACGCGAATTTAGCGTACGCGCGCGGGGCAAGCGGAGAAGCGCGGGCAAGGCGGGCAAGTGAAAGCCAAAGATAAGCCCGGGTATTCTTTCCTCTGCCCACTCCCTTTTCTCGCACTTTCTCGCGTGCGCACGCCGGACTTTCCTCGTTAAAGGAATAATGGCTTTCAAAGCGAGGAGTTTGCCCGTGAAGGAGCCGAGGGGAGGCGCCGCTTGTAAAGCTCCTGCGCGACTTGCCGAGGAAATTCGCCACGGGAACCTGCGCCTCGAATGAAAAATTGGCCGCCGCCGCCGCCGCCGCCGCCGCCGCCGTGGCGCGGCTCCGCTTCGGCAGATCGATCGCCCGCGGCTGCAGATTCGAGCAAACTTTGAAGGCGGCCGCGCCTGTTGCAGGACATGGACATGCTGCAGTTGTTCGCGTCGCCGGCGGGTCGGGCGCTGGTGAGCAGGTCGGCCACTCGGGAGGAGCGGCAGCAGCAGCAGCAGCAGCAGCAACAACAGCAGCAGCAGCAGCAGCAGCAGCGCTCCTCGACGTCCACCTCGTCGTTGGGCAGAGAGCTGGTTTCGGGCCTAGCCTCGGGAGTGGCCTCGTCGCCGTCCTCCTTCTCGTCCACGTCCACGTCGTCGTCCTCCTCGTCCGCGTGCGCGTCCAACTCGGCGACGAGCAACAGGCGGCCTGGCACGGTGAGCGCCCCGACCTCGCCACCCAGCCGACAGCGCAAGTCCAGTACCGAGCTCTACAAAGAGGCCATTGAGATCCTCGGACTGACCTGCACCCTCAGCGACAGCTGCCGCTGCATCGACTGCCAGGTACTTGGCCACTTGCACCATTCGCAACTTACATTGTTCCGTTTCGGTCGCGCAAGTTTCGCTCTTGTATCGCCGCTCCGATCAATTCGATAGATTGAGTTTGGCCAAGTGCTAATTGAATTTACCTTTGCAACCAAATGTTCATCGATCGGGCTTCTTCGCCCATATCAATCACGTAATGATGTACGCGCACATGTATGTATCGCCGTCGTCCCAGCACTGCAGTTCTGATTAATTAATGCAGAGCCATCCGTCGCGAAGAATTTGTCGGATGAATAAGCAGATTAAATATCGAGCCCAGGCGCGAGGACGCGGCAACTTATGCCTGCGCGTATATTTTGCTGATCAGATCGCGCATTCGAATTCTGACGTTCCGTTAACAAGCCCGCCTTCCCCCAGTGTGGAGCTTGATCTATTTTTAACGTGATGCGGAGTTTCCGCTATCAAAAGCAGCGAATAAAACGACTAATTTGCTTTGATCGCAGAGTAACTACTTCGACTACGATGACGATTACGGCGAGGTGAGAACGGAATTGGCAGCTGGAACGCCAATACTGCTGGACCACGCGCTGACGCATCCGCTGGCCTGTTCCATTCAGTAGCAACTGATTTAAGCGCGGACACGTCTCGCCACGCCACGGCAGAAATTGCAATTTCTGCCTCAGTCGGACGGCGTCGCCGCAAATACCTTTCTTCCAATTTCACTTCATTGTTTGAGTTGCCATCGCACTGCTTAACATCATTATTCTTTACATCGACACCTTGTATGACAGTTTTACAGCGCTGTCGTTTAACTCATAACAAACTCTAGAGCAGTTCATCTTTAAAGTGCTGTATACTTGAGAGATACGTGAGCTCTCGAAGCAATCTGATTTGTCCAACTTTTTACGTTCATTCTTTTGCATCGACATTTCAGTTTGATTAATCCATTGACGGACATCGCGGCGGCAATTCTAGGCTATACGGAATGTTCAAGTAAATAAAAAGAAAGTGACAAATAGAACATAATGACAAATAGAAAATAAGAAAGTTCGTGAAAGAAAAATAGTTGTATTGGTACGAAAACGATTTTAGTAAAGAATTATTAAAGGTCATCTGGCGCGATTTTACGACGTTGCTTTAGCGAATCGATTTGTAATCGAAGAAAGTGTCGAAAATTGTTGATTGAGTTGCATGTGACAGCATCCCTTGCGCACAGTAACGCATAAGCAACAAGTATCATCAATAATGCATGATGTTTGATCAAGAATGATGATTATCGATTCATCATCGGTTACATAACATTCGTCTTCGAGCACGATAATATTTATCTATCAATGTACCAGTATCGAAAACATTATGTGTTCAGTACTATAACTTTCCAATAGACATCTTGGCTCTACATATATTTTCCACTCACAAGCCACGTTGATTTTGTATTTTCTTTGATTTCGATGTTATTGCGACAGTGTCAGCGAATTTCATTGATCGCTACCGCTATGAGATAACTGAAAACAAAATAACGAACTTATTGGCCTCAGCCATTTCTGCTAATCATTCGATCGATTTTAATGCCGGCATATATAATTGCAAAGTATTTTTTAACATCAATGTTTTATTATAGATATACATTGACGCGTGATTTACTGAGAGATTTTATGAACAAAGAAAAAGAAAAAAAAGACAAAAAAAAACAGAAAAATAAAAGACAAAAAAACTTGCATGAATGAAGCTTAAGTGCCAAACGCTATCTACATATAACCAAACCTTGATCAAACAATGGAAGTATCTACTTAATAACTATGTATGCATAATAATGTACTTGCCAAATATCAAGTGTTATCGTGTGTACATAATCTAAGAGACTGTGAACTTTGGCACTTGAAGAACCCTCTACAACTAGATGTCGATAATATTTCTACAATGTAAACGCGATACTAAGGGTAAAATACAGCTGCTTGTATAGTTTCGTAAACTCGTTTCGTCGTTGAAGGGTGTTATTTTAAAGACAGCATCACGACTTTATCGAATCTTTGTTTTCGGATGATTACTTGACTATGAGAATTGTGAATCGGTGAAAAACCAGCTGTACGTTTACTTTTCAACGGATACAACAATCTAAAGTAAAATAGCAGAAAGTAAGGCGTATAGCCTAATCCAGAGATACTCGATCTCGTTTGCTAATAGTGTGGAAATTTCATGAAAATCATTCATTTATCTGTGAAGCTGTCGATCGAAACGTCAATCACAAGAGCTATTGAAACTCTAAACGTCAAGTTTATCGTTTGCGTTTCTTAGTTAGTTATTTGTTATTGCTTTTTACAAAGATCATCATGTACTGCATCGTATACTAATCAATTATCAGAATAATAGTTTTGAATTTTAGATACGTAGTATAGTTGAATATTCTCAATTGAAGATAAAATGCGCTATATTGTTGTTAAACGTGTGTGAAGGTAATTGAAAACAATTTTGAAAAAATCATTAATATAGATTATTGACTAAAAATCTTTGACAATGATCATTTATTAAACGTTGATAACATGAAATTTGATATATAATCTGCGAATCTTTGGACCTTTGACATTAAGTTTGCCTTACTGTGAATCGGTCGAGCTGTACATTTATTTGTATTATATAGATATGATTTCCGCTGCTTCTCGAAGAAAGTAATGATAGCCATGGAAAGCGGGATAATGGATGTCAATACCATCGCATTGTAGATCGAGCGTGGCGATTGTTTCAAAACTTGCTCGAACTGTGGAGTATCTTTCTATAATAATATATGATGAAAATTTAACTCTATGCCACAATGACTCGTACAAATTTCTTTCATCAAGATTTGTATATAAACTTTTTAATAAGCATTTTATATTTGTAAAGGATATACGTGTATTGTTTATGATAAAACTTGACAAAGCCTTTTCTCGTTAGGCATTTTTCCTACTTGTAATTTTTGTTTTGCTGTATCCAAATATCATTTTAATAAATATTGAATCGACAAGCTATATACACCATCGACTTTCATTCGCTTCACCGCCCAAGTTCAATGGAAACCAGTCATTATTACGAAATCAACAGCTTGTGTTATTTATTTCCCGTGCGAATCGGCAAGCGAGCGTTGGCGCCGCGGACCAGCCTATCTATTTATTGCAATTACGCTGCAATTAACGGAACGCCGTTGGCTCGAATGTTGTTTCGAGAGAGCGCGTCAACGTTTGGTAAATATTTTAATGGGGTACAATATGGCGCTGCTGGTTTTAGTGAAATCGATTTTGACAAAGGGTGCCATCTGCAGTGGTCAGCCGCTCCCTTCGTCGAATCGCTCGAATCGTCGCTGTCCCTCTGCCGCGTGGCCGCGTACGGCGCGGCGGGCTCGCGCCGAGCTCCCTACCTTGCCAACGCGCGCTCGCGGCGAGCGTTGTGCCTGCCGTGGGCTACGAAGCAGTCGTCGGCAATGCCACGCGCGCGCAGCCTCATGCGAATAGAGTCGCGCCCGCGCGGCAATGGTTTTACCGAGCGCCGACAGCGATGCGTAGAATTGAAGGAGCGAGGAAAGCCAGCGACCTCGCTGGCACGGAGCAACGAGGCAAGCGAGATTTTCACAGGCGGGGAGGGCGGGAAGAGCTGCGGCGACGAGGCAGGGCGCAAGTACATAAAAAGAGATGACGAAGGGTAAGTGGAGGGTAAGTGTTATCGAGTTACAAGATCCGGAGTCCGTTTGAATACGATATCAGGCCCGATGCTGATAGACAGTTAAAGAAGCGTCGGATGCAGGGCAGCTCTGTAAATGTATACGTGTACATCGCTGTCGCCAAGATGCGATTATCCCAAGTCTCCTGTAGGCGGCTTCATCGGATCGGTCGCCTGGACTCGGCGAGCGTTTTAGCGTGCCTGCGACGTGCTCGTCGATGCGCGGAATACTTAAACTGCGCGTCCCAAGCGGCATGCGAAGCAGCGGCGGCGGCGGCAGCAGCAGCATAAAGTATTCCCTCTCTACTCGCAAATGTCTCGCTTTTCCGTTCTTTTTTTTCTTCTTCTTCATCTTCGTTTTTTCTTTTTTGCTTTTTTTCTTTTTTTCTTTTTTTTTTCTTCGCTGCCTCTGCGCAGCCTCTCTTTGCGAAAACTGGCCGGATCGAGCTGGCGAGGAGGCGGAAAAGTGAGTTACGGCGACGTCTTCGCGGCCGCCAGCTCGGCCTCGAGCGCGGGGCACGAGCCGCCTGCTCGCGCTCGCGGCAATTAACGGATCGACGCGCCCGCGCGACAAACGGCGCGGCGGCCGATCGAAGCGACGACTGCTCGGCACGCCAGAGACGATATGGCGTTCGGCGCAAATTGCGTATCAATGCTTAATGAAGATCCTCCGGAGCGGGCGTGCACAAGCTGCGGCCCTCAAAGGACACACTACGCTAGACTCGATCGCAGAAAGAACGGGGGAGAAGTTCTTGAACTGTGCGCTCATCAATGATGCAGCTAAAGGAGATATATGGGCGCGATCCTCTGGGGTCGATTTCGAGAAAAGTGGAGAGAGAGAGAGAGAGGACACGCAGCGAATAATCACTTTCGGCCGACCGATACCTGTCGATTCGCGCGGCCCGATCATTTATTTACAAGGCTATAATGAATCGAGCCTCCCGGGGACGTCGTCATCGCCTCGAGCACGCTCGATGTCGCGCGCGCGGCCTCGCATAATATCGCTATAAGGCCAACGCGCGCGCCTACCCGCGCCTACGCGCAAATTGAATTTTCTCTTTTCCCGTTCTTTCCTGCTACTCCCGTTGTCTCTGCGCGCCTCGCGCGAACCTCATTTTTTGGTCGATTACGGGACGCTTGTCCAAGACTGAGCGATTGCATTGGCACGTGCCACAAGCCTTTAACCCGGCGCGCGCCTAAGAATGCCATTTGTTTTGTTCGTTGTCTTGGCCGCTATTTGTTAGCGCCAGCCTGACGCGCGCTGTCTTATTAGAGGACTCGCCTTGACAAATCGCCCCTTTTTTAAAGGACTCCGCGCGAGCCTCTCATTCGGCTCTTTGACAAATGCCCTCGGCGAGCCAGACCCTGCGCGAGCTCCAATCGAATTCTCGATGAACACCGCGCGCCTCGCGACATCCGAGAGCTTCGTACTCGATCCGGGGAGGCAATTCCAATTTTTTTTTTTTTTTTTTCTTTTTTTCGCGGCGCGATTATTGGCGCGCGCGGCGCTGCCGAAAATTTACATGCGTATATAACTCTGAACAAACAAACTGGCAGCGGAGTGGAAAAAAGAGAGAGAGAGAGAGAGAGAGAGAGAGAGAGAGAGAGAGAGCCGCGTAAAATTTATTTCCGGCTTTGCCGCGACTTAATTGACTTAAACCGGCGAAAATTATTCCGTCGTATAACTTTGAAAGGCCAGGCGCGCCGTATACGCATACACGTTTCTCCGGAAAATTTTTTGTGCGCCCGCATTTGGCAAGTTATTCGCGGGTCTCGCGCAACCGCGCGGCGGAGAACGATGGGAAAAATATGAAAATTTGCCTTTTTATTTGGCTTGACTCTCCAGAAAAAAAAAAAAAAACGGAGAAGAAGAAAGCAGCAAGCAGCAGAGCTCCTGCGTCAAACGGCTTTGAGCAGGCGAGAAAGTATGGTCGGTTGACGCGCGTACTTGCATTCGGCCGAGCCCTTTCATCGGACGGTTAAGGACGGTTGACGGGTAATCCTCCGCATCTAAAATTCCATTAAGCGTGCGAGGCCGGGAAAAAGAGCGACTAGTCCGGGCCGACGGGGAGGGGGGTCGGGGTAATTGGAAAAATGACATTTTTCGCGCGCGTGATCCCGGGACTTTGGCGATTTCGCGCGCTCTCACAAAGTGGGATTTCGCAATGAGGCTTTGGCATGCAGCGCCGTGCTTGTTTGTTGCTCGCGGCCGTTGGCCGGTCGGCAGCGTGACATTAGCGGATTAAAAAGAGTGCGCGCGGCCGCGCGAGACGCAGCTCTCCCAATAAAATTCAATGCCAATTAACGGACAACTGGTCCGCTCGTGCCTCCGGTGGTTCGCGCTGGCACGGCGAACGCGACTGCACGTATAGCCTACGGCAGGCGACGAATATCCGAGTGCCTAGCGAGTCGCTTGGCTTCAACTTGGCACGCTACGAGCGTCGCGGGGGTTATCTCTGTGGAATGGCCGCGAGCTGCGCCAGCGAGAGAGCCGTAAATAATACGAAAAGGAGTCCGCGCGGATCCCAAGAGCGAGCTACACGCGCGTATGCATCGCTTATGCCGACGAGCCAAGTGCATATACGTATATGTATACGCGTGCTGGCTTCGAACGACTGCGCAGAGACCGCGTCAGTTTTGGCTTTACAGCCGCCTGCTTCTTCGCTGTATATAAGAGCGCGGATCACTTAGGCGCTCGAGAATGAAAAAAACATTGCCAGTCGCGTCGACCCGGCTGGAAGGATCTGCTTGCGCTCGCGCGCACGTGCGAAAGGGTAGCGCTGGGCCTGGCGCGCGCACAAGCCGACGGTCGAGTTGCGCCGCCGCAGCCTGCCGACGTGCCGCCTGAGAGTTGTCGCCGCTTCGCCTCCGCCGTCGACGTACCATTCGTCACGGCCAATGTTTTTTCAGCGGTATCAGGTCGCCTCGGGCGTGCGCGCCCCTCCTCGGGCGAGTCGCTTGCGCGCGGACATCGGCATAATGACGCGAGCGTGAATCATGAGATCGCTCGTCGCTATTTAATATAGGCTGCTCTACATTAGCGCGCAGGCTGCTCGAGAGCCATTATGCCGCTATCGGTTCTCTCTGTCTCTCAGTTTCTCTGCGCGCCAGCAATCTGTTAATCAAGGCGCCTGCGCCTCAACGACGAGGGCATCCCCAGCCAGCTCTAGCCCTCGCCTCAATTAATCTTGCCCAGAATGCAATAACTGTCCAATCTGCCGGCGCGGCGCGGGCGGCTGGGCTGCGTCACGTCGCCTCCTTCTCTCCGGCCCAGCCCGACGTTCTTGCTCGCCGTCTCTCCCGGCCGCGAGCCGAAGCGTCGGGCAGCCGCCACGTATTCACCGCGCGGCGAGGCATCCGCGGTGTCCGCCGACAGATTTCGGGGCTCGGCGCCGACCGATCGCGCGCGCCGATTCGGCCGCGGGGCCAGCGACGGCCGAACGATAAATTCAGGGCGGAGGCCGAAAAAATCATCGGGGATGGATTTAAACGGAGAGACGTTAAACGCGCCGGGGCGACCCCCCTCCCTCGTGTTCCCCCGCCGCCGCAGCAGCCGCCGCCGCCGTGGTCGTCACGCGCTCGAGTGCGCGTACGTGCAGCGGAAACGAAAGCTCCGGAGAGGGGGAGACAACAGCGCGCTCCGAGGACACCAAACATATTGGACCTTTGAGAGCGGGACAGTTTGCTTAATTGCCGCGGTGCCAATTTTTGTTATTGCCCAGAAGTGGAGCAGACCGCCCGCGCCGTTCGCCCGCGCGCTCTTACGATCGCAGGTGCCGTTTCGATCCGCCGGCTCTCCTTTGCTTTCGCTTGCTCCTCTTACGACTAAATTGTTATTCGGCTACATGCTCAAATGCAAACTCCAGATTTACAAATAGTAACAGCGTTTATTCATAATCATTATAATAATCATAATATTAATCAAATAATCGTCAAGATAATAATGAGAGAATAATAGTAATAATAATGACAATAATAATGAGAGTAATAATATATGTTTATGTATAATGTCGATAGCGAGGTCTAATTACAATAATTACATTACAGTCCAAGTTACAACAATGAGAACTCGGCTAGCGACACGTCTAGGGAAAACTGAACGAATCTCCGTGCTCGGAGAATGTCGCGGATGAGCTTATTATATCCTAGCTTTAGTCTATCTATTTATAATGTATCGTTAATTATTATTTAAGTGTTGCTGAAACCTTGATTCGTTGCTCGCTATTCCTTCCGCATCAGCTTCGTCCTCTTTGACTCTTTCTACCTTTAATCTATTTCCAAGTAATATATACACATATATGTGTATGCATATTTATAAATATATATATGTATATATTTCACGGACTACAATTACGTATTTACAAGTGAGTTTTGGTCGCAGGCTCGAGTTGGCGCAACTTCGATCGTACATTGTACGCATGGCGGCTGAACGCGTCGCTCGATCTCGCGCGCGTGTCTCTTAAGTACTAAATAACAATGAACGATGAATGAAAGAGTGCTTGGTTGTTCATGAGCAGCTTCACGCGGAAACGAAAGATGCCGATCCGACGAGGGCGCGAGTCCGACCGTGCATCGATTGCACTGTAAAGGAAGCAATATTCGACGTAATTTGACTATCTCTTTCTCTTCGTCCTGCTCGACCAACGAAGATCACGCATCCCCGCGTGGTGCGCGTGGCCGTGGGTGCGTGTGCGTTTCGGTGTGTATGTACAGTGTGCGCTGCTGAGGTGTGCGGTTAATTTGACAAATTGACGATATCGTTTAGGTGAGGTGGAGAACAAACAATGCTGTACAGCAGCACGAGGCGAAGCGGCTGAGCGAACGCGTCCCTGTGCCGGTGGACGACGCCTAGTGGATGATCGGCGGTTGGGCGGCGGACCCGGCGGCCGGCAGCGGATTCATGCCGGAGCGGTGGTGGGCGCCGGCGCTGAGGTCGGCGTGCTGGGTCTCGCGGTGGCGGCGCAGGTCGACCTTGCGCTGAAACGCCCGGCCGCACAGCTCGCAGGCGAACGGCTTGAAGCCCGTGTGCTTGCGCGAGTGCGTAATCAGGTTGCTGCTCTGCGAGAAGGCCTTGCCGCACACCTGGCACTTGTGCGGCTTTTCACCTGCGAATTCAAGCAAAAAAGACCGATCAGTCGCTGCGCAATTAGCCTACAATCCACGACTGACTCGAGCTACGTTCGGCGATATTTTTCGCGAGAGCGCTGTCCCCCATCGCGCCATCATCGCCGCTCGCTCATCCCTTTCCCCGCAGCAGTCTAATAAATCGCTGAAATCGATCGGCCGCTACTAAAAGACTAACCCCTCTGGAGGGCATCTCCTTCTCTCGCCTCTCTTTTGCTCGCGTAGCTGCCGTCGAATCAGTCTGTCTGTCTCTCTCTCTCTCTCTCTCTCTCTCTCTCTCTCGCAAGCTCCGGCATCCGGGATTCGGGGCACGCCCGGTCAAGATTTCCTCCCGAGCGAGAATCTCAGCCACCCCCGCCACGTGAACCCGAGTGCGCGCGCGAAAGAGAGAGAGAGAGAGAGCGAGGAAGAGCGCGAGCGAGCGAGAGACAAGAGCGAGGACGCTCTGATTGGCGGCCGGGGGCGGCTCCAACCCCTCGTTACCATAGCTACCCCAGCAGAGAGAAAGCGCGAGCGAGAGCGCCCTCTCGGCCTCGAAGCAGCAGCAGCGGCGGCAGCAGCGCCCGATAGAAAGCTGCCGTCGCCAAACTGCGCTGCGGAGGATGCGCTCGGTTTTAATGGACTCGTC
Organism: Phymastichus coffea; assembly: GCF_024137745.1. Classification (NCBI taxonomy): domain Eukaryota; kingdom Metazoa; phylum Arthropoda; class Insecta; order Hymenoptera; family Eulophidae; genus Phymastichus; species Phymastichus coffea. The sequence goes on from NW_026706866.1 coordinate 1,305,268, forward strand.
GTTCATTTGCCAAAAGCTCGACGAACGAGGCCATTGGTGGACAGACGTGGAGCACGGAAATCGGGAAAGAGGCCGCGGATGCAGGTGATACACTTGCAGCGTGCAGGAGGCCGTAGTGGAATTTCGATCGACCGGTCGCCGGCCGCGGTGGGGGGTGGGGTGCTGCGGCGAGAGCAGATGCAGAAAGCTCGCCGACGATCTTCGCCGTGAGAACGAGAGGAGAGGAAGTCTCTCTCTCTCTCTCTCTCTCCGGGGAATTTACGGGCTCGTAAAAATCAAGAAGCACCGGCCGGGCTTGGCAGAGCTTGGCCCTCTCCGTCTTTATCTTCGCGCAGTCCGTTCACGTTGTCTGCTGCGCACTGCCGAGCGAACAACGCACGCTACCTACACATTTCCACCTACACGGCTGCTCGAACCCGCGATTTTTATCGGTTTCCGCTTTCTTCCATTGCCGCGCGCGCAGTTAGGATTTGGGGCGGTAAAAAGCTTTCGAAATTGGAAATTACGCAGCGACCGCGCGACCCGGCCGCAACTGTTCTCGCGAAGCAGCGGCCTGTGCAGCGCCACAATATAAAAGGAGCGAAAAAATGCCGTCGCGTCGAAAGTAGCATAAAAAGTTTTCCCTTCCTCCCGCGTTCTCTCGCTCGCTCTCTCTCTCTCTCTCTCTCTCTCCGCCGGCGCTCGTTGGGAAAGCGATCAAAGTGCCGTCTCGGAAAAATTGTCTTCCGCTTTCAATGCCGAGAGGAGGAAATAAACAGCACTGGAGGACCCTCAAGATTCGCCCTCAAGATTGAGGACGGTCTCGCGGGGTGGGCGGCAGCTTGTAATGGCGCCTTAAGTCGCTCGCAGCGGCTCTCATTGCGGCTCCCTTTGACAAGCGCGCGTGCGAGCAGCGCCGGCGCTGCAGAGATTAGCATATTCATCGAGAATTTATGGCGAATAAGCGGCGGCTTAATTATGACGGAGTGCCGAGAAACGGAGAGGGCCGCCGAGAGATGACGGAGCCCGAGGCTATTGCGGTCGTTGCCGGCTTCCCCGATGCTCGAACTCGCGCCGGATCTGATTATTCGATGAGATACGGACAGAGAGCCGTAGCCGGTTGGACGGTCGTGGCTGCAAATGAGAAGCGCGACGCTGGGCGGATGGCGCTCCGCGTAAAGGTAAATAGCAGCGCAGCCCAGCGTACGTCGCCAGCCAGCGCCAGCCGAGAGGTGGAGAGAGATCGGCAGAAGAGAAGAGGCACGGAGAGTGGGAGAAGTAGGCTGATGCGTAAGACGATGGCGGCAGGAAGCATTGATTTCCTCTCGTCTCGGCATCGAGCGCGACTGCGGCGAGGCGCGGCGCGGTGCGCGGCCGTCAGACCTCCAATCCAAATCCCCGTGAGAGGAGCCAAGACGAGTTTCTTTCTCCCTGGCACATCTCATATTTCACTCGGAGGACAGCCTGGATTTTCCAGGAGCCGCTTCTGCGCCTGGATTACCGCCAGCGATATCAATCAGACCCGGCCCGGGGATTCCGCGGCGACGCGCGGTTCTCCCCCTGGCCGCGCTCTCCGACGGATCACTCGCTCGACGAAAAATCACCTGGATCGCCCTGCTGAATAAAACATGGGCTTGCCGAGCTCGATCCAGACCGAGGTCTCGATGGAGTCGTCTGCTTCGACACGCGACCTCCTCTGCCGGGTGTACCTTTCTAGAGCGCGCCGCGTAATCAAAGCCAGCGAGCGAGCGAAAAAGAAAAGTCGAGACGCCTTGCGCCCCTTGCCCCAGACGAAAAAAGAGGCGAGAAATCGCGAGAGCGGCGACGAAGCAAATCGATGCTGCCGTCGCAGAGGATGAGACGGAGGAACGCCGCTCTCCAACGCAATTTGCAGCTTTTGGCGTGGGAACACCGCAAAATTCCCAGGACCGTCCGGCCACGCCCGTGTTCGTACACGTGTAGCCACGAGTCGACGCATCCCAAGCGAGCCCCGCTGCTGCTGTCAATGGTAAATAACTAAAGCTCCTCCGAGACCGTGTAGACCCAGCAAAGCAGGCGCGATGACGCGCGAGCGCGACAAACGAACTTTCGCCGATGATTGCGTGGACACGCCTGCCCGCACCTACGCCGTCCCTGGCGCCGAGCTCTGTTGTCGGTTTTCGAGCTTTTTTCAATCCACTGCCCCCTGACCAAATCTGGGGCGAATCTGCATATGTCGCGCCGGCGTGGCGATTCCGACAAAAAAAAAGAAAGGAAAAAAAAGAAAAAAAACAAACAGAAAATAGAAAATGAAAGGAAAAACACGGAACTCTGCCGTGGTCGGCAGCGTCGCGCGCAAGGTTGACCCCTGCTACTTGCCCGTCACCAGCAAGTCATTTGCGAACTGTAGTCTCGAGTTTCGTCGTCACGGCGTCGGGGCGCGAGTATACGTATATATGCTTGCGCGTGATATCCCGACTGGATTAGCATTGAACCTGGTGTTACGGGGGCCTGAGAGCTTGCGCCGCGCGTCTTCGCGTCAGCGCGGGCATTAAACATGCAAATGCCAAGAGTCGAGGAAAGGATCCGCGGCGCGCACAGCTCGCTGCGGTCGAGTTTCCTGGGAGTGCGCGGCCTCTAAACGGTATCCTCATCCTCGAGCGCCGAGGCGCGGACAGCTTGGCGCGCTTACGACGAGCAAATCCGTTTAAGTTCTCTGGACAATAGGGAATATTAAAAGTAGGACGCGAATGTAGATTGGTAATGAGTGATCGAGGGCCCATCGTACAATTAAATAGCCCCTCCTCGAATCCGATTCGACTAGAGAGAGAGAGAGAGAGAGAGAGAGAGAGCGAGAGAGAGAGCGAGCGCACAAGAGGATTACTATCCCGCATTCCCGGGACGACGGCGCTTTCCTTGCCGCAGCGCACTAAGGAGCTAACAGACTTAGCGGCTCGAGTATCGCCTTTCTCCCGCGCCAAACAGACAATGAGCCTGAGTCACATTAAGGAATCAGCTTTCCCAGGGCTGACGCTGCTTCTGCTGCTGCTGCTGCTGCTGCAGCCACGCTCGCGCAATCCAACGAAACTCGCGCCATTTTATTTTTCTTCGATGATTCCGACGATAACAATAGGCACCAGGCACGAGCCGCTGCCCTTTGGGTCTGTCGTCCGTTCGTCGATTGACAAAAATATTTGGGCAAGCAGATCAAAGTTAACTGACTAGGTCGTCGGTCGAGGAATCAAAACTCGAACGCGAGCGTTCACACGAGTCATACAAAGCAATGAAGCCTCGCGATAAAGACATCATAATAAGAGCCAGTCGAGTGTTTTGTGGCGTAAAGTGTGGCGCGTACGCATGCGGGCCGCGCAATAGTTTTCGGAGAGCGATGGATCAAGCGATGCGTGTACAACAAGTGTTGGCTGTCGAAAAGTTTACAGGCGAGCAGCGAGCGACCGAAGGGATGACGCTCGGCGCGACGCCTGCCTGGCAGCTTTTGGGGCGCCAAGTCAGCCGGAAACCTCTAATAGCTTTCGGAGCGCGGCCGCAGACGCGCGTACGGATGCCCCCGCTCTCGCTGCTAATTTCATAAGCATAGCCTGCCGCAGCTCATTGTCTCGCTTGATTTTCACTTTGACACGCGAGCACACGCACACCTCGTTTCAGCGGCTCGCCAATTTGAGCTTGGCGGCGTCGCGCCTTGCGGACCGAAACGAGCGTCAGCGGGATGGAGGAAGATCACTACGGGGCTCGCGAGGCCGAGCACTGCGGAATCTCCGACCTCGGTAATAACACGCCAATCAAAACGTAATTTCGGCGATCGACATTGGATTTCGGTAGAGTTAGCAGGGTTAAAAAAACAGAGAGGGTCCCTGGCAAAGTGCCAGGCCAGTTGGCCGGTCCACGTGCTTATATACTTTCCGGCACGAGCACTCGTCACGGCTCGCTACTGGACAGGTTGCAGTGTTTATTGTGAAAACAGTCGGGCCAGCTTCGGCCATTTGACGGATACACACGCGGGCGGGATGATGCGTGTGCCGCGCGCATCATCGAGCCATTGTTCGACCCGCCCGCACTTTTCTTACGGAAAGTCAGCGCGACGTCGAGTCCGAAGGTGCGATAAAAAGCAATCACCGAGAGAGAATCTTCCGATCGCTTTCTCCGATCGCGAACTCGCGAATCGCTGTCGCAGCGGAGCTCGGCTCGGATTAGCGAAAGCCTCGCTGTAGCGTCGGGCGATGATCCGAATGGGGTAGCGATCGGCGCGAAATCCCTTATAAAAGCCGAGAGGAAACGGAGAGGAGCGAGAGAGGGAGAGATTTCGGCCCGGTGTTTTTTTAGCGACGGCTGGCGCTCGCGTGCGTGCGTCGCGCAGGTTGCACTTGACTCGGGCTATAGCAGTAAGCCCGAAAACTGCGGTGCGCGCGCGCGAGAGAGAGAGAGAGACCGAGAGACAGAGAGCTGGCACGAGCAATATTTGCACAGCTCTTATTCTCGGGCGTCCCCCGGTGTTGCTGGCGCCAGTTAGCGCGCGTGTGTCGAGCGCTCTCGCGCTACCCACCTACCTAATAATGATTTTACGTTACGCCACGCCACGCTCCCCCGGGAATCCGACTCTGCCGCACCCTTATTGCACATGGCCCACTCACTTTCTCTCTTTCTCTTTCGCTGTGCTCTTTTTTTGTCTCTCTCTCTCTCTTTCTCTCTCTCTCTTTGTTTTGCACGCGTCTGCCTGCTTAGATTGACTTTGACCTGCTGCTCCTTTTTCCCCGGCTGTATGGCCGCTTGCGTCTATTTTGCGGCCGCGCTTTCGATGCCGCGCGCAACGTCCACGGAATATCATGCGAATCCGCGCGCTTTGCGGCAGTATTTGGACGAGAAGAGGGGCGGAGAGAGAGAGAGAGAGAGCAGCTGGCGTAATTAAAGAGACGAAAGAGCGGAAAAGCAGGCAAGAGGCGAGCAGATAAAGCGCGAATGGCCCTCGAGGCGGAAAAAGGTACAATGGCAGCTCGTAGACACACTGGGCAGCGCTGAATTTTTCATCGGGCTGAATAATGAATTAAATGTTCCGTAGCGAGTAGCGACCCTCGGCGTATTATATGCTTTCCCGGCTAGCGCAGTGTACGTGGCCCGTGGGTTGTTAACGACCGGCCAGCAACTCTTGTGAGCAGCTTTGTATCTCTTTCGCGGAGAGCGGCCGAGACGTCTGCAGAGAGCGAGGAGGCCGAGTAGGGACGACAAGGTGATAATTTGATAAGACATCGGGAGTCTAGGGTTGCCATGGAGACGATACGTAAGCTCTCTCAACTCTCGGTCGCCTCTCTCTCTCTCTCTCTCTCTCTCTCTCTCTCTCTCTCTCTCTCTCTTTCTCGAGTCCCTGAGTCTCGGCTCCACCTACCTACTGCACGGAACAGTCGGACGGAAAGAGGGATAGAGTACTCTGAAATCTATCCTCGCCAAGTCATCCTCTTCCATCAAGTTTCCAAGTCGAGACAGGCCGAGAGTCAAGTAGCAGTTGTCGGACTGGCCTCGCCATTCTTTGTTTGCCTGGCCTCTCGGTTCGCGGGAGCAATCGCAACTTACTACATCAGCGTGGCTAATCCCGACAACAAACTGGCCACTCGGCTCCAGCGGCTCAGGCGCACGAAAGTTAATCGGAGCGCTCAGTCGATTCCCACAGACAATTTGTCGGCAGTGAAAATCTATTTTCGGATCAGGAGCGCAATGGTCAGGGCAGCGGCGGTGGCGGCGGCTCGAGGGGGGGAAGAGCAGCCTCGGACGTATACGCTCAAGGGGAAAAAGACAGCGCGACGCGCGGAGCGAAGCGCCCCAAAAGACATTACGATTATTACGTCGAGGGGCAGGGGGGAGGACAGCAATCTCTCCTGCCAGTGGCGCTGCACATCTCCATATGCACATGTCGGGACGGGATTAAGTTATTCGGGGCAGCACGCCTCGGATATACACTCGACGATCCTCGATTGTTAATGCTCCGCTCATAATTGATACCCGCGCGAATGCGCATCCACTTGAGCTTTATCGGACTGGCTACGTCGCGCCGCGGGGCGAACAACTGTCGGATTTGGCAGCTAATTACCGGCGCCACGGCGAGGTTACCTGTGTGGATGTAGGTGTGCTTCTTCATGTCGCTCTTCTGGTGGAAGCGCTTGCCGCAGAACTGGCAGGGGTAGGGCCGCGTGTCCGAGTGGATGAGCAGGTGGGTGCTGAGGGTGCTGGAGCGCTTGAAGGCCTTGCCGCACTGCTTGCACTCGAAGACCTTCTCCGCCGAGTGGACGGCCCGGTGCTGCGTGAGGCTGATCTCGTGGCCGAAGGTCTTGTTGCAGAGCTCGCAGGCGAAGGGCCGCTTGCCGTTGTGCGAGCGGCGCGCGTGCACCTGTCGGCAAGCCTTCCATTCGACTTAGATGCCCCGCAGCGCAGGCCCGCGTCGGGCTCGCCGCCGCGCGCTCGTTACCTCGAGGCCGTGCGGCGTGCTGAAGATCTTGTCGCACTTGACGCAGCTGTAGACGTCGCCGAGGGGGTGCTGGTGGTGCAGGCCGTGGGGCCCGTGGGCGGCGTGGCCCGCGTGGGCGGCGTGGCTCGCGTGGAGCCCGGGGTGGGCGCCCGCCGCCACGGCCGCCGCCGCCGTCGCCGGGTGGACGACCCGCAGCAGCGGGTGCAGGTGCTGGCCCAGCAGGTGGTGCGGCAGCAGCTGCGGCTGCAGGTAGCTCAGCGGGTGGTGCGGGTGCGGCGGCAGCACCACGCCGCCGCCGGGCAGGTGCAACGGCGGGTAGAGCATGGCGCCGTTGTTGCTCTGCGAGTGGGCCGAGGGCGGGTCGGGCCTCAGCAAGGCGCTCACGCTGAACGAGTCGCCCGACCTGCAACCGAAGCGACCGGCCCTCGTATCCATCCTCGCCTTCGACCGCGGGGCCTCGCGCACTCACCGCTTGGCCGGGTTGGACGAGAGCGCGCCGCCGCGGGTGAGGCCCGCCGGCGACGGCGGCGAGGTCGACCTCGGCGTGCTCGAGCCGGCGTCCTCGTCGCCCACCTCCTCGACGTCCACGTCCACCTCCTCGTCGTCGTCGACGTCCACCTCCGTGTCCTGCTGGTCGGTCCTCGGCGAGTCCGGGCAGGGCGAGTGCGAGGGCGACCTGCGCGGCGATCTCGACACGGGCGAGCCCACCAGTCGACCCACGCCGAAGGACAGTCGCTCTGCGGACAGAATCGGCCAGCCGCCGCTCGTTAGGCGTCGCCGTCAGCGCGGGCGAAGAGGGGCGCGGGCGAGGGGTAGCGCAGCCTTCGCTAACGAGAACTTCACGGGGCCGAGGAGCGAAGAAGGAGAGCCGCGGAGGAAAATGGAGCTGTGCCCGGGCGTCCGCGGAATCTCAAGCGGAGATACAGCGGCGTACACGGGGCAGAGCTTTCCCCGCGCGGCAACGGACGCGGCAGCCGAGGCGAAATGAGATTTGAGTCACGTAGCGTACGTCTTTCTCGGCGAGCGAGCTGTAACGCTAACGAGGCGCGGGAGAACGTGTGCGATCGTCAAAAGCGCGCCGCCCCGGCCCGGCGCTGGCTTTCGGCTCACGAGCTGCTGCTGCTGCTGCTGCTGCTGCTGCTGCTTGATAAACGCGCGGCCGCGCGACGTCGGAATCCGCGATTTCGACGAGGTGCAATCGCGCAAAGTGGCGCGCCCGGCGAACAGCGCGCGCCGCTGCCCGTCGCCTCTCTCGCATCGCCGTATGATCGATCGGTCCCGGCAAGTGGCGCGCAACTTAATGGGCGGTTCGGGTGCAATATGATACGCGCGCAGCCTAGATTTCTATGAGGCTACGGCGCTCGTGATTTACGACTGCGGCCCGGGCTGCAGCCGATTGCTTAATAATAATTCGCGCGGCCGGCTGCCAATGGGACGCGCTCCCTCGCTCGATTGCGCTGCCATTCTTCGACTCGCGCGCCCCGTGTATATTATATTTATAATCCGTCGGCGCGACAGCTCGGCACGTGCCGACTAATCGCGTTTAAAACACCAGCTGAAAGAGTATTCTCGCTCCTTTCTTCTGCCTTTGTGTCCCTTCTTTTCTCTGCGGCACACGCTCATTCCACGCCGCCCCCGCCCGCGACAATATCATATCGAGTAATAGTCGTTCTCGGCACGGCCGCGCACAAGTGTATAATGCGATTAAACCGTGAAACTGCTCATCTCGGTTATTCATTGGCGTAGTGTTTGTGACAAGGTCAGCTTTGTCGCGTTCATCCAGTGGATTTGTGCGGAGAACTAACTGAAAGCGTTGCAGGGAGCAAGACGAGCAGACGTGTTCTCAAGCTGAAAAAGGAAAAAGTGGAAGGATCCGCAGTGCACTTAATTTAGTTATGCATTACGGTGGCGCATGATCTGCAATTCTCATCGGACGGCGACGGCTGCGGCGGCTGCGACGGCGGCGCACCAGTAGAAGACGAAAAAAAGTGCCTGGGAAAGGGGAGCCAAGACGCGAATGAGAAAAGGAAAGCAGAGCAGAAGAGCAGCGCGAGTGCGAACTCGGTAGACAGATGGGCGTCGTAAAAAGCTGCACCGGCACTGAAGGCAAATTCTGTGAAGCTCTCGCGCACGAGATGCGAGTAAAGTGCGACAAAAACGAGAGAGAGAGAGAGAGAGAGAGAGAGAGAGAGAGAGGCAGTGGAAGAGGACAGAGAGGAGCAGGGAGAAGCGAGGAGGGAAAGAAAAAGCAAAGTTCGCACGACGCGGACGAGCAATCAAATTAATTGCGCAACGAGCCGCGCGAGGGTTTCTCGGTTGACGCTCGTTCATCAGTTTTCAGCGAAATTCTAAATAACTTTGAGATATTAATCTCGAGCCGGCCGCCGGAGTGGGCCGAGAGGTGATTAGTCAAACAAAACGCCGGGCAATTGACGAGGGAAGCAGCATTTAATCAGTCACGAGAGATAGTTATTTGGACGGAAAAAGTGATTAACCCGAATAACCAGCTGACATTAGGCTTAACATTTTGGCCTTTGATGAGTTCTTTTTGCTTGGCAATGAGCGGCTGTGTACACTTGTGAATTGTCGGCGTTTCATTAGGTTAATTGGTCGACGAGTATCCGTGCTACAAGAGTCGGAGCTTTGGCGCACATTGATATAATATACTAGTGACACGCGCCGCGCAGGTTAATCCGTAAGTGAGGCTTTTTTCCCCGACACGCCTATCTGCGTTCGGCCGCGCTAGACTAAATCACCTTTATTGTGCAGGCAGCTGTCATTATCATTTTCCATTTTCCAGGGATAACATACTTTTACGTGTAATGGATATTAAACTGGATTGCGTTTTCGCGTCGCGTGACCCTCTCCCTCCCAGCCCAACGATCGCGACGCGGTGACAAGTGGAAAAAGACACGGCACCAGCATCTCCTCTCGTGAATCCGACGTACACGGGGCATTTCTGGTTGTTCCCGTGATTGAGCGTCGAGCGTCTTGTCGAGGCATAAGGGCTCGCGGATTCGGCCCCGAGAGGACAGAGAGAAAGAGAGAGAGGAATACGATCGAGGAAAAACGGCGCGACGCGAGCGAGCGCGCGCGGGATTAATAAAGGAAGGCCGGGTGGCCGCGGCGGGTTGAACGCGCGCGCGCGCGCGCGGGAGGGGGTCAAAGACGACAATTAGATCGAGTTAACGGGCCAACTTTAATCTTCTGTCGTCCGTCAGTCGTTTACTGCGTGGTGATCTGCCGCTATTAAAGCCGTTATACACTTGCGCTTCCGAGGACTCGAGCGACCCTTCCGCCCGAGCGATCGCCAGCTTTTGCCAACGAGACGAGCGCATAGGCGGGATTTTATTCGTGGCGCGGCCATGCCCGACTCTTCTTTTCTTCCCGGCTCCGCGCCGCGCCGTCTCGCGTCTGTTTGTACTCGTTTAGAGATGATTGCATCGAGTTTGCGCTCGCGAAGTGGATTCGATTAGGAGCGACGTTGTCTTCTCTGAATTCCTCCGGATTCCGCTTTTTCGCGGATTCCCATTGAATGCGCTCTTGGCGATCGTTCGCGCGTCCGACCGCGGCGCAAATTGACTCGCTTCAAATATTTGAGTTGGCCGGACGAGCGAGGAGCTCGCCTTGATTGCGCGCGCGCGCGCGGGCGGCGCTGATTTGCGGCGCGCCGAACGGCCGTACTGATCGAATGAGCGGACGCCTAATGAGGAAACCGTCGGGATTAAGAAAAGAAAAGCTGTCGCGCCAATTCGCAGACGAGCGCGCAGCGACAAAGGAGCCGCCGCGCGGCGCGTCCCGGCGCGGACGGGAGGAGCAGCCCGCGCGCGGCAAGGTGGGGCGGCAGCGTTTAGACCCAATCGAGAGAGAAAGAGCGCCGCTGCCGCTGCCGCTCTGCGGCCCAATTGATCGCAATAAAAAGCAGTCTGTGCGTATCCGGACTACTGATAGCCGCGGGCGCACGAGCGACTGCAGCCAACCGCCCACGCACGCTCAATCGGTCTTTCGCCTACTTACAAAGCCACGGCGCGGCGCGGGGAGCGGGCGCGTACGACGGCCAAAGTTCGGTGAAATATTGGACGGAGTTGAGCCCTCTTACCTGGATCTGATTTCGGGAAGGCTGGCACGTTCGTGACCTCGTTCGCGCCGCCGAAGGGTGCCCACAGTCGCGGGAACACCAGCCGCACCTCGCAGCCTGCAAAACAAGCCGCTTCGTCAGACAGTCGTCGTCGCTTGCGACCGATGGCCAGCGGCGCGCCTCGCCGCGCTCTCCTCGTCCTCGTTCGGGAGGACTGCAGGAGTCGGCCCTTCGCTCAATCTGGCGGAACGTAGTCTCTCGATCTCGCCATGAATTACGTATTCCGCGGACGTACCGCGGACCTACCCTCCGGCTCTCGTCGCCGAGAACATCTTCATTAGAAAGACAGAGGGAGGCTCCATTTATCAGAGCCCACCTCCCGAGGCACTAACTTGTTCCTTGTGCTGACTTTTTCTTCCCTCGTTCTCTCGCCGACGCGTAAACGTACGGCGTAAGCGGCTCGAACGCCGACTGATTCACAAACAAAAGAAAAAAAAAAAAGAACCGAGTTACGTGCTTGATCAAACAGGAGGATTGGGAAAAGTTAGGCCGCCGCGGCCGCGATCAGTCCGTCGGGGCGTGCCGACCGCGGGAAAACGAAAAATCTTTAATCCAGGCCAATAGGATAGATAAGCTTCAACAGATTAGAGCCGCGCCATAAAGTTATCTCACCGCAGGATTATCGGAAATAAATCATGCTTCCCCGTGCCGACTAGCCGCGGCGTGCGAGCTGATAACAGAGCAGACGTCGATTTTCCAACGGCCCTCGTCGGCCGCGTCGCCTTTCCGATGCGGCAGCTCGCGCATGCCCGCAGAGCGCACGCTCGCGAGACGTCCTCGGGCCTCCAGCGAAGCCACCTTTCCGCTTCCCGGCGAGCGATGGCTCGCGCGCGGCAGGATCGACCGCGGAGCAGCATGCAAATGACCGCGGTCTCGGCCTGCGACTCGGCGAGCGCGGCGTTCGCGGAGGTGTCGCTGCCGAGCGACCGACTATCTGTCCTGATTTTGCCGCGGCACTCGATAATCTCGGCATAATCTCAGATCTTATCCTGTGAATCATATAATCTCTGTAACTCCTCTTGCAGCCAAGTCAATATCAACTTTATTGCAAACCTTGCTCGCTGGCTTGTGCGCGCGCGATAGCTAGATTTTTATTCGGCCGTCGCGAGCTGAAAAAGTGCCTCGCGAGCGCACACTAGGATGCGGCCTTATCGATCGATCGGCGCTCCGGTCGCAGATATAGGTACGCGCGGCCGCGATAACGCGCGCGGCAAATATTAAGTTTAATAGGCTTTAATTAATAGCTGCGGCTACAGTGCGCGGCCCCGAGTGCAGAACGAAACGTTCAATAATACTCGCGGCTGATTGCAGCAAAAAGAACGAGATTGTTGAGCGCAAAGCGAGGCAATCACTCAAGTTAAATCGACGCCCACAGAGAGAATGAGCAGCGAACAAAGGATGACTGGCTGCGTGTAGCTGCGCGCCGGAGAATTATTCAGTAGTGGATCAGCAGCAGCAGCAGCAGCAGCAGCAGCAGCAGCAGCAGGCTATCAGCGGGCTTTGGCGAGTCGATTAGCCCGAGCCATTAGTATAGACAGCCGTCTAATGCCGTGTCCTCTCGCTCTCTCTCTCTCTCACCTGTTGACGCTCTCACGCGACACTCGCACCCGCCTGGCCGTCCTCCGGCGCTCCGCGCTGCACGCAACAAGCTGCTAATAGCCGATAGCTGCTAGTAGCCACGCAAATTGCACTGCGCGACTTGGAGTTCGAGCGGCGCTCGCGGCGATTCTTCGGCCCGCCCACCGGCCAGGCTGCCTCTTGCCGCGGGCACCCGCTCGTGAGGATTAATTGCCCGTGATCCGTTGATCGCGCGCCGAGCGCCGATAATGGGCTATCGCGCCGAAATTACAGCACTCGAGCCGACCGCGTCAGCGATCCGTCGGGCGCGTGTTTGCGCTCGCGAGCCAGGTATTAATTATCTGCACCCTCGCGCACGCAGGTACCCCCATCGGCGCGCGTGCAGGTGCAGTCTCCCGATGCAGGGGGCGTAATGGCCGGGTGAGTAATGGACAGGCGGATGACAAAGGCGAAGCGCGCCCGAATTCCCGCGCCGCATTTGCTATTCCTTTTTCGGCCGCGGCCGCGCGCGCGCGCGCGAGATAGCGCCCGCTCGCCGACGCAGTCGAGTGCCAATTGCAGGTTTCACTTCGGCCGCGTCGCTGCTCCCCCGATCGGGACCGCGGCCGACGCGACCGGGACACGCCGGGGATGGCCTCACCTTCGTCGACGGACAGCCTGCTCGTGTCCTGCGCGTTGTCGTTGTTGTTGACGTTGCTGGTGTTGTTGTTGGCCTCGGGGGCGCCGTGCGGCTGTCCGGCGGGCTGGTGCACCTGGACCGGCTGCTTGGGCTTGACGAGGCGGAAGGCCGAGGCCTCGGCGACGCCTCGCCGGGAAAAGTCGAGGGGGCCCACCCCGGCGGGCGAGTGCTGCTGCTGCACCTCCATCATCGCGTCACGGCCTGCGGCGGACGAGCCGGCGGAACCAGCACCAGCACAACAACAATAACCACCACCAGGCGAGTCCTACTGGGCACTGACGAGCGGCGCCGCCAACGGAATCACGGGCTCGCGTGGACTGCAATCTCGACGGCTGCAAGTAGCTGCCATGAAGGCAGCGCGAGATGCGACGGCGAGGCGACTCGTCGTTGTGTGCAAGCTGACTGTCGCTCGGTTTTTAATGCGCTCGGCCAGTCTGCTTCGACGTCTCCCGGCGGCAGCAGACGACAGAGAGACGGAGCCGCGCGGCGGCGCCGGGATTTCAGCGGCGAGAGCGCGCTCGGCCGAGGCCCCGCCTACCCGCAGCCAGCGGGGAACGCCCCCTCTGCCTCTCGCGCCGTTCTTCGGCGCTCGCTCGCTCGGCTCCGACTGCACACCCCCGCGCTGCCCTTCTCGCGACGGCGCCGAGCGCGCGCGCGCGCCTCGCACAGGCCTGCCGGGCGTCGCGCAGCCGCCTGCGCTCCCCCGCGAGGATCCGCTGCGCCCGCGGCGTCCATTCGGCTTTTCGGGGCCGCGCGGACGCGCCGCTCCGCACTTCGCGGCTCTGATTCGCTCTCGTTCGCTGCCCCGGCGCTCGTCGGCTCCTTCGCCGCCGCGCGGAAACTGATTCGGCGGGCGCCGGCTCGCGCGTCGTCCACGGCCGATTGCCAGCGAGGCAGCGCGAACAAAGCGCCCGATCCGCTCTTTCGCCATGAAGCACTTCCGAGCGAAAGGCTGCGCGCGCGAGCTATCTCCGCAGCTTTGGGATTAACCGATAACGCGGCAAGATTTTGCGCGCCAAATGTTTCCGATCGTTGCGACACCTTCTCCCACTTTCTCGAGCCTCGGCAACGCCAGTGCCGCTCTCCCAGTCTCCGACGCTCCAGTCCCGGACGGATAACGTGCGCAATAGTCTAAAATGCTACGACCAAGCGCTGGACGTTAACAATGATGAATCGGCGTCATAGTATCAAGAGAGCGCATACTTATCGTTCAATCATAATCTCGACGCGAAAATGCCGCCTGCGCCGCGTTTATTATTGCTGGGCTGCATTCAAACGTGTCGATTCATCGTTCGCGCCGCAAATCCTTTGATAAGTGCGCGCTCGCCGCGAGCCTCGGCCGATTGCATTTCTCTTTGTCCTTGCTCGCGACCGCTTTGCGTACGAGGCCTTGATCAATTACGATATTTTGACCCAGGCGATTTTCCACGCGCGAGACGCTGCCGCTCGGGCGCTCGCGTCGTGACGCTCAGGTCCACGACGAAAGAAATACGTCTCTGCGAAGCGAAGTTCGAGCGATAAGGTAATTGCGTCGAATAATGTACATTAGCGGGATGAAGTTTGGCTGGCAATCAACAGCTGTCAATCTTCGCGTGGCATGGGTTAATATTCTTCTTCCTTTCTTCCTTTTTTCTTCTTTCTTTATTGCCGTCGAGAGCCGAATTTCATTTGCCGCGGCTCGGGGCGCGCGAAAAGCGACATCAATCATATTCGCTCATTCTTCCGCGGTACTATTCCCCATCCGAGTTTTTCGAGCACTCGGGGCTCAAGGCCTCCTTGCCTCGCTGGAAAATGTATAGCGCGCCCCACGATCTATGCGCGACCGCAGCAGCTACGCCCAACGAAATTGACTCGTAACCACGTATACGCACGGACAATGTCGGTACGCGTTTGCGTCCGAAATGCTTCTCAAATATACCCAATATAATGCAGTTCCGATGGCACGCAACGAGCAAATAGACCTAGAGATCCGATCGGATCATTTCCATCTTTGTTTACCGGGGTTTGAACGGGACGTGATTTACAGAGCCGCGCGGATATCGCTTAATCCGCGGACACACAAAAGGACGTACGAGACGGATACACGCGCGCGGCTCCGAGGCACAGTCAATATTTCCCAACGACGGCTTCTCTTCATGTTTCCAGATTATCGCCGAGAAAAATTCTTATCCCGCGTTATCTGATTCCCGATCGCGTCGGGTATCACACCATCAATAAACGTCGTCGAGCCGCGCGCTCCGCTCTCCGCCCGAGAGAAGCCCGAGAGAAGCCCGAGAGAAGCCGCGCTCGGCCGGCCGGCGAAGCGATCAGCGAACGAGTCGAGGAATTGGGCTCGGCCGCAAGCTCGCGAAAATTGGCGCGCAATCCAATTATTGCGCCACGAACCGAATGCCAGATCCGCGGGCGGCGGGAGGAAATCCAAGGAGCGCGCGTATCGCGTCGGCCGTATCAATCATCCGAGGCATTAATGACGCATTTCGCGGGCCTTGATCCACTGACGCGCTTGTTTTGATGGCCCGCTCTTCCTTGCATTGTAATCGCGACTGCAGCCGTTATCGCTAATGCGTTCGCAAGCGCTGGATTATGGGCGCGCGAGTCATCGCACTCGCGCGAGCGGATCGTGCGATAACCTCGAGCGAAGAAAAAAAAATCACGTATACGAATTTGGCGCGCGTGGTCGCGTATTTTTAGAGGCGGATCGATGCCGTGCAGCGAGAGCACCGCTCGCGCTCCCGCTCGGTGCTTCGACGGCCGCGAGCGGCAAAAAGGAGATTGCCGATTGATCTAAGAAAAGACCCGATGGACGGGGGAAGAAACAAGTGGTTCGGCGCCGCCCGAGCCATCAGCATCAATGAGCAACATCGCCGCGATGACGATGACGGCGGCCAACAGCCTCGTGCCGCTGATCAGGTGGAACGAGATGAAAGCTCGGGAGCACAAAACACACAGGCGTCCGGCCCACGCGACACGAGGCACGGCCGTTTCCTCATTTCTAATACGCGGCTCTCTTTTCTCCATCAGTGCTCGAGTCGTTTCAAGCCCGCCGCCGCCGCCGCCGCCGCCGCCGCATCGCGTCGTGAGTCAGCCCGGCCGAATCAAGGAGCGAGTTGCGGCTAGTGATTGTCTTTTGGGCAATTGGCCGCGCGACTTCGCGGCACGCGCTCGATGCGCGGCATCTGCGGGTGCCGCGGATATCAAGCTGTTTACACACGTATATTGGCTTACGCGTCGGCCGTCGTAATTGCTGATCGAGCACAGATGCCGACATGCGGGCGAGGATCGTTTGACTTTTCTGTCTTTTTTTACGCTTATCTCCGATCTCGTTACGAGCGGATCCGCGCGGGCTGCTCGCGGGCGTGCCGCCTATTTTCGGAAACGTCCGTAACTGGCGCTAATTGCCGATTATAGCGTCCACTTTTCGGATGGCGCGGTGATCGTGCGTTTTAGAGCGATTTCGCCTGCATCGTTGTATTCCTTCGAGCGAATTCGTCATCGAGACGACTCGCGTAATAAAGCGAGATCCACGAGCTGATTACGGGGAGATTGTTTTTTCCGGTGACAACGACATTGCGCGCCCAGTGCCAATGAACTTGGCTGCGCGTGCAATGCGCTTCGCCGAAATCCTATCTGACGGCTGCGGCAAATCGCGGCCGAGGCCGACGATCGAGTCGATCGGCCTTAATCCCGTAGGCGGCGCGCGGATCCTACGCCGGCATGCGGCAAGCGCATCGATTCCACAGACGAAGCCGACTGAACGGGACGTCAGGCAGGCGCTCGCGAGTCCAGCCAGTGCAAGCCGACCGATCTGGGTTTCGGGGCAGCGCCTGGGGTCGGTCGATCGACGAATGCACGGCTCGCGACGAGGACGAGGTGCAGCGAGCTCGCGGCAATCAAAAGGAGAGACCGCGAGAGACGCATAGGAAAAGGGGTGCGGGGCGCGTATTTGCGGAGGCTTCATCGGCGAAGCATTAACGCGCGAGACAAACGAGCGTGTCCGAGTCCGTGCTCGCACGTGGACTCGAGAATACGTGCAGTGTAGACGCGGGTATACAAAGTATAGTCTACATATGGCTCGGGGGGAGGCGGGCAGGCAAGTCGGCGCAATGCGGAAGGGGCAGGAGTTGGGCGCGCGCGCGTGTAATCCCCCGTAATATTGCGCCTGGGCATATGCGCCGCCACACTTGGCCCTGCGGCCTGACATTTAGGGCCGATATTCATTAGCCCCAGCCATCCGGATCTCGACTGCGGATCGACTGCGCGGTCGCTGTGTATATATGCCCTCGTAATAAGCGCCAGCGCACCGGCCCGGTCTGTTTGCCTTGTCGCCGCACTTTCACGCCTCGCGCGCGTTACGTTGCTTTCCCTGGCTCTCCCCGCTCGTTCCTCGGATACGCGCTCGCCTCCGCGCCGCTCAGCCGCCTCTGCGTCCTCCGCTCCGCGGCCGGAGCAGCCTCGGAGCGAGCGCGACTGCGCGCAAGTGGCTCGCTCGTCGTCGATCATTCGCGCGCAATTGGACGATAGGAAGCGAATCGACGTGGGTGGAATCGAGGCGAACTGGCCTCGACGCCGAGGAAGGAGGGCAGCGGGAGCGAGAGACGAGCGGAGAGCTAACTGGCATTTAGCAATTTGGAGCGTGTTTCGGGCACGTGTTCGGGTGCCGGCTGGCCAGCACTGGGTAAATGCGGGGGAGGGGGAGCGGGGGTCACGTCACGGCTCCCGACGTGGCGAACGACCGAGGCTACGCGATGGAGGCATATCCGGTCGTGCCTTCTGATTGACTTGGCGCCAAGCCGCGGCCCTGGCGGTGGCGTAGGCGCTCCTCCGAATTACGCGGCGAGATCGTTCGCGCGCGCACGGGGTGCCGCTTGCCGGCTGGCGCTCGGCCCGCATGGGCGCCCACTCGAAACAATTTCAGCGGCGACGCGCGAATCCCGCGCGACTCCCGCGCGGCGCGCCGCTGGCCGCCGACTATCGCTCTCGTCGCGCTCTTTTCCGGCCAATTTCTCATTTGAATCTCGCGTCGTTGCCGAGCGAATCGACGCACGACGCGCAGTTGCGCGCGCGCACCCGTCGGGCCTTTGATACGCTGGCACAGCCGAATTATCAATTCAAATGAGCCGCCGCCGCCGCCGCCGTCGCCGCCGCTGCTGCTACTCGACTGCTCGGCAAAACTGCGCTCGCGTTTGATCCGCTCGCTCGTCTACGGCCCCGCGGGCGCTACGTTTGGTCGCTCGGTCGAGCTTTCTCCTTCCACGACGCGCGCGGCCTTTTTATCATTCCTCGGCTTCTCGGCGATCGATTATCGTGTCAGCGCGGCGGCGGCGGCGGTGGATCACTGGCGGCCTCGGAGAAAAACCCATCGGCAAATCCAGCGACTAGGCTATGCCCACCGCGACCGATAAGACTCGTTCGCAACGCGAGAGGGCCAGCGTCGCCTTCGCCCGCTGCCCCGGGAACAATCTCGGCCCTCGGCTGTGCGCGGCAGTAATGTCTCGTTGGCCCAGCTCGACGCACCTGAGCCGCTAAAAGCTTTGGCCTTTCGCTTACGCCGGCAACGTACAGCCCCCGGTCCTGATTCGCTTTTATATATTACGTCCGCGTAGTCTGCAGCGCGCCCGAGGCATTGCTTGATTTTTCAGAAGGAAAATCAAATTGGCCGAGTGGAGAGGCGCTCCTAGGAGCGGAGAGCGCGGACCGAGCGAGCTGGCAGCCGCTGGCCGCGCGATCGACGACCAATCAACGAACGGCCGAGCGGTCGTTCGAAGACAAACTTCCTCGGAGCGCATATTAATAGTCTACTGCCGCCCGGCCCTCAATCACGACGCGCTCGAGTGACTCATGCGACTCTCCGCGCGCGCTCGGCGCAATACTGTGCTGATGCGCGACGCGAGCGACCTATTGGATTAGATTGCGACGCATCCACGGCAAAAACGACAGGAATATAAATAAAAATCCTGGCCGGCTTTGAATTGCGCGTAGACTGGGAAGGAAAAAAAAAGAGCGGCGACGCTGGCGCGGCCGCGCGAGTCGACTCGCCCACATTTACCGAGCAATCAAGCCGAATCATTAACCCCTGGAAGTTCGAGCGGCGTGGATGCGCGCGCGCGCGCGCGCGCGTGTGTTTTTGTATGTAAGCATGCATATGAGCTAAGCGAGGTAAAGCGAGGAGCGCGCGTGGACAGGAAGTCCAGCTAATCAGGGGTAGTGAGTGGCAAACAGGGGCGCGGTTGCGCTCGCTCGCGCGGAAAGGAATCCGAGGGGATTCCTGGCGAAACATTACCTGCTCATACGCCCGCACGCCAGCCTAATTAATTTATCTAATCAAGCAGGCTTATGCATACGGGAAAAGAGAGAGAGAGAGAGAGAGAGAGAGAGAGAGCGGTACGAGGTCGAGTTGCCGCTATTTGCATGCTCTTTTTTTCTACTGCTTGCATTTTCGTTAATGAAAATTTTCCGACCACCGCCGCTTCGCCGTCTCTCTCTCCCTCTCGCCGCTTCATTTCTTTTTATTGCCGAGAATCACGGAGCACTCTGACGTTCTCTGGCCATCTGATAAATTTGATTTGTGACTGTGCGGGATTGTCTCGCGGGTCTTGATTGAAAACTCGTGGTATGAACAATCAAAATAGCTCGAGTAGCGTGAGATTCCAACACGGCATCGATAAACGAATTTGGTAGCGCTGCTGCCTCCGCGGACGCGTCCCCAATGAAAGCCGTGCCGAAAGAGCACTCGGCGCGGCGTTGCTGCGTGCGGCGCGCGGAGAAAGACAAGGCAAGGCGCTTTAGAACTCGGTACGCTCGGCTTTTTCCCAAGAGTGGCTCGCGCTCGCGTAGGACATTCGGGCCCTTTATTTGATTCGGCTCAATTAAGAGGCACGCAATTCCAAATCAGCTGCAGTCCATACGCGAGCCAGTACAACGTTTCAATATAATAAAGGCTATTTGCTTTCGGCCTGAATTGTGAGCTTCGATCGAAAAGCGAGCTCGTGATTTACGAGTGCCGCGTCTGGTCGGTCAATGGGGCTCAGCGCGAGCCGATCAGTTGCGAAACAACGACGGAAGGCGGCCGCGAAGCGAGTCGCAAGAGGGAAAAAAAAGGCAGACTGAAGGAGGGCCGGGGATAATAATAAGCCTGGTAATTCGGCACTTGAGGAAAAAGTGCCGTGACGGCAATGTCTCCCCGAGGCTCGCTCGCTCTTCCTCGTCTTCTTCGGATAGGCAATTAAAAAGCACTAGCCTCCGAGTGAGCAAGAAGGGCGACGCTCTGATTACAAGCCGCGACTCCGCAGCTCGACTCTTAATGTCAGGCTGCGCCTTACCCTCGCGACTATCATTTGCCGCGGTATTTGCATAATTCGCCGCCGCTTGTCGCCGCGGATCGGCGGCCGATCGCCTCTCGACTCGGCCTTACGCGGAGGCGCGAGGCCGTTAATCAGCGCGCGACGCTGCCTCGCGGCCGAAAATAAAATCGTCGCGCGAAATCTTACGTAAGCCGGCGGAGTTCGCATGCTTTCGCCGACGGGATTGCGCGGTACGAGCGAGCGACCGAGCGACCGAGCGACAAGGGATACACAT
This sequence comes from Phymastichus coffea, assembly GCF_024137745.1. Taxonomy (NCBI): domain Eukaryota; kingdom Metazoa; phylum Arthropoda; class Insecta; order Hymenoptera; family Eulophidae; genus Phymastichus; species Phymastichus coffea. The sequence continues at coordinate 1,325,668 of NW_026706866.1, forward strand.
GCGAAGCGCTCAACGAGCAAGTAAAAACGTCGGCGGAGTTGTGCTAATTTGGACGCGGAATTGCCAGAACAAACGGAACTGCATGCGCGCATCCCGTCCAGATGTTTCGTAAATGAATCCCCGCGCTGCAGTGAGAAACGCTACACCATCTCGCACGCCCTCCTTCTTTTCGTTTTTTCTTTTCGTCCGTTTTTGCTTTTGTTCTTCTTCGCTTCGTCGCTCTCCTCGGCGCTTTGCGTCACAACGCGGAGTAGACGCTGCTCGGTGATTGGATCTTCGGCGCAGGATTTGCGCAGGCGGACAAAGAGACGGCATCTGTCGATAAAGCGGAGGCGGCGGCGGCGGCGGTCAGTAGCGGGGCCGCGGACGTGAGCGCGCGCGAGTGTGCGTCAATTAGGCAGCCGTAGGGGCTACGAAACGGCTGGTCAGTTGGCGCGCGCGGCTAAACGGCAACACGTAAACGCGCTGTTTTCCTAATGCGGCGAAACCACGCCGGTTATTAAGCGAGGCCGCGCCAACGAGACACCAGGGACTGGGAGTGTATCTATGGACGCGTATGCGTGTCCGTGTGCGCGCCCGCGAAAGGATTGATATTGCTCGTGGGCGATGTTTGTCTGCTGGCGGGCGCGCGGATGGAGAACGATCTCCGGCGATGCGCACTTGTTACCGGCGCATCGGGATGATCCAATTATCGGGGCCATGCTGTTGATCACCGACTGCCCTCCGCTGTCTCCCCCGCGCGATAGCTCCGCCACTTCGTCTCGGGACTGAAATCGAGAAACGGTCGAGAGCCGCCGGGCCGTCGGTCGCGCCGGTGGCTCCGTTCCGCTCGGCAAACCCACGCGGCCGTCCATCGAGAACCGCCGGGCTCTCGTTCGTTCGCGCGAGCGAGCGCGCAAGCTTATCTATACATGTAAATCACGCGCGGGCAGTACGATCAATTAGGGCCTCAGCTAATTAGAGTCATAGGCCGCTCGAGCCGGTCAGATTTTCGAGCAATTGTGGGCGTGTTTCCGCCTCGGGGGAGCGACGCGCCCGCTCTCTCGCTCTCTTGCGCGAAATCCCCAGGAGACGAGCGTGACTTTTCACGCAGCTTGTCACTCGCGACGCCGGCCTTCGTCTCGCTCGCTCGCTCTCTCGGCACACACGAGCTACATATATCTTTGGACGAACTGCCTGCCGACACGCCAACCTATACATACTTGCGCGCACCAATTCGATTCAATTCTCTTTTTTACAGTCTCTCTCCCCAGCTGCTTGCACAGCCTTCGAGTGATCCGTTTTGCCTCCCCCGAGTGCAATACGTTCTCGGATGATTTTGCTCTCTTTTCCAGGCGCAGCGCACATAGACGCTGATTATTACTTGATGTTTGATACGGACTTTTTTTTCTTCCCCCCCAATCCCTCTCCGTCGCACCGTCGCGACGCACCACAGCGGCGGCAGCGGAATTTCGATGTAATTTCTAGCTTTGAGCCGATGATTACTGGACCCCCCACTCCTTCCGGCTCTCGATGACTGTTACGTGGCGGTGATCATGGAATTATTCGGAAACGCGAAGCCAATTCGATTAAACTTACAGAAAGCTCTCTGTATACTTTATCATTCGGATAAAAACTGTAATTTAGCGTGGCGTGTATTGCTTGGTCGGTTGCGCGAGGACAGCTAATTAAATTATACGTCAATCATGCGCGTGTATGGAAAGCGCGCTGTCGTATAGTTTTGAAATAAATTAGAAAAGAAAAAAATGTCACGATGACAACGGCGAAGCGAGAGCTTATTACTCGAATTGCCGCGTTATTGCGGGATATCTTGATAAAGCTCCGAAACGGAAACTAATTAGGCGGATGAAAATAAGCGAAAGGCGGCGGGTCGAAGCCAATCGAGCAGGGACGTCGCGATCTCGCGGGCTGGAAATGCGTCTAGCTCGAGGCGGAGTTGGAGCTCGGGCTGGGAGGCGATGAATTGCGCCACACGCGAGACTCCGCGAAGAATTGGAAATGGCGAGCTTTGATTTATCTCCCCGTCGCACGCGAGCCGCGAGCGCGGCGCCGCAGATGAAATTTCAATGATATACCCATACCGGCGGCGCTCTCGCGAAAGGAGGCTAGACGTAGGCGCGCCGCGGCGCCGCGCCGGGGGAGCTCGCGATGAAAATGGGATTGAAAACCGCCGGGCTAATTCTCCCCGGCCGCGATTCGCGCGCGCAACTGTGAGTGCGCCGCGCCGAATCAGCCGAGGTCCTCGGCCCGCTAATCGCTTTGGCCTTGTTGTTCCCTCCTCCCCTCCCCATCCGGCGCCCCGATTATTCGGTCTCTTTCCGAGAGACCACTGCCGGACTGCTTTTAGCTCCATTTTTGCAGGACGCCCGCGAAGTTTATGGCCAGAAGGAGACAGGGCCAAGTCAGGGGGGCCGCCATTCGAATGAATGTTTAATCTCGCCCGGCCGTGTTCCAGCCAGCGCACTCCCGGCTTCCTCTTCCTCTTCGCCCAAAGCCATCGTCAATTTGCCTCCCCCGGCCCACCTTCTGCCCCCTTGCCTCTCGAGCCCTCCTCCCGAGCTTTTCTCGAGCGTTTTGAGGAGCGTTATATTCAACTTTACTCTCTCGCTGGCTGGCTGCGAGCGCTTGCGGTAGTCTGTATACCTACGAGTACAACGCGGTGTATTCGGAAAAGGGGGGCACTGAAGAGGGTCGTGGCAGCTCGCAGTCAAGTGAAAAACCAATTGAGTCTCCGCGCGCACTTTTCAAAGCATGTCTGGCGAATCAGAGTGAGCTGAACTAAAAACAGCGTATTAATGCGAGAGCGTACGTTCGACCATTGGACGTTGCAGGTCGATATTGCGTTGCAGTAGCAGCTGAGCATAGATACGGCAAGAATAGAGCAAAAGGGAATCGTAGAAGCGAAAAGAGGAAAATGGCGAAGGAAGGATGAGAGAGCGAGAGAGCGAGAGAGCGAGAGAGGGAGAAGCCATTTAAGCTCTGCATTGCAAATTCCAGCCCCTTTTTGCGGAGGTCGGGCAGCAGCCGGAGCGCAGGCTGCAGGACTACGGTTATTTTAACGAAATATCTTTAAACGGGGCAGAGAGCGAGAGAGCTTTGGCCGGAGGGTGAGCGAGCTGAACTGCCAGATGAAAGGATACCTAGTTACGGAATGAGGGCTCATCCACGTTTAAGGGATTACCGAGCTGCCATTATTCAAATGTATGCTAAATGCAGAGGATGCACGATAGCTTATCAAGCGGTCCTTGCCGCAGCTCATCTACCACTACTGCCTCCCATCTCGTCTTTCCCGATCGGCTTTCGCGTTGTAATCGCGACTGCTCGAATCAGCCGGCGATCGCTCGCGACCGCGTGGGCGAGAAAGCCGCCGCTCACCCACCCACTCGCTGCCCCACCGATTCCAGATACAAAGACACTCGCGCGCCGCGCGAAATTAGATCAGCGATCAAGCCCCGGCGTGTACACGATTTAATGAGCGATGACCTCACGCGCAGGCGAATTCTCACGTCAATCGGCCGCCGAGCCGCTGCGCTGGCGCGCCAAGTGGCGCGAATTGCCGGCAATTGTTTCCGAAATCCCGCGCAACGGCGCAGCGCTCGCGTCGTCCACGGCTGCACTGCCGTTAGCGCGGAGCCCGTAGCTCACGGCGCTGCCAGCTGCCCACAGCGACGCGCTCGCGAGAAATTGAATCGTTGCCTCGAAAGTAGATCGCCCGCGACAGTCCGACGATCAACGCGAGCGCTTTGAGCAGCGCGCGCCTCGAGTGAATCTCGCGGAGATCAAATGATGCGCTGTAAATCAGGCGAGGCGGCGAGACGCCTCCGCGATCCTCGCGTCGTCTTGCAAATCACGAGCCTCGCTCGCCGGCGTCGGCTCGGCTTTTAATCGACTGCCGCGACGCGGAAAAGTTGGACGAGGCGCCAATGGCTGGCTTCCGGCGAGCGCGCGGGTTACGTAGGAGAGCTGGCGGACGGTTAACGGCAGCGAGTACTGGTTGGCGCAATTGAAATCCGGGGAAGGCCAGCGGAAGGGGGAGGGCAGCGCGGACGCGCAAAAAGTGAAAAGCGAGGCTGGGCTGCGCTGCGATCTCGCGGGCTGCCGGCTGAGAACGAGCGAGCCGCGATGATGTGTGAATCACTCGCGACAATTACGGCAATTACAAGCCCGAGCGCTGGAGCGAGGAGGCTTGAGACAGAGCCGAGCGAGAGTCCACATTCCCACGACCTCGCGTCTCTCGCGCGCCTTCTCTCCCTCGCGCGTTCATTCAGCGCACTCACACGCGCATCGCCTCGTTCGCAAATCTTGACGCGCGGCCGCCTTCGCGATCGCGCCTACTAGCGCCGTCTCGCCTCGGCTTCCTTGCTCATTCATGCGCTCGCCCGTTGTTGTCGTCTCGTCGTCCCCTTTCTGACCGTGCTTCGCGCCGCGGCTGAGTCAACGTCCGAAAATAAATCAGAGGCTAATTGCTCGGGCTCGTCTTTTTTCAAAAACGAGCAGCATCCGCGAGCGCGAACGGCTCGGCCGTCGGACGACGACCACGGCGACGGCGACGGCGACGGCGACGCGTACAGGCCTGCAAGCCACACGCGCATTTAGCAGCCGAGAATCGATACGCGCGCATCGGCTCTGCAGGCGAGCCGCAGCCCAGCAGCAGCAGTAGCAGCAGCAGCGGCAGCGGAGCCCCTTCGGCAATTGAAAGGAAGAAAACGGGGGGAAGACGGAGCGAGCGGGCTTTGTGCGGGTCCCCGTGGGGGATTGACATTTGACACCTATGCGCGACCAGCCCCAAGCGCGTTCGCTCGCCGATTGCCTGATTACGATCTCGCTAATCCGAGGTGGGCTTTGCCGGGGCCGGGGCAGCCGACGCGGCGTGATTGCCCGCGCCGCGATCGCCGGCGCGCGGTTCCGCGCCGTCCTCGCGGGGCGAGCGTCGGCGGCCGCGCCGAGGATGCAAATGGCGCTGCGCGCGCGGGCTCTCTCGGCCGGCTTGCCGCGGGACTCGGCCGCAACTCCAAAGAGCATTACGGCGGATTACGAGAGAAAGATCGCGGGGGGTAAAGTGACACCGCGCTCGCGCGAGCGCGGCCGAGTCTTGACAAAACATCGGGGGCTCGGCGGGCTTCTGTAAATATTGTTACTGGCCGGGGCCGCCGGCAATTTCGGCGGCCATATGTCGAGCGCGCGCGCCGGCCTTTTCGCCGATCCGGCTGGCGCGCGCGAGGCGCGTACGTGACCCGGCGCGTACTCCCGGGGCGCCGCCACGACTCGCAGCCGGCTGCCGCGCGCCGCGTCTCGATTGAGATTAGCGCAAGCACGGGCAATTTGCATGGGCGATGTTCTCGGGCGGCGGCCGGGAGAACAAGAAATCTTTGATCTGCACCGAGTGCCGGGGAGCGCGGGCGCGCGCGCAAAAAAGGAGCAAGGCTGCGCCGCCGGACGACCCTAGGCGGCGCGGCCAACCGGTTAAACTCTTATACATATGCTAAAGCGCCGACGTCGAGCAAAAAGAAATCTCCAATAGGAGCGGGGGCGGAGCCGAATTAGCATCGCTTTCAAGTCGGCCCACGCTAATCTCGGTGGATCGGCAAATTGGTGCTGAGCGACGCCTAATCAATGCCGGCCAAGCGCTCGCCCGGCCGTCGGACTGACGCATCCGGAAAATCGCGGGGCAACGATAATACCAAATGGGCGGCTCGGCCAGTTGCGGCGCACGTGCGCGCGTGGCGGTCGACGGAGACTAATTTCGTGCGTCCGCTCGGCAGCGCTGTGCCTGCACCGCTGCCGGCACTTTGCCAATTCAGGGTAATTCGCCGCCGCCGCCGCCGCCGCCGCGGTCGCCGTTTTTCCATCGACCGCGCGTCGCTTTGACCTTTGCGTGACGCGGCCTGGCCGCTGCACTCGCGCGGATTGCAGTCTGTTGACTGTTTGATTTCAGCTCGCGGCGCGCATTAATGCCCACTCGGAGGCGACCGACGGCCTTCACCCCTTTTCGTCAGCTGCAACTCGGCCGGCTCCGAGTGAAAAATCGTCCGTCCCTCGCGTCCGTCGCAGCTCCGTTGCCGCGGTGTCGGCAGTGGCAGGGTCCGGGAGGGGGGTAATTTATTAGTCGTAAATAAAAAGGGGCCCGCGCGACAATGGCCCGGCAATGATGGAGACGTAAGCGGCGAAACAAGTGCCAAATCGGCTGCTGCCACTGCATTCATGGTGTCGCCCGAGCGCGCCCCGGCGAAAATCAATTAGTCGCGCGCACGGCGTTTATCGCCGCGTCATATCGGAAAATCGGCGTGGCGGCTCCGGCCGACGCGCGCGATAAAGGCTGCACTCGAGTCGAGCGGGGGCTCCGTGCTCGAAAACTGATTTTTCTAGCGACCCCCCACGCACGTGTTTGCCTTTCGCCGCAGAGACAGAGACAGAGAGAGAGAGAGTGCGCAGCCGGGGATTTGCAGCGCGGGATCGGCCGATTAGCCGCTCGATCACCGGAAATGTTTTGCCTAACAATCGCGTCCGCACTGGCGCGTACGCTGGCGTGAAAAAGTGAAACTCGGAGGAGGGAAATCCGCGTGGATAATTGTGACGACTGATAACATTGGTGGAGGCGAAAGGAGCGAGAGAGAGAGAGAGAGAGAGAGAGAGAGAGAGAGAGAGAAATGAGAAAGTTGTCGGAGCGAAAGAGGCCCCCGAACAATAGCCACTGTTGGCAGCTTGATCCTCGTTGAGTAATGTCGAAATCTGGGGCGTTCCCAGTGGCCGGCGTGTAGATTCTGCAGCGCCGATCGTTATTGCGACGAAGCGACGAAGGCAGGGGGGAGGGAGCATTGTTTTTCCGCGGCGAAATGACACGTGGGTAATCGAGATGGATAAGAGCTTGCGGCGGGTACGGGCAATTCACATTCAAGAGCGCGAGCCCGCTCGACAGTTGCCGCGAGTAAGCAAGGGGGTGGCGGGGGCGGGATGGAGAAGCGGCGGCAAATCCAATTCGAAGAAGTCTCGAACGGAAAATCCCTCGGCGCGGAGCAGTCCTTTCCGGCTGCGGCGCTCTCCGCGCGGAACTGCAAGTTGTTGGGAAAAATGGCCGAGCCGGCAGCGGGGAGTGGGTAATGGGGAGGGTGTGATAATTTAACATGCAGAGTGGAGTGTATTTGAATTTTATTGGCGAGAGCTGGAGGAAGCTGTCACCTTCGACGACGCGACCGAGGCGGAGTCTGCTCTTATACTCGTCGTCTCTTGGCTCGCGAAGGACACCTAAAAAGTGGGCGCGCGAGAGGAGGGTCCGATCCCACTTGGCCTCTCTCTCACTCTCTCGCTGCTCCCCCTAGGGGACACTTTGCCGCGATATTGCTCGACGTGCTCCAATATCTCGTCCATATGAGCCGCTCCGCGGCCATGAATAAACTATCGGCGACTTTGAATATCCGAAAGAGCCGCTCGCTATCGCGATCCGGTTTCCATTGGCATGCGATCCAACTTGTCGTCCGTGTCCGAATTTTTACTATCCCCGTGCAGCCACCGCCGCCGCCGCCGCAGGATTACCTCCTCGCTTTTATACATACGCTCTCTCGAATTATGCCGGCTCTCCGGCATATTGGCTGCCACTTTTATCGCCCGTCCATATCTGCGTATTTCCCCATTCGAATCCTATCAATTTCGCCTCGCGTCGCCGCCGCGCGTATCAGAGACAGGAGCAAAAAATAGAAAGACTCGCATGAGTCAGGCGAAAGGCGCCGCGTCGGAATGGCGTAACGAGCGTAAATCGAGGAGCTCGATTAATTTCTCACTCGCGTCAAAATGATAAAATCAAGCAGTCGGGATAATGAGAAGCGTCGAGTTGCCAGCTATTCATCGTCCCGGAGGGTGGGTTATTAATATTCACGGCTGCTCTTGCCGCGAGTGACAAATACCGCGAGAGAGAATGAGAGTGAGAGCGAAAGCGCGCGCGAATCCCCAAGACTCTGCAATTAACGCTAATCTCTCGGCCTCGCTGTTTCCTGCTGCCGCCGCCGGCGCCGCTGCTTGCGCGCTGCCGCCTCTCCCGATTTGCAAAATATCCATTTTGCTCCTGTTGCAATAACGCAAATTGATTAAGCGCCAGCCGAGCGAGTAATTAAAAAAGAGACCGAGCGAGGGAAGGAGTTTTCGAGGGCCATTACGGAGATGAGAGTGTTTCCGGCGTGGAATCGCGCTCGGATACGTAGAATATACTGGCGTTCGAGAGAACGAGCGGCCAGCCGACCGCGAATATTCCTGATTAAACGCAAAAAAAAAGGCCATCGCGCGCGAGGCCAGAGAGGGCCTCGCTGATTCTCGAGGACGAGGCTCGCTTCTGTGGCCATAAAACCCATTGGCGATCGAGGTTGACGGTCATCGATGACGCGAACGCGCATTCAGGTCCGCACAATGCGCGCAAACTGCCATTCGGAAAATACCGCAGCGCGAACGCGCGGTCCATTGTCGAGCGCGCGCGGGCGAACGAAGCGCGAGAACGATTAGGAAGAGCTTCTCGCCTGCCCCCCTAGGCGCCCGGACAAAAGGGCGTGATAATCGGCGCGGCCGAAACAATGCTGCTCGGCAGTCGTCAGCCCCGCGGTGATGTATGGAGCCGTGCGCCCGGAGCCACGTGCTCCTCGACGCCGAGCCCGCCTCGCGCGCTTTCCCGGATTATATTGGGGCTGGCGGAGGAATGCAGCCCCGCATTCCACCCCACTTGCAATTCAGCCAGCCGCGAGACGCTTCCGACTGTAGGATTCTCGAAAAGCCGACGCCACGGCGCGCGAGCACGTTCGCTTTGCGAGCGGACGCTGCCGCCTGACCAAACCAATCCCACACCACTCGGATCGCTTTCCAGTCGTTTTTTTCCCTCCCACCCCCGGCGCGCTTCGTCGCTGCTCGCGCAACTGCCCAATAAGTGATCCCTGCACAATTCGACGCCGTTAAGTGGCCAGCGATCGACAAGGCAGTTTCCCTTTCGAACGACGCTCGACAACGGTGCCGAAGGTTGCTTTGTTCGTTGCTGCACAATCGAACGCTCGCCAAGTGCTGTGCGTCTGACGCGCGCTTATAGTGCGGGCTCCGCAGCTCAGCTGTGGAGTTGCCCGAGAGCGACAGCGGCGTGCTGCGATCGGGCGCGATGACATCGAAAAGTATTCGTCGGCGCTTTCGCTTGATTGTCTTGTTAACGCTCGCCGTACTGCCGGAGCATGGTGCACAGGCCTATCGACCGGTCGCGCTCATTCACGGCGTCCTCACGGGCAGCGACAGCATGGAGATGATCTCCAATCGAATACAAGACGTGAGTTGCTTCGCTTCGCCTTTGTTCGAGTTCCCAGCTTGCTTGTCAATTCCATCTGTGCTTTTCCCCTCCGCCTTTGTTGTCAACGCTCTATCTGCCGATCGATCGCGCCAATACTGTATTTTTAAAAATACAGATAACAGATCCCGGCAACTCGAGCTCTCGACGCTCAGATTGTAAGCTGCTAGACTATTGCGTTATCTAAATAGAAACGTTTAAGCGAATGCAAATAGCAAGTTCTGCTTGAATGAAAAGTGAAAATGAAAACAAAAAATGGATTAACGCTCTCTCGACAGATGCACCCAGGAACTGACACGTACAACACCGTAAGATTCAAAGGCTGGAGCAGTTTGGAGCCGATGTGGCGTCAAGTGGAGGAGATCGGCAACGACATCATAGCGATAGGTGCGACCTACCCGGAAGGCATTAATTTGATCGGTTACAGCCAAGGTGGACTTTTGGCTAGGGCCATACTGCAGAGATTTCCCGAGCACAACGTCAAGAATTTCATCTCGCTGAGCTCGCCTCAAGCCGGCCAGTATGGAAGTACGTCTTTTGCTGAATTTTTCCCTCGCTGTACTTATCGACCGTTTCGTAGGATAATATTTTATCGTATTCTTTCTCAGCGAAATTCTTGCACTTGATATTCCCGAACTTGGTTTGCGAAACGGCTTACGAGCTGTTTTATTCGAGAGTCGGACAGCACACCAGCGTGGGAAATTATTGGAATGATCCTCATCATCAAGTAAGTACAGATGCTCGATCTCGCTGTCGTAATCATCTCGATTTCTACTAATTCTATCAATACCTTGCAGGAGTTGTATTACAATTACAGCAGATTTTTGCCATTCATCAATAATGAAAAAGTCACCTCGAATACCACGTCTTTCAAGGAGGGCTTAACTAAACTTGACAAAATGGTACTCATTGGGGGACCCGACGACGGTGTCATCACCCCCTGGCAATCTAGTCATTTTGGTTACTACGATAAAAACGAGACAGTTGTCGAATTACGCGATCGAGTCGAGTATAAGAACGACTTGATTGGCTTGAAGACGCTCGACAAGCGAAACAAGCTTGTTATTCATACGGTGCCAGGAATCCCGCATTTTATGTGGCATCAGAACATGACCATAGTCGATCAATACATCTTGCCGTATCTAGATTAATAGTTGTCAATTTTAATAGAGATACGAGAGGCGCACAAAATGGACAAAAATCACAGTGATATTCGTTTCAACAAAGACTGCCGCGCTCTGTTTGGCCTGATTTTTAGCGTGCAAAGAATTTATTTCAGCACTCTATATTTTTTATACTGCGCGTGTATAGCAATATCAATCATTTTAATGACCATCAAATCTACACATGTAATCGTTCACAAATCATTACAATTTTATTTCTAATTAATAAATTCAATGAATTTTAAGGCCCCTCCGCACATATCTATAGATATATAAATAATGGTTACTTTACGTTTCTTATTTTAGCCTCAAATATGAATCACAATGCCGGGATAATAGCAAAAATTGGCAACTTATGTTAATCAAATTTGGCTCTTGCAGAGCAATAGTTTCTTCTCGAAAATATCACGAAAATTGAATTTTGAAAACAAAACTTCAAAATCAGTACAACTTGAACGATTGAAAAATTACAGACAAATGATAGTTTTCAAAAGTATAATTGTAAACAAATTCTTTGAAAGAACTATTGCAACAAATGAATCTAAACTGATTCACATTGTTGTTTTTTCAGGCTAAACATTGGAACAAAGATTATTGACGATTTATATATCGTTGTGTATGAAAGTAAGTTACGTAATATTTGAAAAAATTTCTTTTATAATGTTCTTTAGAAATAATCAATGAATAAATAAGTAAAATATGAGAAAATATGTGCTTTATTCGATGAGGCTAAATTTATACATGTTTAATTAAAATTTCAAAGCGCATAAAATGTAAATAAGATTTTCTTAAATACATAACAAGGAACTTGTATTTAAACTGTACAATCTATAGGATTTCCGGCTCACTAATAGATAATTGAAAACTTCCAATTTCATAATATTAAATATAAAAGTGTTGGGAGCAAAGTGTAAGTGTGTCTGCTCAGAGTTAGTCTTTTTTTATCAAAAAGCTATATTTGAACAAAAGCAGAATAGCTGAGTTACTAGCAATCAATAATTAAATTTTTTAGATTTTCAAGAATAGCTTAACAGTCTAATAAAGGCAATAATAATATCATATAATCATGTACAGTTGTATAAGTATATTATATAGAGTAAAAAGTACATTAAACAGCCTCTTATTTTACAATATTAAAATGATTTGCGATGAGTAAAACGCGTAATCAAATCCCAAGCCCACATAGGTTGATCTGCTGGCACCATGTGGCCAGCATTTCTCACAAGTACTTCAGTCAAATTGCCTACAGTCTTTGAATAACCTGCTAGATCATTTTTTATCCACCATTGTTTTCTAGGAGCTACTTTATATTCTTTAGCACCAGGCCAATCCAAATTTAGAAGATAATTTACTGTCAATGGATATGCAACTATAATATCTAATTGGCCATTGTAAATTAAAACTCTATAATGCTGCAGAAGATCAGAAACAAAGAATGTTACAGACTGCATTATATCTTCCACTAACATTTCTTCAACTTTCGTAGTCTCTGTATTAAAAGAACAATTACCAACATGAATAGCTTTACGAACATCTGGCCTCTGTACCCATTCAGAAAAATAATTTGAGCTATTTGACTCTTTTATGTAAAAATAGTTGAAGTAAAAGTCAAAACCTGTTAAATTTTTAAATAGTGATGATGTATTTGTTAAATCACCATTCAACACCTTATCAAACAGAATAAAGGCATCAATCCACTTTTTTTGGCTGATAAGATCTCTTGCTTGATATTCATATTTTTTAAACATATCCCTGCCGTTAAAATCCAGAAGTCCTATTTGGTACAGATTATCGCTATAAAAAAGTTGATTATACGGATCTGAAAAACCATTGCCTATAGCAAGACCTTGTAAATTAATTTTGGTCTTTGCTTTTATGTTGTAATCTTTGATTGCATGTGAAACAGCTGGAACATATTTCCCTGCATATGATTCACCAGTAACATAGAATTCATTGAGTTGAAGTTCCGGAAAGAGGTTGAAAAACTGGACCAATGCAGTATGAACATCCCTGCCTATATCTGTTTCATTTATGGCATACCCTAAATCATTATCAGTGAAACTGTAGCCTGTACCAACTGGGTTGTCTATGTAAATCATGTTATGGTTGATGTTCCAAGAGTATTTTCTGGGCTTGAGTGTCATGTTTCTACTGACACTAAAGGGTCCATTTTCAGTGAAGAGACCGAATAAAGAGGTTGCCCCTGGACCACCCTGCAGCCACAATACAACTGGAGCATTTTTTGGATTTATCTGAATCAACAACAGACCATTATTTAATGACATCACTAACCACTTGTTACACCTAACTAGTTACGTGATAAGAGCTTATCTTGCAAAGTGATAATAATTTAGGTGACGAAAATAATATGATAAAATTATTAAGCTTTATTTTATATAAGAGCAATCAGATTAATAGACCAAAAATTATAACGAGTAACATTTATAGCTTAAAAATTGATTACCTGTGCAGGGAAAAACCAGAAGAACAAGTTAGAGTTGTACTTTTTATTAACAGTCAAATATCCGGCATAGCTGCTGACATCAGTAACGTCTTTGTGCTGCACAATGGCTTTCGCTCTGGCCATATCAATCTTTCCACTTTCTATCAGAGGTGTTAGAAAGAGTGGATCTCCGACATCCTCATTCGCAGGAATAGGATGAGATTTCAATTTTGGATAAACGTTGGTAAAAGCCAATGTGAAATCACAAAACGTAAATGCAAAAATCACAATTAACAACGACTTCATGATGTCACGGTTCTGCGTTCCGTTACGTATAGTTTCGGACACCAAATGAGAGCCGGTGGGCGTTTAACATTTGTCTGTTACGCGCGAATGTCTGTTCACAATACTTTTTTTAAGAGTTATCAGTCATCCTCGTCACCCGCGAGCGGCCGGATGATGAATAAATAATGATAAACTGGATGAACCGCCTTGTGGGTATCACAAAGTGAAATAACAAACGTGAACTATGCCGTGACTCCGCAACATCTCTGTTTCGTACAGCAGGTCGAATAAAATAGCTCATTTCGAGATCATTTCATGACTGCCTTCAGATCATCTACTGGCTCCCGTTTCGTATAAAATCTGTTTATCACGTTCAGATTTCATATTAAGGATCCCCTATCCGTAATATAATACTAAGCTGTCATTTTTTATTTGCTCAGTCACGTAAATAAATCTCCAAAACTAAAAAATACTATTTTCAAACAATATTTATAAATATTTATTTTAAAGAAACTAATAGACCGGACGATCCAAAATTGATTCACAATACTTTGACCAGTAAAATCTATTGACCTATATATTTATTTGGAGTTGCGGGCACTATACGCGGTTAAACCTCTAAGTAAAGTCGACCCATTAATTTCACATTAGTTTGTATAACTATGGAAGATCAGAGGGGCTTTTAAATGAGTTGATTGAATAGATCTACGCCATGTAATTGAAATTGAAACGTGAAAACCATTTGGTTTTAGCAACTACTCTTTCAGTCTCACTAAGAGCAATTGCGGCCTTATAATAAGAGTTGTATTAATAGAAATGGGTTATTTTTTGGAATAACCGTCATGCTAACTATTTGTTAGAAGTACTTAAAATTATTGGTTACTGAAAAAATAAACCATCCCTATCAATTTTACTTGCAGTGGCATTTTTGGCAATTTAAGGTATTGTTGATGCTAATGTAATTAGCATTGCTCAATATTTGAAAAATAAACCATAATTATGGACACAGCCTTTTTCAGAGGGCAGTATACTTCTTGAGTCTACATTATATCTATACCGATCTTCCAGATGCGTGTATCGCTATAATATTTATTTCTTTGTAACAGATCATTGTAATGAATTTTTTATTTAATTAGATTAAATAAAATTGCATATGATTTTTGCTGATGATTCAATACATTGACTATTATAAAAACCAAATTTAAACGCTTCGCAGATTTAATTTCTATTGATCTGAGAATGTTCAATTTTTGAATTTTATTATTAACAAAATTTTAATTATGTACGTGAAGTTGTTAATGAATTTTGACATCCTTGCCAATCACGCGCAGTTGCTTTATAAATTTTCCTGATCAGTTTTCGTCGATTTCCCGCTAAGTTCTTTCGTCATTTAGGCTCCGGTCCCAATCTATGATACGTACGGATGCGGACGGATACGGACGCGAATCGCAACTCTAGTAACATCACTAAAAATATCTAGTTCGATTATTTAGTACCAACACTACCGGTAGTGAGCAAAAGTAACTGTTGTTTAAAACTGTAGCGCCGATCGTACCACATTTAATGTTCAAATGTCAGGTCTACAATTTACTTTTCAAATTCTCATGAATATTGCTTATTGATGAGTATGCTAATGTAAAAAAAGCTTTTGGGATGATTAATACATATCATTTATATATATTTTCTTTTTCTTCTCATATATTCAAGTACTGCCATAAAATTAAGGCCTAATTCCACTAATTTTAGTTGAAAGTCTATCAATTCTCTATCATTTGCCATCTTATAGACTGCAATAATGTAAAGGTTAGATAAGCGTTCATTAAATGTGGTACGTTCGGCGCTACAGTTTTAAACAACAGTCACTTTTGCTCACTACCGGTAGTGTTGGTACTAAATAATTGAACTAGATATTTTTAGTGATATTACTAGAGTTGCGATTCGCGTCCGAATCCGTCTGCATCCGTATTGTACCTATGTAACCGGGGCCTTAGTGCCACCTGAACTTATTCACGTATAGAATAAATAGGTAAACTGAAATAGCTGATCGAGAATGAGGAATCGAAAATAGTCGAAAAATTCAATTTTAATTCACGCTTCCACCGTTATACGGTATAGTGTGTTATTGTTTTAGTCACAGGAATCTGTAAATGTCATTATGAGTCTTTATTTCTGTTAATATAAAATATAAGATATCTGTAACTAACTATACTGTTATCAAAGAATTACAAGTGTTCGCAGACGTGAAGCTTCAGTTACAGAATGCATTGCTCAAACGTAACGGAAAGTATTGAAATGAAAATGTGCCATTTGTAAATGATTCTAAATCTCCTCTCAATTTTGCATAATTCAATTTTCATCGCTGCTAAATAAATGTAAGTTTTTATTGTAACGAAGTTTTATTATACAAAGTTAGGTTAATTTTTCTTATGAAATAATTAAAGTTCTCTTTGTGTAGGTATCATAAAATTATTTATTGATAAATCAACATGAATGACTCATTTTTGGAGGATTTGGATCTGATTCCAAAGAGTTCTAATACACCAACTAATCAAAGTACTCAGCAATTTAGTAATCGATATATTACAACAAGAAAAGCATTGTCTCCATCAAGAAATGTTTCCATGAAAAATGAATGTGATAATCAAGGAACAAAGCATGACAAAATCATTTCTTCATCTTCTTCCAATGTACCTAAACTTCAAGTGAGTCGACGTAGTGGCAGTCAAGAACCTCGAAGATCATCCGGGCAAGAAGCTAAGCCATTGAGTTCTACTCCAAAGTCTGAGAAAAAGAATTCTGGGAATGAAAAGCTTATGAGACCAATAGAGAATCAAACAAAACCAGACCAGAAAGCAATATCAAAAGTACAAGATAACAAAACTACAAAAGATCGTAAATGCTCAGGTAGTTCAGGAGGTTCTGGTAAATACTTGGATAGTAAAGAAAATATTAGACCATCGATAGATTCTTGTTCATCAAAAGAAAATGGTTCACATGCTGACTTAAAGAAAGATTCTAATCACAGAATCTCAGATGGGCATGTAAAGAAATCTGACATTTTAGAGAAAGCTGATCCAGTGATGTTTCTCAGTGCTGTTAAGGATCTTGTAAGTAGATACACTGAGCAAGAAACTGTAAAAGTTTTAAGAGCAATGCAAAATTTACACATCAACTCTCAAGCAAATTTAATCAAACACTTGATGATGCAAACAAATGATTTAGTTAGAGAATTAAATTTGCACAAAAATTTTGATAACATTAAAGCTTTAGTTGAAGAAAATGAAAGAATGAGAGAAGATATTTCTATTTTACGTGCTAGAAATGAAGTCTTACAGAAAAAGATTGAAGAGACGGCTTTGATTAGAGAAGAAAATATATCATTGAAATTAAAATTAAAAGAATTGCAGCAGTAAATTGTTACAGCTATCTTATACTTACATTGATTTAGTTGATGGAAACTGCTACTAACAATTCCAATAATTTTTTCAAAACGTTTTACAAGTGCCTTCATGTTTTTAAGTTGTTTTATACACAAATAGTAATATTTATTAAAACACAATTTGTAATTTTATAATACATGTAATTAAGTTATAAAGTTTATAATATGTACAATGTTTGATGAATGTACAGTAACTACACGTTTTCATAAAAATAAAAAATTAAAGCAATTTAATGATTTTTGTGACAATGATTTAGATGAATCCAGTAACAAAAATACAAAAGTCATTTAAAAAATGGATTATACTTAGAAAAGAAAGATGAGCTTGCACATTTTAAATTGAACTGTGTTCAAAGAGACATTGTATCTCAACAAATACAATTTCTTCATATTCACTCAATGCTCACGTAATTTGCATACTTCCATCCTTGCACTATTCTTTACCTACCAACTTAATTGACATCTATTATTAAAAAAAAACAAGCTCTGCTATTACGTCTACAAATTCTCCATTTCACTCAAAAGCGATTCTTTAAACAAGTACTCGAAAATTGACAATCGAGTTAAAAACATTTTTACAATGATTACGAAAACACTTATTAAATATGTTACACAAACACTTTGCCATGTTCATTGAAGAAAGAAGTTCATTCGACATGTCTTCCAACTGGCAATCTCCTTAATTGACTTTCCTGGCCGTCATCTCTATCTGCCAAGCCATCATCATCGATCTCGTTGTAGTTTTGATCGTCGTCCTCGCCATCGGTTTGCTCGCCAGGTTCAGGTGGCCTCGTCCACCTTGAAAATTATTGGAAATCATTTATGTTAGAAATAATTTATCTGCAGAAGCAATTGTTCTAAAAATTTAAATTACCTTATTAATGTTTCTGGTGATCTGTAGAGGAAAACAAGTTTAGCAAATAGGTCTTCTTCGAGGCATAAATCTCCGCTTTCACGGACAAGGTAAATGTCCAAGCAAAGCCTTAGAATTCTATCGACGTAAGGCAAATCTTCAAACATAATCTTTGGAGCCATGTCACTGACCATTTTCTTGATAAAACTGCTAAAGAGTATGACAGCAGTAGTGTAGAGACCAAATATACTGGAAATGTAAATTTAAATTGGTATCCCTAACGTTAGTTGATATATACCCAGTCGAGAGAGTAAATTTAAAGCAAGACCTTACCCTAAGCCACTAATAAAACTGAGACTTTCCGGAAACATTTTATCATTAAACATATACATCGATATGAATGAACAATCCATTAGTGGCACTACAAGTGTATCGGCCACACTGTCATTGCAATTCTCATGAATAGTGAACCACTGTTGATTTATCGAATTATTTGCGACAACCAGGCTGATATCTCGATACAGATAACTTTTTGACTCGTCATCTTCATCATCGATGTCGATTTTACCTAGAGTAATATCAAATGAAGATGTTATTTTTAATTTATTGCAAATCGAGCGTTCAACGTGGCGTGCAACTCACTCTTGAGCAAGGGTTTCATCAATTGTGGCACCACGGAAACACTATTGCTCGTTACTTTGAGAAACAAAGGCAGTGCATTGCTCAACAAAACACCCGAGGTGTTGTTTGCCAGGGGTTTAGTGGTGGTTTTGTTTGAGAGTGAAACCTCGGTCGAATTGTCAGATTCTGTAGCTACGATCGTGATACTCGGAGATGGCGCAAAGCCAACACCGTTCAGTGCATCGACGATAGCCTGTCTGACTGGATTTTTCACTCCGTTGACGAATGGTTGCAGTGCGAAGTCATGCACTTTCGAAGTTATGCCAGAGAGATCTTTGGAGGCTGGCTTTCTTTCGACTGTCCACTCTACATAAACAGTTACCACTGTATCGTTCGCCAGCAGCTCTTCTTTAAGTCTACGAATTCAATAAACAACCCCTCTAGTACAATGTAATTTTATATTAGTAGGCGAATACTCAGTTGTATGTACCTAGCTTTGTCTGGCGGCGAAATGGTCCACAATTTTCCAGATTGCGGACTTAGCCGAACGACTACAACATCTGTATTTATGTAATTCTCCAAGAAAGTGACGGCCGGCCTGTCGCGGTGAGTCATTTCGTACAATTCGCGTAGTTTGTTAAAATTTCTCTCGTTAAATCGTACTATCGAACTGTTCTGGGCAGCTATAGTATAAATTGGCTCATACGAGCCTATTCTGATGTTAAGTGTGACTTCGGTAGGCAGATTGGAAGTTCCAACTGTACTACCAAGAGCAAACAAAAGTAGAGGGAACCAAATCATTCCAATCATCACAATGAGAGCACCACCTCCGACCATGTATTTGCTTATTTGCGCTTTCTTTACACCTCGTTCTTGAGGGTAATCACTCTCTAGTCCGCGCATACACTGCAAACAAATATTTGTTTGTTTATGCCGCTCACAAAGTCGGAAATATTACCTATTGACGCAGCTTATTACTTTGATTTGATAAATATTTGCGAAAATATCTTCCATTTTGAACCAATCCATCAAAGTCATTGACGTGTCTGTCCAAATCCAATCCATTACAGCTCTCATTTCAAATAATAAGGGAACAACCATGAATCTAAAAAAAATTCATCATTAAAAACTAGTGTTAGTTAATATCTAATAATAATGTTAAGCCTTTATAAAACTGATCAATTTCAGTTGATACAAACCCTTTAAAAAGAGTATAATTTACAATGGTGTATTTTTTACACAAAAAGTTTCCGAGAATTCGCGTAGGATATCCAAGTCGAAGTTGATAAGCTGCCAGCAACAAGTAGAAACACTTTACCATGTACCAAATTTGAGGTATGACTTTCGTGTTAAATGCTCTAAAGAAAATATTTTATGATATATGTAAGAAATAATTTGTTGAAACAAAGTGACAATTGATAGGAAGCGTTAATTGATACCTTTCAGTCGCACTAGGCAATATAATAAACATCCAAACGTGAACGCCGACTACCAAGAAATATTGGAAAACTAATTTTCCTTTAAGAGATTTTTTCAAAAATAGAGCTCGATCTATTACAATGAGAGCAAATTGCAACAGTAACATAAGTAAAAAAGGCATTGGAACCCTATTTTCTGCAAAATACTGTGCTACACCTCCGTCTCCTTGTTGAGCCTGCGAATTTTCATTGATATTTTTTATTCAAATGATAATTAAAACAGCTTCAATGCGTGCAGAAACCTACACCGAAGGCTGAAAATCCAAAGATGAGCAGTATAAAGTTGAAGAAATCACATAAGAACATGTAGGCGTAAACATTCGTTTTTTCTTTGCCGGACGGATCCAATATATTATTGAACAATATTTTCAAAGGCTCGAAATATTTCATAATCCTGCAATAAAAAAATAATTTATTATAACATCTATGTTGACAAAGTTACACTTTTAAAAAAATGATTATTACGTTAAACGCATTGCTTTCTGAAAGTCTTCTTCTATAAGATTTCGTTCGGTTGCCTGAATTACAATCAACTGTTCGTTATCTCCAATAGGCGGCAGTGGCGAATTGTTCTCGTTGTCAGTACCATCGTGTAATTGCAAACTCAATGTTTTACCTTCCGGAGTTGTTATTTCGTTTGCTCTAAAAATAGTAATGTAATTATAATACTTGAGTTTCGCATAAGATTCTGGCACAAATGAATCATTTTTTTACGTCGCGTTAGTTTTTTCTGCCTCTGTCGTGGCAGGTTTTTGGGCAACTTTATCCTCGTCAGTTCTATTTGGTTGCTGATGGATCGTTGCTAACGTGAGTCCCGTTGAAATAACTTTTCGAGATTTCAATGATGGACTTGTCCATTGACCCAAAGACTTTAACATGAATCTACAATCAAATGGTGCACAATGTTACTCACATTGTCTGCAACATACATACATATGAATTTGATTGTTCTAAAATTAAACATACCGATGGAAAAATACAACGAGAAGGAGCAGTAAATCCCATAAAGCATAATTTATCTTTTTCTCTACGCCAAGAATTCTAGGTACTTCAAATGGATTGGACGTCAATTCTTTATCATTCCAGGGCAAAACATTGGATTGACACATGCACTTGATTATGACAATGATCTGAATATAATGAGATAGCAAATAATGAATCATTGTCTGATAAATTTAATGGAGCTTATATTAATTTTAATAACTAACCTCTACGTAAGCAATAATTGTCACCCAAAAAGTCTTTGATGGTCTCGGAATGGTTAACGAGCCCCACAAGAAAACCATGAGCGGTAAAGGCGTTGACAAAAATGATGCATTCTTTATTTGATGCAAAAATACCATAAAGTAGCATAAGAACATTGAATGAGCGAGGATGCCAAACCAGATAGAAGCAGCCAATTGAATGATTGGCGGCTGATTTATCTCGGACAGAAGTTCCTCATCCTCGTTTTCGCTGCGTGGACGTAAAGTGTGAGAAAACAGCGAACTGTTTATCAGGAAAAAAAAATCATTATTCACTATACGATTCTCCATGTGATCTTGTACGTTTTGTAGATTTATGCACTTTGAATTTCTTTAATCGTATGTTTTTTCGATATCTTAAAATTACAAATAAACTTCAATCCACATATTACATCTTTTCTCTGATACACAGAAGCATCAATAGTTCTGTTATTTTTTACAAGAAATGCGATTGGAATAATTAAAATTGATCAACAAGCGGTACAATATCGTAGCAACAAAGTTGAATACGTCTTCTTATGCAATTTTGCTCGAGATTATGCGAGAAAGACGGTTATTATTTTGCGAATATGTCACATGCGTATGGTAAAAGTAAAGCACGTTGATTGCTATTAAATTTAAAAACATCTCTGTACAATTGCGTGACACTGTGCCACTAGCACAGTTATCAATTTCATGCAGTTCAGTTTTTATACCTAGATGAGGATATGTCCAATCCTCGCTCCAAACTTGGAACTAAAATTTGGATGTGTGGAATTGACTGCGAGCTCTGCTTCCTATAGTTTGAATAATATTGTTGTTCTACGAACCAGAAACTTTTTCGCATGCGCCAATCAAATATTTAGTGAATTTTCGATGAGCCCCGCGGTACTTCAATCAGTGTACCATGTTTGCAAGTATGCTCAAATTTCGCGAAGTATGTCCGATTATAATAATTCCAAGAAATTCTACAAAAAAAGCCTACCTTTTCCCGCTATTGTCATCTCTATTGCTCGGCCCTTCACCTGGATCTTCAATGACGTCATCTGAATTCCCGTTAGCTGTCAATCTATTAAAGCAAGCGTTACTACTCGCATCTAATAATGTACAATTTATGAACATTTTCACACACAAGCATAATTTGTTCTTTAAAATAAAAATTGACAAATATTCTGTTGGCGTGATCCTAATGTAAACTATCAGACTTTCGTGAAGAATATTCTAATATTAATTATGTACACTCGTAAACAATTTTATTTTTTTTTATAATAATGGGTAACTTTGAAAATGTCTTTATCATACACATATGCTTCTACTAGATTTGAAAGAAGCACTTCGGTTTGCTTTACAATAGTATGGAGGTAATTGTCAATCACAACTTACCTCTGTTTGACTATGGGTAATGGTTGCCATATTTGACTTATGCCAAGGCGAGTGCCCATACGAAAATCTGGCTTGGCCTATAAAGAGTTTTCAAATTTGAACGCTTTTGTTTACAGGTAACACGTTCGGACAATTTACTGATGATTCAAAAAGACTCACCTTTAGTAGCCTTTTCTCTTTGGCCAATACTTTTCTTACGTAGCGATAATCATTGGAGTACCGATTCAAATATTTTGTCAGAGATACCATAGTACTATTAATGAAAGCCCACGAGAATTTGAAATAAGTAAGCAAAGATATTTTTGTATCTTTTGCATCCTTCATTTTAGATCCTACACTATCCTTTTCTGAAGTTTTATCCAATTCGCCATCAATTTCACGTTCCGTTGGATCTTCATCGCCAGAACTTGTAGTTACTTGTTCAGGAAGCTATAAACCCATATCAATAGGTCAGCTGAATATTTGAACAATATTGGATGCAGTTGTCATTGATCAATTTCGATAGTTTCATCTATAACTACTGTGCAGAGTATAATTACACATATCTTGTTACGTAAGTTAATGAATAGCATAAGCTTGCAATATTTGAAAAATCTACACGTTGTTCGCTTTTTCCAAAACCAGAATTATTCTTGAAATAAAATAAAATTTAAAAAATTGTACGTTTACTTTAATATTACAAAGCAGCTTATGTTTGCCATATGTACCGGAACTTGTAAATTAAAAAAAATAGAAAAATATTAAATTTTATGTAAGATCCATTAGAAAAAGATTAAACTACAACATATAAAGTTAATTAGTGTACACAATGTCATATTTCAGTACAATTCGTTTAGCTGGATCGCACATTATTGCAATAAGTAACATGAACAAGTATTTCAATGTAATTATTGAATCATGCACGGGAAAATTTCCTATAATATAATAAAGCTTGACAATAAAAAAAAGTATGAAAATAAATATGTATGCGAGAATAAAAGCGTCGACTCTCGGCTCGATCAACCCCAACCAGCTGTACAATTGATACAATTTAGACTAGAAAAGGTATGGGCAAATACACATGATGGAAACTGTAAAGGATAAGAGAAAAAATAGTAACGAAGTTATGAAGGAATGCGTGACGAGAAAGAGAGAATGTGTATTGACAGATAACGTCATTGTTAAGCCAAAGAGAGTATTAGCAGACGAATGTATATCATGCAGGATTTGTGGAGGACAATCTCACATCGGTAGCCGCGGCAGTGTCGGTATCGGAACGAGCACTCAGATAGGACATGGATGATTTCTTGCGGGTCAGCGGCACACTCCTACGTCGCATTTTCAGGGCGTCCTTATGTGTTCCTCCGTACAACGCGACATGCGTTGCTATTTCAATGTCGGTTTTAATCAGCGTGTTCATCAGCTGCAAAGGCACGACTCAAACGCCTCAATTTTATCCATCTTTTTTAATGATATACCGCTGTGCGAACAGCTCTAGATCTTAGTGTTATATGTGTGAGCGATCAACGTATGACACATGCAAGGAAGTTATCATGACGCACAATCTGCTATAATTTTTTTAATTATTCACCTTCTGATGTGCTCCAAATTGAATTTAATAAAATATGTCAAATTAATTATTGCAAACAGTTCACTATCTATCGATATTAAAATAATTATATTTTCGCTAATGAAACACTATTAATGAAGAAATACTTTGAAAATGTAACATTTCAAATTGGTTCTTCTAATAAAGTACAAATATTCATGCCAACAAATTAGGAAATTGTATCGTTAAGCAATTTCAAGGGGCAAACATATTTAATGCATGAAGGATAAACAGGACATTTAGAAGATCTTGCATTTCAAGACATTCATGACATTTGCAAATGTTTCTAGCAAATAACTATTGCAAAGTTAAACAAACTGAATTATTGCATATGTCTATTTAGTGTTGTGTATTCATCGTAAATTGTAATATGTTTGTGCTGAACAACCTCAGAGTTGCCATACTCTGCTAGATCTTTCTCCCCAACTGGTTCAACACAAGCACATTAAAATTTTAATACGTTGATTATGCGGAAAATAGTGTCTTGTATGAACAATAATTTTATCGTTGTTACAAGTGTACAAGTGTGACCTATTCGTGTAAAGTTGTGGAAAAATAATTGAAATAAAACGAAAGAGTTATTGTTCTTCGTTAAATAAATAACAATGGAGTTTCACAAAACTGACCTCTGAAACAGTCATACGACGAGTACGTTGTTCACGTTCACGTCGTCGATTTTCTTCTTCAGATATATCTTTTTCGGGGAACAAGTCGGTCAAGTCATCATCATCCATATCATCAAACATGTAGTAATCTCCCGATCGTATAGCTGGAGAAGAATACTCAAATTAACGTTTTATCAATATTAGTATTAATTGGTCAAAAGCAATGAAAGTATTGAGCTTAAGCTTAGATTAAATGACAGGAAGACTGGACTACAACGACGATAAATATTAGTGAAGTGCATGCTTTGATATGTAAATCTACGTATGTACTACAGCAATAACAATGATTTAATGTCTACGTAATCTCGAAACTGTACAATGTATGTATAAGTATGTTATCAGGATACTGCTGGGCTGTGAAGTGAACAAGGAATGTAGGGCTGTAAAAATGTTCAATGTCAAGTTTACCCTCTACGTGAGTTTTTGGAAGTCTGTGCCTATGTGTTGGCCGATCTCTCGGTTCGTACAAAGAATCTGGAAAGAAATAAAGTACAAAAAAACATGGATAATTAGTTAATAATGAGGGAGAAAATTCGCACGACCAGGGGCCTGAAATAGAAAGACATGTACATATGGATATTGACGGTGATTGATGTGTATTTACATGATCTATCGTAAAATTTGCAGAACGACATCCAGATAGTAGAATATATTTCCTTTGGATTGAGGCGAATCTCGATGGAAGCTTATGTACAGATCAGAGACAGCAAGGTGACAAAGCTGCTAGTAAAATTGATTGACATCGAGGACGAAGTAGCTAGCCGCGACAGGTTACTACGAGACGGTTACATGTGTGATGAGATCTCGAAGTCGTGGAGATGATGGATCGGCGTGAGGTTCTAGGCGCGTGGGTGGCCCATGAACTGTCGGCTACACTTGACTGCCTCCTGTGCCTCCTGCGGACGTCTTCGTTCTGTCGATAAGTGTCGCGAGGCGGAGGCGAGAACACCGGGAAGGTGTCGTCGGGCGAAGGCCCGCGAGGGTTGAGCTCGCTGCTCGGCGGAGAGCCAAAAGATATGCGCGCTGGCTCGAGGTAGCCCTCGAGGCCCACCGTCATTATCGCCGAGTTGGGCGACGGCGCTTGCAGCAACGAAGCCGCCGGAGTCAGAGGTAGCGCGTCATCTTCGCCCCTGGCACCGCCGCCGTCGCCGTCGTCGTCATCGTCGTCGATCGGCGTTTGATAGCCTTGCGGCGGAGTGCGAGTCGACGAAATGCATGACGACATGCTCGAAGTCCGAGCCAACGGTGCTTCACCTTATTCCAACATTTTTCGTGGACGGATCCATTAATTTAAGTACAACTTCCAATCTACTCTATCTACCGACTGCACTTCCTCTCCCCATCCCATCTTCTCGCTCAACTTTTCACGCGGTTCGACAACGCTCTCGAGTTACCGATGGTTACAGATTGATAATACGTACCGATGTGATGAGTTTTAGGCTCTTTGTAACCCTGTCCTTGGATCTTGCGCTGATTGGCCTTGATTTTGTCCATTTTAAATTTTATTTTCTGCAGACCTGCTCTCTCAATTTCTTCCTGTTCGGCGATTCGCTTCTGATGAAACTCTTCCAATAGCTCAGCACCTCGAGAGGCCAAAATACTCATGGCCTTTGTCTCGTCTACTATGTGGAAGAAGTAATAACTGCGGAACAAACGCTTCTGAATGAGTAAAAAGCCAAAGCACAACCCATCCCAGACCATGCCCACGTCCTCGCGGTCTACATGACATTTCTCGCCAGATGTAAACTGTGATTCAAACTTGTCAAGACATCCTATGCCCAATAACTGAATGATTCTACAATGGTCTACCAGCTGATGAAAAAGACAAATGATTGAAGAATTAAAAATAAGTGCTTTCAATGAGAACCGAAAACGACATGACATATTGCAATGTACCTTTTCAATTAATACACATCCGATGCCTTGGAATATCGTCTTGCAAAATATCACGAAAATATTGTAGCCAATCAGTATATTCCACCATTTAAGAATAGTTTTGACGGGCCTCAAGTAGAAATCGCTACCTTGCCATAAAAATACAAAAGCGCCAATCAGATAGCCCAGAGAGAACAAATTGTTTCTTTTTGTGCCAGCCAAAAACATGATGGACAATGTTAGCCACATGAGACTCATCATGCTACCGCGCTTGAACACGTCCAACCAATTGTGAATTTGCGAAACGTAGTCTCTGACGGGATTAATGAAATTCGGCTTTTCCATGTCCTTGCACACCGAATAATTGTGGCCACCTGCGTATTCTTGTCCAGTTGTATCGCTGCGCTGCTCGATTCGAAAAACTAAGCTTTGTCGAACAATCATGATCAGTAGAATGACATCACCTACAAAATAAATAATATAAATAAAAATCTACAACGAGGTATTTCACATACTGTTCGCTGCTTACATATCAGCTTTTTTACGTTGGGTTGAGTGTCGAAAGTTGTGCCTGGCAAAAACATCCAGTCTCGTAATCCTATCAGAGATTTGTTAGGTTGATCAGATGTTTCACTCCAGGGATATCCTGATAAAAGGCATATGAATAAATTGAGTTTATATGCAATCCTACTCCATAATTCGTTAATATTTAGCTAGACATGTATGCCAATTACCAATGCATAGCCAGGGAGGCAGGCCAACGGCAAAAGCATATTGCAACGGAAGCAGCACGACTGCAAACACTTTCAGAAACGGCCAGACTTTCGCTACAGTTTTACGGTTCATCGAGAACAATATCATCAGCCATATGCTATATAATAGGGAATAGAAGTCCAATCGGATACCAATAAGCGCGACAGTGCCCATCAAACAGAATTCCAAACCAAACTTGTAGAAACCGTAATTGAATAAGAATTTGATACATGATACGATTCCTTTGTCGGCATCGGCACGCTTGATTTTCGGAAACATGACCGATGGCGTCTCCAACGGTTCCCCATTCTCTTGCCGATGGAACGATTGACGGACTGCGATTATTGCTCGTAGGGTCGTCACCGTTATAATACCGATGTAGCCTTCCAGAAGCTTCGGTAATGTCGGTTCAACACTGTCGTTTTCGGTTGCATTTGCAGTCTTGCTAAATCCAATCCACGCTGCTGTATTGTTACCTTTCCAGGTGCTGTTTGACGTGCCATTCGTATCCTAAACATTATATTAATTACTTAAACAGCTTGTTTTAGCCAACATGCTGCATGTGATATTCACACGTTTATTCGAAATGAAATTATAATATTTTTACCGTGCAATTCGTGTCGTATCTATGGTGGTGAATATATTCAATTTGATAAAGCATTTTTATGACCATTAAAACAGCTATTGTCATGGCCATGAAATTTATAACTACGATTTGCAATGAACGCCTGAAGTTAATACCTACTGCTACGGTCAACATAAAGAAAAAATTGATGGCGCACACCTAGAGATAAGTATTTGTTACAAGAATACTGTCAATGTAAAGACAATTAGTCGTATTTGAAGAGGAACTTACGTCGCCGATGCACATGAGAGCGATAGAAATAAAAATAATCTTTTGCATATGTACTTCCATGAAGAGCCATACATGATTATAAAAATTATATAGATGAGTGGATAATTTCCGTATCAGCGCAATCCTTTCCAGTTTTGACATGCCTAGAAAATGCCAATTGTTAAATTTCAAGAAAGAGTTTTATCAACATTTTTCAATTATAAAACTCACGTTTCAACTCTTTGAGAGTAAATATGTGATGTTCTTCGTCACGCTCAGATGCAAAAATTTCAGTCGGCGAGACTATGGGAGCAGTACTTGGAGAGTGACCCAAACTATCTTTTCTCGAAGTTTCTGACCTATAGTATCAATTTAATGTTGTAAAAATTAATTTAGAGACTTGTAATGCTGAGGTTTTTAAGGATAAGTGGTTGAACATACACCCTGTCGATGTTTGTTATTTCAAGGAAATCGTCGTGGAAGTAATGTATTTGTAGAACAGTAATTATTACAAAAAATGTAGGCGGGAGAAGCCCGACGAACAAGTTATTTTGCTCATATTTAATTAGGCCAATGTCACTTTGTCTGGAAAATGTAATTGATGATCAGTTATTTCACTCGAGGAAACAGTGAAAGTACAGAAATAATATTGCTTACAGTTCGGGAGTTACATAAAGATAGTCCTGCCAGTAGCGGCTGATTGTCGGAAATTGAAAAGTGTAAACTAAAATCAACATTATAACTGAGTATGCAATAACGGTGATCCAAAAGCCATACATCATTTTCCTCCACACTTTCCAAGATAGCTGCAAGAAATGTATACATATATAAGCAACACATTGATTATTCTGAGCGACACATACGAAATTCTTATTACCTGGAATGAGACAATGAAAATTAAAAATAGAGACATGTAGATGATACGGAAAAGGGTCATGCGTTCGCCGGTAATGCCGCTAGTAAACAGCATTATAGCCACGATGGCAATCCAGAATCTAGTCAATAGCCTTTTTACAACAACACCGACGTCCTTCATGAATTTACTCTTGATCTCGGGCTCGATTTGGTTATTCATAGCCGTTGTCGCGGTCGACACTGACACATGAAGAGGCGCTACCATGTCTCGTAGTGCCGACGAGCGTCGTTGTCTCATTTTCTCCGCTGTGTATTGTCTCATTGTTATCCAGAACATCGTCATGAACAGGCACTGTAAAGCACTCTTTGAACTCGAACCCATTGATAATCGCTCATGTAATAGATCATCATACCTTGACTACAAGATGCCAGCAGCTAAGTTTGTCTTGTTTCAGAAAGCCTATATCAGACATCTCGATCCCATAAATTTTTGTTGGCAATTCAGCTTCGGTCAGATCCATACTGTAGACATACTGAATGAGAACCAAAATTGTGCAATATAAAACGATGAAAGGAGAACACTTCATCATTGACGATCGTTTATTTGGTACCATCCATAAAATTAACGCCCACAGTAGAAGAGCAAAAGTTGTCCAGCTATGATACATTATGCTCCAAGTCTAAAAACAATGGTATCAATTCAGCCTAAGCAATTGAATCTTATGGTATCTAAGTAAAGTCTTCTGTAATGGATTTTTAATTGAGTACCATCATAATGATATTTGTAGCCAAATAAGATGAATTGACGACAAGTTGAAAAATTGAGAATACTGCCATGACTATATGCTCCATAATACCAGGTTGATCCTCTGTAACACCTTTAGTTAATTGTTTCAGTAATTATTCACGACTATCTATCACGCGGAAATTTATTATTAATTTAATATCAACCTTCGCTAAGTGATTGCAATTGAATACTGTCCTCTTGCTGCCCATCTTGAACGATCACACTGCCAGTCGAATCTTGCAACAGTCCGGTTCGTCCAGATCCAAATCTCATTAGCTATTGGATTTATAGAATTGTTTAGAGAAAAAAACCTACGATTGCTGACGTTGAGTCGAGTGAGTTTAATAAAAATAAACTAAACTTCCAGGAAAAATTTTATTGCGATTAAAAACATTGATGAAATAGTGTTTACTTAATCAAAAAACCAGTTAATCAAATACAATTAGAAATTGGGCAAAATTAAACAAAATCTTCAGTGACATTTTAAGGCAAGTTGTAAAAGAGTATTTAAACAGTATAAAAATCTAAGAGTTGATTTCTTTTTGCACAATGCAAAATAACGTAAATTATATTTGTTTTTGCAAATAAAAAAATAGTCATGTTTGCGTATGTATATTTTTACTATTACCATTTAACTACGACGACGCACGAATGCTTCCGTTGGATAATTATTTTGTAAATACGAAAAAAAATCTAATTTTAATTACCATACTGATCATGTTTATGATTTTTTACTTTTGCAAAAAAAAAATAATGAACTGATTTAACCGCGCGAACGAAAAATAACAGTGTTTTGGTCTGTGAAAAATATTTTAAATACTATTTGGGTTTTGTTATTATTAAAATAACCCCCTATAAAATTTCGTAGTCGAAATTCTCTGAGGATTTTGTTTGGTTTTAACATATCTATAAAATTGCCTGATCTAATGTGGCTTGCAGTTTAATCTAGAAAAGTGAAAATGCTTATCGTTTAATTGATATGAGTAACGATGAAGTTGCAAAATTAATAAAAATGAAAATTATAAGCTTTTACTAATAAAATGTATCGACATTTCTATTTACAGAATATATAAAAATTCGCACGAAACATTAAAACCTGCACCTATAGAGAAATTTTACAAGTTGAATAGGAAAGCTTAATGCAGTGCAAAGTTGAAAGATAAGAAATGACTATAGCAAAAACGTGAATACAAAACAATAGCATATAGTACTATTATCAAAAATGGTGTCAGCATTAAACAAATAGTTTTCTATGTACAAAAGATTTTGATGCTTATTTTGAATGTGTATCGAAAAAATTGAAAAAGCGATACTTCGAATACGTACAGGTGTCCTTTCAGTTGGCTGCGTTGGTTGCGGCTCAGTAGACGGGATCTAAAATATGGCAAACTAATACGTAGCAGCTAGCAAACCAAATGATTTTCTAATAAATATAAAAAATAAAAAAGGATTGTCAAATTAAAAGATAAAATACGACACATCCTCTGGTCTATGCATAAGCAGCAGTATGCCACGTTCCTTGTTTTCGCTGTGTTTTGATAAAAGTGTAAGCATTATTATTTAGTAAACTGTACGTGCGCGCTAGCCTGACATAATTGCAGTAATGAATTACGTAAATTATTAAAATACACTGATGACAAAATATTTATTTAAGCCACTTCTAGAGAAAAAGTTGAAAAATTACTATTGTAGACCAAATAAAGAAAATAGCGCTGAAATACGTGGAAAGGAAAAGCTCATGCAGGATTGTAGAATCCTTACTCGAGCCTTTCTACGCGCTGATTGCCAACGCTGTGAGGGCGTCCTTTTTCGTATGGATACGTGGCGCGACAGTGGTGTATCCAAATTTTCCAATCTTCCGCTTAGACGTGCTCTTTGATTAGCCTGCAATGCCTCATGAGTAAAAGCGCGTCGCAGTTTGTTTGATGTGTGCAGTGTTTTTTAAAATTACTTTGGTCGAAATGAAATAGAAAATGTTTTCCATCTTCATTATGGTCAATTAAGATCGCATCGTATTATATATAGCTGAAAGCCAACTTGGTATTAAGACCGTTAATATTATTGAGTTATTGGCGTGGACAGAACAACCCAAATTAAAGGCGAAAGGCGCATAAATAAATAGACACCCTGTTAGTTGGAAGAAAGCTTAAGAACTATTTGTTATTAAATCTGCATAAACGGAGAGAAAAGATTATTATAGCTCAATAGACTCATAACACTTTTAGCAACTGAATCTTATTTTTTAAAGACAAATCATTGAGCTGTAAATATCGGATGGAAGAAATCCAAAAATTTAGCCACAGCCAATAGGTGAACAATAAATAGATAGTTTATTGTTCAGCAAATCGTATTGGAAGACGTATGGTGTAGTTGTTACTCACCGGCTTCTTAAACAAAAACTTGGACTGCAAAGCCAGTAAAAAGTACAGCAGAAATAGGCGCAACGAGTAGGCGTAAGTGGACCAGTCGGCAGTATTAACGTAGTGAACGTCCCTCGGATCAACGGTGCCACTGTCGTCGCAGTGGGTCTGATAAACTGCCACGAAACCGAAGTACCTCGCCCACGTCTCGTTGGCTGGAAGCTTGTCCTGAGGCCACTGGTTTTGATAGAAGAGAAGTAGCGTAATGTGCAGCGCGACCACAGCCATCACCATCCGACAGAGAAAGGCAAACCCTCGGCCCAGTTCTCGATGGCAGGCCCACCAGGTCGCCGAGCCAATGAACACAAGAAAGTAAAATGCGCCCTCGACTGAGGGTTTCAACGACGCGGCGCAGCATAGTGCAGCTAACACCGCATACGTGCCAATACCGCCGAGAAAGTTGATTATCTGCAAGTGAAAAGAATGAGTTATTTGATCGAACCGTTAGGCGGCCACGACTGTAGCTTAGCCGAAAGTCATTGTACCTTAGACGATCGCTCTTTTGAACTCTTCTGTTGGCGCTGTAGCGAAGCGTTGTCCTCGTCTTCTCTGGGCTGAGGGCTCACTAGCTTACGACACAATACGTAGACGGCAACGCTCGAGGGAAATACGAGGATTTCCGGGGTCAGCCAGAAAAACACCTCCCACACCGAGGCCCCATCTAACCTGACGAACCCTATATGCCTGAGTAGTGTCTCTGGAAATTTGCCTATGGATAGTGAAACTCAAGTCAGCTATTTGCCTGTCCAACTCAACTTCGAGAAAGACGGTGGTAGTCGCAAAGTCGTACGTCGCCCATACTTACAGTATTCTAAAATTTCCCCAGAAGGAGACAGAGCCAAGAGGACAACGTGGAATGCTATCTGAGCAACAGCGACGATTAAACTGAGAGCTACGCAGGTCTTGAGAAATCGACCAGTGTGACTTTTCATGGAAGTGGTCGTCGGCACTGGGATCATCGGCGATAGTAATGCCAAAGTCAGGTACACTAGCGACAAACCTACTGGCCTCCATATTGTACCTGTAAGATATCACCAGTTTTTCTTTTACCGATTCAATGTCCTTGTTTTTTAATTAAATTCCACTGATTATCTACGCATTTTTTTATGAATAATTCTTTTCGCTCGACATTTATCATACACAACTCCATCCGGCGAAAAGTAATTTAACCGCATTACTCACGCGATATCAGACCTATTTAATGCTATTGTTCAAACGTAATTCTATTTATATAATAATTATAATACAGTTCTGGTCATAATTTTAACGTGAATTTCACGTTTTTCACTTTCGAACTTTCAGCTTAACAATGACTGTAGAATTTTAAACAAGAACTGTAGTTGCTGATACACCAACATTTTTGGTCTAACGAAAGTCTTCTGTTGTAAGAAAAAAAACCTTGTTAATATAATACTATTAGCTCCATAATATTGTAATTTTTCATTATTGCCTCATATGAAATGTTATTAGCAAATATCATTCATCTTTTCACATTTTTAGCAATTAATCTTCATATTTTTATTAATCTGTATCTAGATCTATCAGCTTTCTGTACTTCTCCGAAAATATTATAGAAATCATACAATATTCTTATTAACCAATTTTGTCAGCACCAACTCAGCTTATTTATATATTTGAATAAAATTGGTTTTAAACTATTGAAAACGTGTTTGTTTTTAATTTCTATACATTATATAGACGAAAGTTTTCAAATACTAAAAACATATATTTCTGATGTTATTTAAACATTTTATTATACAAATTAAATAAACTTGAAACAAAATGAACCCTTCATAAATATAAATATGTTCAAAGTGTTTCTGAAGTCACTACATAAAAAATTTTTTTTTTATCGAAACATAACTTTTTCAAATAAGATATGTGTATAGAGTACATTTCGATATTAGTGCGAGAAAGTGATTTGAGCCTCGCGAGGCCTCTTCACCCTTGCTTCACTCGGGCACGAACGTTCACGCGAGGCTCAAATCACTTTCTTGCACTAATGTCGGTACTATTTTAGTAAATGGGGTTGGTTACAGATAAACTTCATTTTTAAAATATAAATCTGTCACGTAAAAATATATTGTAGACATTTACTTGAAGAATCGAGGGCCACGTATGAGCTTGAAATAAAATTCCAAAGTAAGAAAGATGAAATTTACAAATGGCTAGAAATTATAACCAATACTGTTCATTCTTATAACCGGACTGTAAATGAAGGAACACGTGTAGTTGATAATATTATAGTATCCTTTAACGACTGCGAAACGAAGACGCGATAATAAAGAATAAAGAAATTTTTTTTTGTGAAATTGTAGCTCAACGGGAAACTTGGAAGAAAGGCCTAGCTCGTAAAACTAATATTAACGGAAGTGGGGTAAAAAAGGACGTCGATGCGCAAGGTGTCATAAATTCTGACCGGGGTAAATGGTTGTAACCTAGTTTTAGAATCAGGCTGAAAAAAAGAAAAGTTAGCCGAGACAAGACAGCCCCTAGTGTGCGCCGTGCGACGGACACGACGCTTTTAGGGCGTGAAATGAAGAAGGCACGAATGGTGGAGTTGCACGCATAGCTATACTACTCCTCAGCTGCACAAAAGCAACTTGCTAACCCCCCTTCCACTTGCAAACCGATACCTGCTCGTAGCTCCTCACGCAGCGACATATTTAATAATCTTGCGATGTATCATTTCTCCGGCGATCTTACTTGGAGCTTTTAACGTTGGTCCACGTCTTTCGCTAGATTCGTTTTGTTCTTGTGCGGCAATGAAGTAACGACATCGAAATGACGACAGGCACTTTTTACCGAACCGTGAAACCGAAGACTCAACCATTTTTAAAATTTTAAAATAAAAGTGGAGCGTTCGAGTGTGGCATCGAGAATCATAATACGGGAAAGCGGCACGGCTTTGCGTCTGCATTTAGCGCGGTGCTGATCTAATATTAGAAAAAGTGTGTTTCTCCTGTCTTTCGTTTTACAAAATACAGTTGAAGCATTGCCAAAGTGGATTCCTGTATACTTTTACTTTTCGGTGAAAACGGACTAAACGCATCCATCGTAAGACCAATCATGTTTACGTGGGTATGAACAGATTCAGGAAAGCGAAAAATCTTACTTACATGCAATAAGTAGCGAAGGATAGACTATCCTCATCAAGGCCGTATTTAGCCAATACTTGGTCATATTTTGGCTGTACTTTCGCTATAACCTGCAACACAATTATAAAATAAATTGATAATAAAATATTTGAATGATGGTCGGAGAGAAGCGCGCGAGCGGTGGAGTTTGTCTAATGAAAAATTGTCACGTCATTAAATTTTATTAGCGTGGAAAAGGGCGAGCCCATATAAGGGACTACGAAGCGTGACCTACATCGTCAGCCCATAAAACTTTTTCTCCATTTTTCGACGAAGCGACGTACGACTTGTATGGGGAATTTCGGATAATCGACCTGTGGCCTAGTTTCTACTAACTGACAATGATGCGACCGATCCCATCCGATTCGCCGCGTAGAATATACAACAACAAAATCTATTTCTTTTGACGTGAACGCTCGGTAATAGCTACACCTTATCAGCTGCGCTATCTGATTGGAAACGTTTAGCTACTATTTAACCACTGCGACCCCACTAAATTACGCGCGAGTTATGAAACTTTAGTTGTTTCACTCGATGACATTATTTATAAGAGATGAGCTCATTTTTAATTATATGCGAGACTAAGTCAGCATGTGATACTGGCGAATAATATCATAAGTGCTGATAAACTAGTAAAAATTAAAAGATACTGTTTAGCAAACTTGCTTAATCGGAATTCATATCGTAGAGCATGTTAATCGTCATCAATAGTCGGGTGTAGCTTTTTTCGCCGTCTATCATCCGAGGCCTGAGAATTGTGGTCTTTATATTGCGTGTATAAACTAATAAATTTATTTATGATATTATATGCGAAAAGTACGATTCGCTATGATACAAGTTAGAAACACGCGATATAGAGCAAAATGAAAGTTACCACAAAAATCGTAATAAATTATTCGATTCGAACAAAAGCCAGACGACGACAGTGCGACGCGTATAAACGAAAAGTAGGTTCCAGCAAATAGAAAGATATCACCGTCGAAGTTAATGGCACTTTTTTGACGATCGAAAAAAGTATTATACGATATCGCGCTTGGTTTGGGCTGGAAGTAGGCAGTGCGTAAAAGTTCCGTATCAGTTTCTCGTGCTCTATTCTCGTCGTCGTGCCTACGTCGCGTTTGTCTAGACGTCACATCAATATCGCCTCGCTACTTCCGTCAATTGCACTTTTTCGATGAATCGCGTGGTGGCGTCGCGAGCTAAAGAGCCTCTTGCTGCGAGCTACACGGCCGTATTAATTAAACGTCACGTAATCATCAAAAAGCCGATTAGCCTGCGATAACTCATGCGCCGAGTAGAGTATTAGCATGCGCGTGGTGCATGGCATATTAACCGAGCGCGCACGCTTCCATTTGACAAATGAGCGTCAAGGTGCCTGGCCCACGACTGTCCTCGGCCGAGACGCAGGCTACGTACAATAAAAAACACCGAGCGAGCTGCCCGATCTCGCATGCGATGCCGATCGTCGTAGCCAAGATTTGACCGGCTGATTGTGCCCGGCAGTTGCGTCGTCCAATTTATTGTGTACGCACCGAGCCATTCTCCGGCACGCGTATACAAAGCGGCATGGCTCCGAGCAATCAATCGCCGCTCGCCATCAAACTGGCCCGCAAGGTAAACCAGCGCGGACGAAAGACAAACAACCCCCATAAAAGCGTCAATCATGTCACTGCCCGCGTCCACCCGTCGTCAATCAGTATCGCGCACTCTATCGACGGCATAACGATACGGCCCCTCTAATCGCACAGCGTTGCCCCGACTTTTCAGCTCTGCCGCCTGCCTGCGTGCGATGTCCACGTCCGAGCAGCCCGCGCGCGCGCCAGCTCCCTCGCTGTCACGCCCTTTCGCCGTGGAATTCATTATCGTCGGCCCATATAATGCCAGATACGCGTCCGACTTTTTTTGCGTGCGCGTGCACCACAAAAGGACAGACTGACAAAGACTAATTAGAGCGTGCTGCGTCCTCTGATTATTGCCTTTTTGTTGTGACTCGCCAATGTCTGCCTTTGCAAGTCGATTTGTTAGCGGGTGTACGGTCGCGTCAATGTGTCTTCAAAACCTCGCGTTTCTTTCTCTTCTTTCGAGGAGCCATTTTTTCCCTAGTGGATATCCCATTTATTTTCCGAAGAAGTAAATGCCAACGAAAAATGCCAACGAACCAGCCATTAGCCACTTACTCCTGTTTTGTTTTTCCTGATGAAAATAATGTCATCGAGATAATTTCTATTTCTATGACGACGTTTCAGCGTCAAACACCTCTTTCACGTGCGCAAATAAAAGCTTTGATGCGCACAGCCTTATCTCCGTTATCAGGTAAACATTACACTTACCTTTGTAAGCCTAAATAAACGATGTTGCATCAACTACGTCTATCGATATCTCTCAAATGGATTTTGTAAAAAAATGTCTCAATAGAAACAGTCGCGGTCTTACTCACTCCTATAAGTCGCGTTGAGCCAATGCCAATGCGCCAATGAGCGACGAAGCTAAACTATAGAATTTTAATAACGAATAATGATTATATGGCAGTAGTCTGGGTGCATGTTCAATGAGAATTCTACGGAAATAAGTGAGTTTTCACTAGCTTACAGTGACATCATCACCGTGGTCTGTCGTACGTGCGAATTTTCAACACAAAGCGCTGCACTCGTGTATACTTTATCGCGTGTCGAAGGTTACATTACGCGCAGGCAGGTTTCGCCTATTTGAGCGTGCAAAGAAAAATATCGCACGCTGATACGGACACTGCCTCATAAACGAATGAATATGTATACGTATATATGTGCGCGGACACGTCAACTGCGCCGACGTTGTGACGCGAAGCTAGGTGCTAAGTGCTCGTTCTGATATATCGTCAGACATTTATATAAATCCACGCGTTTGCGATGGGAATTCCATTCCTTCATTTCTTTTTTTAATGGTCGATTTTGAATCGCCAGAGATTTATTTCGATTTGCGTAGACCATCTCGACGAGACTAGATTTCACGTGTCCTTTGCATCTTCTCACATAATTATTCACGTCGTTAGCATAATAAAGGCAAGAACGTGGTTGACTATCCAAAATCGACCAAACCAGTTCGATTGGTTTGGTCATCAAGTTAGTACGAAATTCTAAAAAAATTGATAAATAAAAATGATATTATGCACGATGGCGTCGAATCACGAAGCTAAACTACTTTCCTGAACGAGAGATTTTGTCTAATGCTACGATCCATTACTCAGATTCACATCCAAATTTGAAATCAGAAAAGCCATAACTATTAGAGATTGTCCGTTTCCGATTGTAAACTCGCAGCATAGATTGCATCCGATCAATTATATACGAAAATAGACTCGAGGCAAAACTAACGCGATATAGCTGCGATTGTTTGACATTAAGACTGTAGTGATCCAAACGCATATTATATTGCCGAATCCTTGCTCATTTTACAATGCACACTTTACATATGCTTTGAAGATCAAAAGAGTGCGAATATTGTTGTTGGATAATCAACTGTTGCAGAGCCAGAAATATCAAATCTCGCTTTCCAAAGTGCTGCACTTTGCTTGTTTTCTAGAAAGCTGAGTTCTTGGCAAGCACGACTCATGCAGTAATAGCAGCACGCTCTACGATTGTACACAGCTTGAAGTTATCTAGCGCGAGCAAAAGTAACATTGTAGAGTGAAAACGAAATGGGAAACACGCGGAAACAGTGTGTGTACACGCGGATAAACCAAGAGCGAGGCCAACAGCTGATTGCTAAGACTCGATATGAATTAAAGTACGGGCACCGACTGTCAGCGCTGGAACGAGCGTAAAAGGTACGCACTGCCACGCGACTGGGCAATGGTGTTGAAGAAAACAAGACCGGCTCCAAACTGAGTACAGGGCTAGGACGGACAGCAAATAGCATAAGCTCAACTACGCCTATACTCACTGGTACTATCTACGAATGTCTTCAGCGCATCCCTGCGACTGTATTATCTAGGTGCTGATGCACCGTTATCGGGCACTTCACTGCTTATTAACAATATCATTCACTTGTACGAGTCAGCGTTGGCATAACCTCACCGGCCATGTTCAACGTTCACTTATCTCGCGCGCAGTAAAATTGACTCGTCGTCGCGACGTTTAGCGAGCACAATCGAGGCGCGAGTGCGACTACGACGCGGTCAGCTGGTCGACTGTGATCAGTGGGAGACGACTACCAGTGCGAGCATGCCAGCCGTGTGGACAGGCCCGTCGTGTGCCGTAATGCCGTTGCCCGCACACGCGAAAAGCCGGCTCAGCTGCGCCGACGCCGAGAACGCTTCATCGCCGCCTTACTTTTCTCTTCGCCGCTCTTCCCTTTTTGCGTGCGGTTGTGTGATGTATGATGTCAGCTATAGCGAGATTGTTGTTACGCTAAGTGATCTCCGCTGACCTTTGTATATGAAAACAATTACTAACGAATACCATTTTTTTTTGCTGCTCAATGTAAATAAACCATCTTAAATAATAGCTGACGGGTAATTCTACGGATTTACTTTTCTTCGTTAGTTCAAATAATTTAATGGAAAGGGTTTCTGAAAATGCATACGTAATACCATATACCAGTTAGGACTTTTTGGAAAATTTGCTTATGCACTTTCTTAGCAAAGGTATTTTTAAAGGAGCGAAGAAGAAGAAGAATAGAAGAAAGAAATAGAATATGTAGACCGGTATAGTTATGAAAGGAATCGTCTGGCGTATTTGTCCAGAGCTGCCGTATTTACTGCGGAAGAACCGGTTCCTTATAACGTTGTCATATATATATATATATATATATATATATATATATATATATATATATATATATACGTAGTTTTTTAAGTATTGAAAATATTCATGATATTTTCTTAAAAACGCCATTTCAATATCATTTTTTGGCGCATTCCCAATGAGCGAGATAACAGCACAACATTGATCGGAAAGAGTATCTGGGAGAAAAGACTGCTCTATTTTTATTTCTATTTCAAGTGCGCGTTAAATTTTTATGAAGTTGTTTACGAATCAAAAATTGCAGCGGAAAATATGGCAATGCTGAAATATGCAACTAAGATAGCATTACTCTCTTTAGAGTAGAATAATTATACTAATAGTTATTTATAAAATGTGGCATAGTTTGAATTAAATGTATTGATGCCCGTGTGTTGGTATATAGATTTACTCAATGTAGATAATTTTACCAACATATGGTAAATGTGTATATATAATCGCGGTGTCTCGGACGAGTTGAGCTAGGTGGCGTGAATCAACAAACAATCTAAAATTTAAAAACAGAAAATGTTGGAATAGTTTGCATTGCTCAAAACATCTAAAAGTATTCGCCAAATTTTACATGCTTTGTTCTTAGAGGATCGAGCGCATGCGTGTAAACATTTTTTTTTCAACAACTCTTGCCGTAAATTTTATCTGTAGATTAAAATCTCATTGTTTTTGATTATTTACTTATGAAAACGATTTCGGTGACATTTTATCATACTAATGATTGCAGGTCATAATCAATACGTAAGCTTATGATTGTTAGGAAAATTAACACTTTATTTTAATAAGAAATTTATTTTTAATTAAGCGTCATGAATATGTGATAAATTTGTACACCATTCGTGTGCATTTTATAATTTTGCAAAAGGAGCTGACCTTATTCTTACAGCTTTTAAAAATAGTTGAAATTTTGATTATTAGTCAAACATCAAGCTGCCTCATCATCCAGTGGAAAAATCCAAGAACTGAGAAGCTAAAACTCAAAGGAATCGCAGTTGCTTTTGCCCATGACCATAAACTGTGAATGGAAATTGAACAAGATTTTTTTTTTGAGCTGCCGTATCTTAGCGTCGTAAAAAAATACAAAATTGAAATATACGGTAGAAAAATGCTTTACTTACGTACCGACTTGTTACAAAGACAAATAAATAAACTAATATGCAGCGTGTAGCTCAGCTTACGAGATAAGTTACTTAGACTAATAATACTTTTATTTATATACACTTAGATTATCGTAATGTATGTATTATTGTTCGTGATGGTAGCTATTATCTCATCATCGTTTTATATAGCGGCTTATTTGAAAATGTACGCTCAATGAAAAGCACGTAACGAATGATTTATTCAACAAACGAAAACACAACAGAGATGGAGTGAAATTTTCTACTCTACATGAAGCGAAGGTATTTGATGCAATCTGTAAAAAAAGCGGTACGTAGAAATTGATTAAGGAGTAAGTGGTTTACTCGTAAGGGTTATCGGAGATGGTGAACGGTGAGGGTGTTGGAATCAGTCCACTTTCGTGAATGTAGATGGGTACCACGGGTTTGTCGTTGACGTCCGTTTTTGTTTGCTCAATTTTGAAAACCACATCCAATCCGTCAACAACCTAGAGAAATATTTTTAACGAAAAATCGGTAAAATTGAATGACAATGAATGTACTTTTCGTGCGAAGCAATTACTTTTCCGAATACTGTGTGCAATCCATCTAACCACGGACAGGCAATAGTGGTGATGAAAAACTGACAACCATTGGTGTTTTTGCCAGCATTAGCCATGCTAAGAAAGCCGGGCCCGTTATGATTGAGAGCGAAATTTTCATCATCGAAGGTTTTGCCGTAGATGCTGATAGAGCCCGCTCCATCTCCGGTTTCCACGTCACCACCTAAAATAAACATGTGCTCAAAGTCAACATCGGCTTTGTCGAGAGAATGCTGGCCCGTACCCTGTATCATGAACTTTTTGATGACGCGATGAAATTTAGTTCCCGCGTATGTTTTGCCATCGACGCCATCAGTGGCTAACACTATGAAATTTTTCACGGTTTTCGGAGCGTCTTGTCCGAAAAGTCCAATAACTATCCTTCCTGCTGGTTTGTCGTCGATCATGATATCGAAATATACTTGGTCAGTAACAGTATACCTGCCATCGCTCTGAAACAAAGTGATCGAAAGACGTGGATTTTAATTAATGGAGTCGCCACAAACAGCATTGTAGAGTTAGTTCTATTCGAGTGAAACTTTGTACGCACGTTTAGATTTAGCGTGTTACGTTCACCAACACAAACTCCGAGCAGAAGCCCTATAGCAGACTACGTGCATGCAGCTCTGTCTTATTATACTAAA
This sequence comes from Phymastichus coffea, assembly GCF_024137745.1. NCBI lineage: Eukaryota > Metazoa > Arthropoda > Insecta > Hymenoptera > Eulophidae > Phymastichus > Phymastichus coffea. The sequence goes on from NW_026706866.1 coordinate 1,367,887, forward strand.
GTTCAACTATCTACTTTCACCGGTACATTTGTTTAATTTTCAACAGTACTGCTTTCAGCTTCGTTATATTTGCTAATTCATTGTGCTTAGGGATTTATCACATTAGATCATCGTTAATGATTGAAGTAAATAAGTGAATACGATTCAACGACAGCTACGCAGTTATGTAAACACTGTCCAGATGATGAAACGTTAAAAAAGTGTAAATGATTTTTAAAAAAATATGTTTGGATATTTAATGTTAAATAAAGAGAGTGAGAGTGCGGCAAGTGGAATAATAACACTGAATTAAGCGTAGAGATGCATTATTATTGGAAACATTAGTTAAAGTAATTTCTTCTCAAGCTTGTCAGACGTTATTGACTGACGAATTGGCACGTGCGGAACGGCATCACAAAAGATTGGAAGCGAAACAAAACAGTTCTCCGTATGTACCTGAGCGTTAACAGTTGCAGCTATAATCAGTGGCACGAGAGTCAGCAAACAACTCATGATTCAGCGACGCGGCTGCTTCGCGGCTTCGGTGGGATGGATGAAAAAAAAGAAATCAGCTGGCTATGTGGCGGAAATTCTTCAGGTGCGATAAACAAGTCGGAATACTAAACGAGGTAGCGAGCGACGAGTACAACGCGGGACGACCTCTCACTCCGCTCGGCAGTTGAGGCGCACGATGCGCAGCTGGCCTGCGCCGTGAACAAGCCTACACGCCGATACTTGTCACCCCCTTTTTTATTACCTCAGCGCGCTGCGTAAATTGATGGCTGCCGTGGAACACGGCCTGAACACACCAACGCCCCGCGCGCTGGCATGTGCGCAAATTCTCTCTCTCTCTCTCTCTCTCACTCTCTCATCGTTCACGACCGGCGGATTCGGGTCACAGAGCCTCTGTCCCTCCAAGAATTCGTTCAATCTTATTTCTGATAACCTACTTTTCACTTTCAACTGTTTCATTCTGCGCGGCTCAAGTGAGTTGAGCAAGTGTTTGAACGATTGCTGCGCACTGAGATTTCCTTTCAAACGAAATTTATTGGGAAAAAAATTGCAAACGCACTCGATAATCCTTGATGTTATTTGAAAACAAGGTCGTCGTTCGATGGTTGCTTTTGTCTTTGCCGGGCATTTCATTGAACTATCGCCAATTTGCGCGCGCCGGTGGACTGCAACATTTTCTACCGATATTCACATTTTCAAATGAACGACGCTGTTCCATTCCGGGGAACAAATGCGAGCGAGAAAATCGCCGACAACGCGGAGGAATCGGTCAAAGCGAGATCCTCCTCTTCTCTTTCTCCGCTGCTGGTGTCACGTGCGCGCGTATACCCAAGCGCACCCGCGCAGGGAGTACCGTTAGCTCGTCGGTGCCGGCTCTCCAATATTATAAAAGCTAAGCGACTTCCCGATCGCGAGGTCAGTCTTTTGCCTCCGCGAGCATGACATCTCGCGGATCCTTCTGGCTGCTGCCACTTTTGCTGGTTACTGCTAGCGCGTTGGTCTTGTCAGAGCCCAAGTTTCTTAGGAGCGAAGATGCCTCGTCAAAGAAATTCGATATTCCCGAAGAAGATGTGGTCACCTACGAGGGCGCCCAAGTTTGGAGAATCGTCGACGTCGCTGACAAATCCGAATATCTTAGTTATCTGCAGGAAAAGGAGGGTTTGTACACGCTTCTACTTATTACCAACTCGTTAATTTTGTCGCGAATCTACAGCAATTATTCATTGGCAGATTTAACTCTGTGGAATGGCAATGACACGACCATGGATGTGCTGGTACTTCCCGACAATATCCATCATGTTTCTCGTTTTTTGCATAGGCGGAACATCGAATACGACATTCTCATAACTGATCTCCAACAAATGATTAATCATGAGAATCCAGTTAAAACTCAAACGGAAATCGAAGAGCTGGAGGGTCGCAACGGTAGGTCACTTAGTGAAATCATCAAGTCTGTTTTCATATACAACTCTTCTCGAATATTGTATTCGACAGCCCGATCGAATTAACCCAAATGAAAATTACAATGACACTTTCGCCTCTGCAATTGCTATTCCATTGGAGTATCCAACAGTAACATTAAACAGCGCGCAGGTGACCGATAATCCAAAGTGAAAGCTTTTGTGCTATAGATAATCGAACGGAATCAAAAAAAGACTCTCTCTACTCGCACATTTCAGGTTTTTTACACGGTCGTTGAACTAATAACCTACATAGCATTCATCGTAGACTGTTCAAATAATCCAATGTACTCTTATATAAGAACGGCTGTAATGCTTTATCTTGTTTTTTTCTTTAATTTTATTGATTTTATTTGTTGAGAAATTCATTGACAAAATGTGGTGAGCTTTGATTTGTCATTGAGTGGTGCGCATGAAATGAATGACAAATTGACAGATGGAGTGGTGTTTTAGCTCGCTACGCTTGGTGGAAAACTTCTGTGATGCGAAAAAGTTTCTCCTCGCGATATTATTCTCGCTATCCTATGCATAATTCGCTAGAGGGTGTCGGTGATCATCGCTGGCCTTGGAAGGGTGAGCTTTTGATTTTCTGCTTGACGCTTCGTTAGTTCAGCTTCTTACCTGGCAAATTGTATACCTCACTTTAGATATCCAAGCTTGCTTTTTCCACAGCACTTGAATGGCTTGTAATTGCAATTAACAATATAGTGGCCGCGAATATTTTAAGCAGAATATCTGAATGTGCGAAGCGTGTATCAGTGTAGTCGATTAACAACGGAGCAAAATAAATTTCTCGGTCAAGCGGAAAGAACGTAATTTTAGGACACAGAATGGAATGGACGAGCTATCATCGAGTCGACGATATCAATGGTTATCTCGACTACTTGGCTAATACCTTTCCGGAATTCTGCTCGGTTATGTCTATTGGCAAATCTGTCCAAGGACGCGAACTCAAAGTAAGCGAAACTGCCAGTCTGCACGTAAATAGATCGCAATTTTTCAAATAATCTCATTATTGCGATGGTTCAATCCGCACACAGGTACTCCGTATAAGCAAAGGGCAGCCAAACGCTCCAGCGCTGTGGATCGATGGAGGCATTCACGCGCGCGAATGGATTTCACCTGCGGTCGTCACTTACGTCATAGATTATCTGGTTGAGCACATCGACCAGCTTGAGACGGATTACTACATTTTGCCTGTCGTCAATCCCGATGGGTAATCAAAGCTTTTCAGATTGAACAGCAAGGCCATGCAGAGGGCTCGACGGAATCGAAATCGCTCTGTTTACAGATACGAGTACACGTTCCGAGGGAACAGACTGTGGCGCAAAAATCGCGGACACCCCGAGAGGGGTGGTAATTGCGTAGGCGTCGATCTCAACCGTAACTTTGGCTACAGGTGGGGGGGTATGGGTACCAGCAAATCGCCTTGTCGCGAAACGTACGCCGGTACCGGGCCCTTCTCCGAGCCCGAGACGCGTGCCATCAAGAACTTTTTCGAGGCAAGCGCTGCCAATTTCAAAGTAAGTCGTGGGTGAAAGCCAAGTGAATTCGAACGAAAATGTGAAAATGCTGTTGCACCGAAAGAATGGGTTTCGTTTTGCATGCAGGCCTACCTGACGTTCCACAGCTATGGCCAATACATTCTGTACCCATGGGGCTATGATCGCCGCGTGCCCCCGGACTACAAGGACCTCGACAGCGTGGGCAGGAGCATGGCCGCGGCGATGAAGAGCGCCGGGGGGGCCAACAGTGTGTATACGGTGGGCAACAGCGCGAGCACCCTGTACGCGGCCGCGGGTGGCGCCGACGACTGGGCCAAGGCTTACATCAAAGTCAAGTACGCCTACACAGTCGAGCTAAGGGACAAGGGTCAAAATGGCTTTATATTGCCGGCTTACTACATCAAACCCACCGCTGAAGAAGCTCTTGCTGCCGTCAAGGTCGTCGCCAAGGCAGTACTACAGCTCTGAGCTCTACCGCCTACTGTACTTACACTTGCAGCTTGCGCGCTGCTGAAGCTATTGTGATGTAATTTTTACTCTACGCCATAAGTTATATATTTATTAATAAATATCTCATCGTTATTTAAACGATTTTAATTTCTTGTTAAATTATTTATTCTTGCTATCGAACAAAATAAAACCTAATTTGATTGTGCAATAGTTGATCGTCGTGAGAAAAAAGTTCCATGATAAGCATGTTCCATAATCGAATTACTCGAAATGCGAGGTGTTTCTGCTTGTCGCAGTACATCGAACCGCAGACTGGAAACTGGTTTAGTTCACAATCCCGCTATCGGCAGGTAGCAATAGTCGATGGAGAGAGAGAAAGAGAGTGAGCGTCAGGAAGGAAGGATCATACGAATTTCATTGGGGAACGGTTTTTCCCGCGAGGTCAATTACCCATCCGTTACTTCTTACCGATTCACTCTAAATGTATACCAACCTTTCCAACCATTCACTTTACCGCTTACACTTTAATATCATGTTTATAATTTTGATTGGTAGCAATTCAGACGTCATTGAAATTCAGTATTTTATTTGCTATTTACACTTTCTTCGTTATTTATCACATAAATTGTACAGGAAACAACACTCCATTTAATCAACGATGATCCATTCGCTCGATTAATTGTTCAACATGACGCTCTGAATCCATGGAACAAAAGCCGAGACTTTTGTATAAACAGACGGCGCGTTTCTTCCACCGCAAGGAAACAGTCCCCACGAAACTACCCCGATGACTTCCACCATGTCAAACGCATTTTTCGCTACTAGAGGACCTCCAGAATCGCCCTAAAAATCCAGAACATTTACGCGTTGACAGTGGAATTAATAAAAAGAAAAGTGGGCAAAACAAGAGTGATACCTTGCAGGCGGAAGCTGATCCATCGAGCGGGCCAGTGCAAACGTTGGTCGAGTGCAGTGGGTTTCTTCCTTCTTTTTTGAGACGACGATTGAGCGCCTCCCTGCACTCTTCGTAGTGAAGAATCGGCAGCGTCGCTGCTTGCAAGACTTCTGGTGCCTCAGGTTTACGCGTTCTGCTGATGCTGCCCCAACCGGTCAGTATCGCCTCGCCGTGGTGATCCTCGTCAGGGTAGGGCAGAGACGCGGTCGATACGTATTCGTTCAGTTCGAAAGGTTCCTCTAATTTCATCAATGCAATGTCGTATGGACCAACAGATCTGCAACGCAAAAACGTTACATTCAGGCGAGATAAACTACCGTTGGAAATCGACAACAATGGTGAAACGTATTGGCGCAACCGTCTGCTTTTATGTCATCATGTCACAATCTGAGTAGTTTATTAAGCGTAACGTTGGTTGACCGCAAAGTGCGCAAGTTCATTATTTGACCACATCTACTCTCGCTCTATTTTCACTTGTCTAATAATTTGACTTGTATTTCAAGCGGCGTGAATAATAGTGCACCCACCCTCTGTATTCCGGATGAACGAAAGTTTCCACAACAAGCCGACTCTGTTCGGTGTCTTCCTGAGTTCCGAGCATATGTTTGCCCGCGAAAATCAAATACTGGCCTCCGGGCCGCTTCGGCGACAAGGTTTTGCAGTGACCTGCGGTGAGGACCCAGCCAGCGGTCAGTAGGGTGCCACCGCACACGTGTCGAGGCTTTATTCCGCGTTTCTTGTTAAACCAGTGCAGCGACACTTGCCATGGGTGATTGTTCTGCTCGGCATTTTCACCACCTACGATGCGCGTCGGACGTTCTGCCAGCAAGGCCAGCTCAGCATCTGCTGCTCGCAGAGCTGAAAATTTGATTTTTCCGTTATGTTGCATAAAAATTGCACTTGGTTTAATAACGGAAATAAATTCAACTGCGCCTTCATCGAGTGATCGTCCAAGGCCTTTTGTCGGTTTACTCACCGTTATTCTCTGGTATTCCAATGAAAAAAGCACCAAGTAGCAGGAAACGTAGTTTGAACATGTTATTTGAAAAGAAAAAAGCCGCACATGGAAGAGGCGAGAGAGTGAACAGAAGTGTACGACTTGATCAAACCGAGGCTAAGAGCAGAAATGAGGTACTTTTTCGAGTTGTCGCATGAGAATGAAGCTCGCGCGTAACGCGGATGCGGAAAAAGCTAGGATCTCCGAATGGTTCCCGATCTGTTTCCGAGCGGTTGTTACACTGAGTTACACTCGGCAGGTGAGCGCGCGCGCGCTAAAAATAAGGTCTGATTCGTTAAGCAAGACCAGCCGTATCCATCGGACTTGGCCAGCGGAAGTTATTTCACGTAAAAGGCTATTGAAAGAATCGCCTTTTTCTGCCTCTTTTATTGCCACTCCAACTCGTGTACAAATCACTACATTCACCTGTTGTCACGCGCGCGCGCACGCTTAGCAATGATCTTACGTTCATTTACCTTCGGGCCTTTCGACTTGACATCGGTTAATCGCTCTAATTATTTGCCTTGCTTTCAGCTTATTCATCAAACTCACTTAGCTCATTAGAGTTGCCAACTGTATTTGCTCTATTTATCATCGAGTTTACTTTTCGTTACTCCATCTTGGATAATCAAGTACAAAGATCTACCCATTGTAAGACGATATATGTCGTTGTTCTTGCAAGAGAAACGCACCCCATCATATGATTCCCGCCACTTCGATCTTGCCGCTCTCATTAGTTCAGATCAATAACTTACCTGAGTCGCTTTCATCATAAGAAAATTATTTTATCGAAATTGTTTCGGTAAACAATGTATTAACTTTGTAGCGACAAATGCATTCGATATTTGTTTCAAAATTTACATTTTTAATTGTAATATTGAGATTGTTGAGTTCATTGCAGAATCGCGGAATATATTTTGGCGACAAATATAATAATTTCTTAAATTATGCGCCATGTATGTAAATAATATTATGAATCCAATTTATGAATGCGGAAACTCTGACGAAAACAGCAGGTGCTCCAACTGCGCCACATGGTACATGGCCCCACGAAACTACTCGAATGACTTCAGGTATGCCTTTCTCATTGTACGTTATGAGAGGGCCACCAGAGTCACCCTGTTAAAATTCATAGCAGTTACAAAATTAGGACGAAACAAAAAGTTGTGAAAAGAATTTAATTTTGTAGTTTGCAATGCTTACATTGCAGGCCGAATATCCGCCACTCAAAGGTCCCGTACAAATATTAGTGTCGTGAATTGGATACGGTTCCATAATTATTCTGAATACTCTTCTACAAATGTCGAGATTGATAATGGGTAAGCTGACTTTTTGCAGATAGTCTGGCAAAATGACCTGCTTCGTTTTAGAAATAGAGCCCCAGCCGGATAGTATTGCCTCTCCTTGAGGAATCGTGTTAGCTTTTGGCAGTTGAATCGACTTGACAAAGTTATTGATTTTAAAAGGAGTAGCCAGTTTTATAAGGGCTATGTCGTATGGGAAAACACCGCTGTGAAAAAAAGTAAAAATAACATTGCTTGTTTACTAAAATTTACCGAAGAATCAGAGCATTATTTACATACCTTTGATATATGTTATTTATAATAACTGTTGTTGTATAGGCAGTTTGTTCAGTAGTTTCGTGTACTTTGACGTGATTTTTTCCAGCTCGTACTATAAGTTGCCCATATTTTGGTTAATTGTATACACAATGAGCCGCTGTTAAAATCTAATATTCATTTACGATTGATCCTTCACACATATGGTTGAAAGGATTAAGCGGTGGATTTCCCCATTGTAAGGAAACTTGGTGTGGAAATTCTCCTTTTGCGGCGTTTACACCACTGATCACTAAAACATCACCAAGAGAAGCTACAAAGCTTAGATTATCATCCCCTGTAAATGAAGTGAAAATCTAATTACATTTCTATATATATAATATTGACAGATATAATTTTCAATATACTCACGGCAGTAGACGATGGCTACGAAAGAACTAGTTATGACAAGCTTTTAAATCATTTTGAGGATCGACAATGTCGTTCGCTTTGAATTTCATTCATTAAAGCGTATGGGCACGTTTTTGATAATTGAAGAATTACGCTCTCACTTTTTCTTGTGCATAGATGATATCGCAATTCCATAATACAAGCATTACTCGTTTATTATTCTTTTTTTTTGATAAACCCCAAATTATAAGATTTTATTTAATTAAATTATCACTATTTTTGTAGGTAAAATTCCTTCAGGCGTAATGTATTATTACAAATAAAGAGTAAACGTATTTTATTACTGAATTTTGATTTAGCTCGTTAGTTCTACAGCCAATTAATAACAATATAGAAAGGTAGAAAGATTATTATGTTTAACTTTGAATTATGTGGTTCCTTTAGAAAGTGATGTAATCTACAGAGATGATAAAATTATTATAAGACATTCACGTGATATCTGTTGTTCTATTTAAATTTACTAAGAATAATAATATGTAATCATTTTTACCTACGTACACAACATTGAGTAAGTTGGAATATGTGCCACCACTATACATATTTAGCTGTGCAATCGGGTGGTAGCGTTATAACTTAATGCAATTCCAAAGAAAATTAGATGAAACGAAGCAACTTTAGGAAAAAAAATTCATTGCAACATAAATAACGACTCGTGTAGTTACAATGCGTAATTAGTAACGACACTACTTGTACCGGGTAATTTCGCTGCTATCAAAAATCATTGCCTCCAAAAGTATAACTTTCAAAGCAGGAAATAAATAAAATAGATATACGCTGTTTAGTTTATAAGACATTCTCAGTAGAAAATAGTAATACATATTTCGATTCATTCGAAGAACTCGTAATATCATAGCTCGTAACTTCAGAAAAATCAAATTTTAACTCTAATTATTACAGTTTTTGTTACATATTTTCACGTATAATATTGGTAAATATGATAAATACAGCATAATTTTAGGACATTTGAGTTATTGTTTAATATATGCTTGAATTAACGTTCGAAATTATATGCTTTGTTACAGAGTTATCAAAATACGAATGTTTTATCTTTGCATAATTTTTAATATCAAATTTGCTATTAATAAAACAGAGGCAAACTTAGATGAATAAAAATAAATAATTAGTTATCATAATATTATTAAAATTTCATGCCCATACTAATACATAAATAGTAATAAACAAAATATATAAATAAATGGCTAGATTTTATAACGAATAAGTTTATTATTTATTGGCATTGCTTATTAATTGAAAAATAAAGATATATTTTATTTATAAATTAAATTGGATAAATTTATTCAGTTATTATAATTCTTCAATACATCATTGATCCAGTCAATAAAAGCAGATACTTTTGCGAAAATCGTAGGCGTTCCGTAACCGCCACATGGTATTCGACCCCACGATACTATACCGATGATTTCTCTTGTACCTTTTTCATTTATTGACATCAAAGGCCCACCAGAATCACCCTACAAATTTAAAAAATAAGATGATCAAGTAATTAACATTTGAAATCGAAAACACAAACGGAGAATAGTAAACACACACTGCAATCCGCCAGTTAGTGGGCCAGTACATAAATTAGGTTGGTGAATTTCCTCGATCTTTTTCTCCCAATATCCTCAATGCTCGCTTACATACGCTATTGTCGATAAGCGGTAAAGTTACTTTCTACAATATTCGTGGCAATATGGGAGAAGCAGTTTTCGAAATTGATCCCCAGCCAGAGAGTAGAGCTTCTGAGCAACCTTTGGAACAACATTGGCAGTGGGCAAATTTATTGGACTTACGAAATCATTGAGCGTTAATGGTGTCAAGAGTTTCAGCAATGCAATGTCATTTGGCGAGACTTCTCTAAAAAACATATTTTACGCTTTTAATGAAAGAGTCGGAAACAGAAGGGTTACAACCAATGCTAGGTAAATTGATTTTATCTCTTCAAAATTGTATTTTTATATGGGAAATTCAATTTAGTAATATAGTTGAACAATTTCTGCTGTTGTAAGACACGATATAGAGTATTAGATATTAGAAATGATTTGATCTAATAATAGGCTTACCCATGATACTCATGGTGAATGATGATTTTTCCTACATAGGAAACTTGTTCAGGCGGTTCTTGAATGTTAATGTAATGTTTTCCAGCTTTAACTACCATATATACAAATGGGGATAATTTATTAACGCAATGTGCCGCAGTGAGAATCCATTCTTCATCAATTATAGTTCCACCGCATATATGTTTCAACGGAATATGTGGCAAATTGCCCGATTGCAAACTAACTTGATAAGGAAATTCTCCTTTTACAGCATTTGCACCTCCAATTACGCGGTTAATTTTATAGGGTTCACTTAAATTATTACTTTGTTGTTTACTACAAAATTCTGGAATGAGATTAGAAATTTAGTTTATTGCAGCATTGTATTTTATTGAGAAAATTCATGAGACTGTAAAATTAATTTGTATGCTACTTACGTGCTTACTTTTGTTTGTAATGATTGTGATAATGTGTGCATTGCTTCACTGTCTCGAGTGCGTTTGTTTTTGATAATACAATACACGAGAAACGATACATTTCTTTTCAATTTTCATTTTTTAAGCTTGATGAATCAAACTTCTTTTAAAAGTGATATCATATCTATAGTTGTAGAAATATTTAACAGTAATTAGATACAAAATTTAATAGGATAAAAGTATAAAAAATTGTACTTGAAAGTGACGATGCTGTGAACTTCATTGATAAAGCTGACTTTTAACGATATTAAAAGCATAATGTCTCAATATGCTACTCATATTTTAAAATATTAAGTAAAAATTCTATGATAACTTTTATCATTTATTAAAATTAATATCAACTGTTCTAAAATATGAAATAATATATTTGCATTTAAAATCAACAATATTGATGAATGATTTCATATTATTATGAAGTGTAATTATTTAAAAATGTTAATTTCAATGGAATCATATTGAATTAATCATATTGAGATTAATTAAATATGTTACATATTAAAAAGTTATAATGTAGCTAATAAAAATATACAGTACAAAGAAGTAATGATTAAATATAGAATACATGATACTATAAATAATTATAGAAATTTTTTTCAAAATTATTGCAATGAATGGAAATATAAAATCCAATGATAATTTATTTTTCATTTTCTTTTATTATAGAAGTAAATAATATTTACATAAAATCATATTTTATTGTCAATAATTTAAAATATCAACCATAATTTTCTTCAAGCGTTTTTAGCTATAGTAAGATTAATCCAATTCAGAAAGTTAGATACCTTAACGAACACAGATGGAGAACCTGCACTGCCACATGGTACGAATCCCCAAGAAACTATACCAATCAGCTCATTCGCTCCAAACTTGTTTTTCGCCACCAACGGACCACCAGAGTCACCCTTAAAATTGGTATACATATACTGAATGGAAAAAAATTTACATCTCACGAAAGAAATGTAGTTTCTCAAATTTATCTACTTTACAACATATATATACTTTACTACAATCAAGAGGAAATTATTTGTCTCTAGACTGGTGGTTAATAACCACTAGAACATTATATCATAAAATAAAAAATAAAATATATTACAAATAACTAAATTGTTTTTACTTGGCAAGCCCCTAATCCGCCATTAAGTGGTCCGGTGCAAAAATTGGTGTTGTGAAGTTTTGATTCTTCGCCGGAAAGTAGAAGAGCGGCATAGCAAGTTTTAAAATCTATGATTAGGATTTTGACTTTTTGTAAAATTGCAGGCATGGTAGAATTGACCGTCAAAGAAATAGATCCCCATCCAGATACGGTAGCATAACCAACAGGTTCAACACCAGATTCCGCTGGCAACCTGATTGGTGCTATGCGTTTATTAAATTTGAGGGGAACTTTGAGCTTTAAGAGAGCAATGTCGAATGGAGCCACGTTTCTGGTAATGACATAGGCATAAAAGACAATTGCTGTTTTACTTCTGAAAAGTGTATTCGAAAAATGTATATCTGATACATTACGACATGATACGTACCCAGTGTAATTTTCATGAATAAATATGTCTTCTATTAACGCTTTTTGTTCACTGTCTTCTTCCAACATGATATTATGTTTACCAGCTTTAACAAAGAAAGAGGAAACCTCTCCGAGTCCGAAAACACAATGTCCAGCAGTCAAGATCCATTTTTCAGAAATTATGCTCCCGCCACAAATGTGCGTCATAACTCCGGACAATATGTATTGCAATGAAATTTGATGGGGAAATTCGCCTACTTCTGCATTATTGCCGCCGACAACGCGGGTTACTTTATTTGGAAAACCCACGGTAGAAATTAATGGTGGCATCCAATTTGATACTCTCGGACCTGTTCATAAATTTTATATATTTAATAATGTTATTATTTCAACTTATTGCCCAAAAACTTACCCGCATTGGCAATAGCCAACAGGCAACAGAGAACAATAACTTTAAATGGCATCTTGAGAAGTGATCTCGATTCCAATCGTTTGTCCATTTATACTAATATTGAAGCTAGCTTTACATTAATTAAACGATATATTAAGCGGATTAACATCTGTTTGTAATTAATTTTCGTAGAATCAACGAGGTTGAGATAAACTGTTTAAATTAAATCGCGTGCATGTCATAGATTCGAATGAGATGATAATATTAAAGAAAAATTAATAATGCTGTGTACAAAAACATTATTATGCAATTTTTTATAAGCAACTCTTGATAAGAGATAAATATTAATTAAATAAAATTACGTGAATTAAATGGCGTGGAATATGTAAATACAGAATTAAATGCTCAGTAAATCGTGCAAAATCAAGGTTTTTAAGCAAAAAAAAAATGTATATAGAGAGAGAGATACAGACGAAGAGGAGGGGGGGGGGAGGGCTGAGAGAGATCATTAAATGTTGTAGTAACAATTATTGATTTGATTGATTAAAACTTTAAAAAGGCAATTTGATTCAGGGATAGTAGTGTAAACGCAATCTGGTTTATTTGTATAAATGAACTTGGACGAGCTTATATCTGTACAATAATATTTTAATAATTAATAAACGTTAAACGGAGGGAACACACATTGGTGCATAAGTAAACACAAAGTAGGTATCAACGAGTCATAACAAAACAATCATCATTTACAAGTATTTTAATTACGCCGGTAGCAGCGCAGTAGGTCGCTAATCGGCATACCGATCTACTTTTATACACGATAATCATACTCATACACTCATACGCATAAATGTAGTACATTATCATAGTTAATTACATACACAGCAACGCGAATTGTGCGTATTTAATCTATTTGAACAATCGCTTTTTGGACAATCTCCGTACTGGCTCGCACAAACTAATACAGTCTAGACAACAAAGCGACGAATTTTCTGTAGGTTTTCTACAATCTTCTCAACTAACATTAATTTTGATGCGAATTCATCCTAAAGCAATGTATTTTTATAGACGCAAGTCAGTTCGATAAAACCACCAATGAAAATGCGATTCGAAGGCACAGTAGGTATAAATAAATAAATAAATAAATAAATAGAAGAATTGTCAGGTTAGATGACTGCTAAGTTGACAAATCACATAAACGAGAACGAAGAACTGCGAGGATAGGAGGATAAGAGCCGCACTATTCTTCAGGTCTTGCTGCTGGTCGCAGCCATGCGTGCAATCACGCGCACTCCTGCCCAGGTCTCTCTCGCTGTGGGGATGATTTGCGCAGCCGGCAGCAGAAACCCGTAGCGCCCCCGGTCCCGCAGTTCCATCGTGAATGCGTTCTTTACTCCGGCGATCGCCTTCGCCCAGTCGTCCGATGAGCCTGTTGATCAAATGGGTCATCGTTAGTACAGGCGCTCTATCGATATCAGCTCAATTTTCCGACTAATTTTGAATGATTAATTTTATTTCTGTAAGGGTCGTCGAAAGTCGCAACATACTTATGTCCTGGAATTAGCCTCGGAAGTGTACCCAATTCTTTTAAAAATACTATGTTTATCGGAGATACTAGTATATCGTTCAAGTGTAATTAATGATAATGTAATCTTGACTACGCTTTCTAGTTCTGGCGCGTCGCCGCGTATCGTTACAATCTCATTCGGTTGTTATAAAGCGTGTTGTTATAAACACCGAGATAGCGGGGCTTATCGCCGAGGCGATCTGCGCGTTCAACTTAGCTGACCTGTCGTCGGATAGAGAAGCTCGGCGGCGGGGCCGACTTTGTACTCGGTGCCGCTGACTTTGGCGATGGCTTTCTTGGCTTTGTTGGCAATATTCATCAAGTCATCGAAGTCCGGCGGCTTGCTGCGCGTAAAACCCCAAGGCACCAGCAGCATTTGCGAGTACGAGTGGAGAGTCAGATAGGTTCTGCGAGCAGAAGGGGAGGAAGCGTACAGTTAGCTTGTAAGTAGTACACACGAAAGAATTGCCCGTTTCTGGCATACGGCATTGTCCGACTTTGCAAAGATTAGGCTGTTGGTAGCATATGGATCGGCCGTGCGCTCAGAGCATTTTTTTCGTCTGTCGAGCATTGGCAGAGAGTGCTATAGACCGAATGATATATCTACCTGATCGTTTGTCGATTTTCCATTATATAGTCAGAGATGGCTTTGGTTTCGGGCTCGGAAAACGGCTCTGGGCCAGCGTACGTGTCGTGGCACGGGTCAGTGCTCGCACCACCAACTTTGTCCTCGCCCCAGTGTATATTGAAATTTCGATTGGGATCTACGCCTTCGCAACTGCCAAAGAGCCACTTGGTGTAGTGCGTCAGCATGTGTAAGATGCCGGGACCTTGTCTGCAAGTACATGTAAACAGATTTAATAAGTACTGTATTTCATCTTATCTCACAGCTACTTGCAGCTTAAATTTATCGATAAAACCTTATTTTTCCAATTGGATTATAGCAACCACGAGCTAAAGATGTTATTTGTAAAGTATATTAATTTGATAATTCATGCGCGACGAACACGATTATATATCTAACTATTTGCACAGTAATTACGTAAACGAATGTACTACCTCGCTTCGTCTTCGTCGTCGTCGGCATCGGTGTCGTGGATGCTTCGAGTTTTGCGCCAAAGTCGGTCGTTGGTGTGCGTGAATTCGTAGCCGTCGGGATTAGCGACTGGCATTACGATCCAGTCGGTGACATCGAGGAGCCGCGAGTAGTTGTCGCTCTTCTCCACTAATTGATTTAATATGTACGTGGCTACCGCCGTACTGATCCATTCGCGCGCGTGCATACCTGCAACGGACAACAATCTCAGTGAGCGCATAATTATTTTGAAATATTCAAGCCAATGCTATTGTGCCTTATTACGGCGCATGCAATCCCTACGAGTTTCCGCTATACATTATGTTTTTAGACTAACGAGCACAATAGCTGGAGAACATATTGGCACTGTTACATATATGTGGTCATTTTGACCGGTTTTCAAAATTGTACATTATTATTCGTCATACCGGCATCGATCCAGATGGATGGTTTCGATTCTCCATTTTTATCGGCGCCAGTTGAAACTTTGACGACTTTCAAAGCTCGTCCTTCAAAACTCTCTCCTATGGACATCACCTCGACAAGTTGTGGGTACTTTTCAGCTAAATAGTCCAGATATCCCATGACATCTACAATTTGATGAGCGCGTTAAAAGCAATTGAACATTCTTCCGACACTCTCGACGAAAGCAAAGAAAAGAGCAATCTGAATGTTAGATGTTCGCCTACCTTTATATCGGTGGTACCGCTTCCAAGTCATCGAATGTCCTTGCAAAGAGAACAAATCTTGACGACGCTCTTTTGGCATTCTTGGATTTTCAGATTTTATGAATTTCTAAAGAAAATTCGATTTCAAGCACCCAGTTTATATAGATTAAAGTATAGTTTAACTTATAGTTTATAAGTTAGCTTGATATGGGGTCTCGCATTACCTGCAAATCATTCGTCAGTAGAATAAAATCGATTTTTTTCTGCCTTAAAAATACTTTTACATCATTCTGCATTGCTGGAGATATAACTATATCTGTAACTCTACAAATATTATAATGAAAAAATATTTTCTGTAAGATGCCTGTTTAGTATTTATAATATTTATATTGCTCGAGATGTGTACCTGTTCTTCACTGGGGTAGTCCAAAACTTAACATCGTCTGGTTCACTATCCCTCAGCTTTTTTAGATGCTCAACCTGTTTTAGATTTTTCGGGATGATTCTTAGCAGTTGGTATCCTTGGTAATTAACACCGTTGTATTGATAATCTGCCTCGTCATCATTGTCATCATCGCCAATAATCGATCCAATGAACTTGGTGATTCCAGTAAAGGCAGACTCGACGATTCCATAGAAAGAAAAAGCTCTTGTCCTGGACCTCGCGCCTACAATGCGCCGCCACCAAGACTTCGGCGTTGGCTCCCAGCTAATGCCGTCGTCTTCGTGATTTTCCTCGGCGCTACTCTCATTCTCTTGGGTTTTTGTGACTTTGAGCTCGACGCCAGTTGTCGAAGTCTCTGCTCCATCTTCGTCGATCTTGCTCCAACTTTCACCCTCGCTGACGGCTGATCTGGTTTCAAATTCTTTGTGCTGCTCATCGCGTATCCCAGTGCTCAGGCTGAACGTGCATGGAAAGAATCATTTTGGACTTATTGTGCAAAATTCTCTCGAGCTATGACCGACTTTGTTTGTCAACGTGACTTTAACGGATTTCACCGGGACGCTCTGCTAAACTGTTTTTTTAACGTCGCAGACGACTGACGAATGATTTATTCGAGAAAGCTCAAACTATTCGCTTAAGGACAATAAAAACGTCTTTGACAAGTCAGTGAACGATTTGAAATCATATCGGAGTTTTACTTTGCAATGGGTTACTCATTGATGGACAAGACGTAGTTTTTAATTAATTTTGCTGAGCCGTAAATCACCACGAATACTGGGTCACATTCATCGACCGCTTTTGTCCAGTGGAATGTCTATGCAACGGGAGACATCTAAACAAGTTCTCGAAACATTTGAACGGACTTTTACACGAGTCTATTCAGAATTCCGAGTAAATTTGAATACTCGTAAAAAAGTTTTCATTGACTATTTTTGATTTCGTAGATTAACGGTTGCACACGTGACCTGATCTTTGTTTGTAATTATCTTTTTAAGTAAAAATAAAAAACGGAGAATACTGTCAGACCAGCTACATTTATAAAGGAACTGAACTAATTACACGAGGTGGAACGGAAGAAAGCTGAGAGAATTGATTGATGGCAAAGTCGTGTTGTGAACGAATACGAAAGAAAAAACAATCTAAGCGCTAGTGATTATCATGCGAATATTGAGTCTCCTATGTACCAAAGTAGAACTCGCACTGTCAGTGTGATAGTTTGTGCAAGAGTTTTTGCATTATTCCGAAGTTATTTTGGAACGGAATTTCAGCAGAAACAGTATGTTAATTCATAAAAAGGAAAAAAGAAATACAGTAAGCTCTTAAAAATTCTTCGGTTGCTTATCTGACGCGGCCTTTTTAAAAGTAGAGCGAACTAAATCAACAGTTGCCAGTAGATGGTCGAAAAAAAAAGAAATGCTCACCGACCGGACTTGTTTCCTTTCTATTCAGTATTTCTCGAATGGCACTCTAAATAGCAGATAGCCGGATTTGGTTGCGAATTTCGGCGCGATCAAGTGTGCAGGTTCGAATATCGCTCGAGAATATCGTCGAGCAACGAAAAATAGCAGAATTGAATGAAAGACAACGCGGCATACCTGCGATTGGCGAGAACCGGTTGCACGTAGAACTTTCCATCTCTGCTGAGAAGGAAGCCGCTGAGGTTTCTCGATATCGAGCTCGCGATATCGATCGGCTCGGCTCGGGCCAGCAGCAGGATAAGATGTGCCGAGCAGAGGCGGGTCGCTAGTCCGGCGAGCTTGGCCATCGCATGGGTGCGCGCGCGTCACGAAAGTGGCCGCTCGACTGAAAGAGAGTTTGGGCTAGTGACCGCGGGTGGCCAAGGACAAGGAGAAAGACCGAGCCTCCTTCCTCTGCTCCGGCGGTGCGCGTACGTGACGCAGATTCACTGTGCGGCCGATCGCGCCCGCTGCCCGACTACCGCCGTCGCCGCCGCCGACCCATCTCCTTCAACCTGCGCGGACTTTCGCGCACGCACGCTGTCCCATCGGTTTCTCCGCTCGAGCGCGTTATTCCCGCGGCAGACACCGCGTTGCGTGCCCTTTCGTCGCACTTTCTTCTTGCACCTTCCCTTCCTAATTGCTTTCCGACGATACCGTCGCTCTTCGGGCAAACAGTTTGACCAGCAGTTCAGCTTCACCTCCACTCAGTGGAATGCTAAAATTACGTATGATTGCTCAAACGACGTTCATTATGCAAATTTCACTGCGATGTACCGTTGAATAGCTATATCAAATATATGAATCCCGTGATGTTATATACGAATAGAGTTGGTCGACAATTTACTCAGCAGCATAAAGTTAATTGAACGTAAAATCGCTGAGATATCACATTTATCGCGGAGTCTAAAAGGCGAACAGTCTATCGAAACGGATGAAAAAAAAAAGAATAAAGTTTTATTTATGGAAAGCAATTGCCGGAGCTACTTGTACGGAGTTACTGGACTGTTATCGTAATAGTCGACGACATGACAATGCCAAAGAGCTGTAATAAGTCGAGCGCAATCCCAAAGAAGCCGAGCTATTCCGACAATTCAAGGAATCGACGAAAACAACAAGAAATAAAGAAAGAAGGAAATACTTGGCGTACACGCATATACACGCGGCTGACACACAATTGCCGGGGCCAGGTCGAGGCTGACGGCAGGTATAGGCAGTAGGTCAGCAGCCAAGTTGCCGTTAGCTAGAGTACACTCTTCCCTAGCTACCTACCTCATCCCACGATTCAGCTATGTTGTCACATTTTGACGCCACAGCGGCCGGCGGCGGCTCGCTGCGCCGGCCACAGCCGTTTGGTTATGCTCCGATTGTTCATTACAGAAGAAAGAGTCGCATTTCCCAACGAGACTTAGGCTCCACTTGCGCTTATACTTACTGGCAGCGCTTAATAACGATGACTGTAAATTTTTCTATTAATATATGAATGTTTCTTTTCGGGAACCGACAAAAAACTCTCGTTTGTCCAGATCCAGCGTAAGTCCAAAGGCAGATATGACCGTGACGGTTCTTCAAAACCGAGTCATAATTAATAATGTCCAACCGTAGTGGTCGACACATTGTTCGACTCAACTGTGTTCTCGATACACTAATTGCTGACGCAAATGTCATGGCGTACACACAATTTCGAACGGTTTATGGCAGAGTGAACAACCTACAATTTCTTCTGATCTATTATAATTCATTGAGGCGTTTTCAGTGCGTATGTGAAGTGTCTGCTGAAACTAACGGGGGAAATGTCAAATACTGTTTGACTGGATTTTCTGAAGTGTTTGTCCGATCGCCAGATTTGTCTTTACAGTTAGTCGGCGTTGACTCAGACTTGATCAAGTCCTGCTCAGAGTTGCGTTTTCAGCTGATAATAAATAAAAATGAAAACTTGGATCGTAGATGAACAATTAACACTGAATTATTATTGTGCACTGAATATACTTTATTGTTACACATGGAATTATGCTGTATACTTATACTCTTGTACGACAATAAAATCGTGGCACAAACATATATCGAATAAAGCGTACATAATTATATTATGAATAATTACAATAATGACTGAAATAAAATTACAAGAAAAATACAATAAAATTATTGTTAGTAATACGTGTGGACTGAGGCAGAAGGAAATGTTACACAGTAAAAATGAAGTCGAGCGACAGGCCGACAATAATGTCCAAAATAGTTCATCATTTACGTCGTAAAACTATAAAAATATACATATATTATTCACGTAAAGCACTAATATGTTACAGTTGAGATACATATACAAGTAAAAGTGACCGGACGTTATTATTGCTTGAATTTTGACTAGTGCGCATATAGTATCGCAAAACAATTTTCGTCCATCCCTAAATCAATGAATAATGATGGCAACGATGATTTCACAAAAGCAATAAAAAAATAAATAAACGAGGAAGCGCGCGTTTTCTATGCAAACGCGTCGAAAATATTGTCGTACCTACAATTTATCCTTTAATTGACTGTTGATAATATTTTTCAAAGTTTTAGACTGAGAATGAGATTCGTGTGTTTCTTGTCTTCCTTTGTCCCGAAACCGTGAACCGTGGCAATCGAAACGGGGATGTCAATAATGCTACGTCAACTCTAACAGGATAGAGTACTAACAATGGCAAGAGTCTAGTGGTATTATCTAGAGATACTTGTGATACTATAGTTCTCTTTCTCTCGAGCAGTCCTAAGAACCCGAGAAAATATCATGATAGTCTCGCCACGGGTACAAGCTTGCAAGTGGCTCATCGTTATTGACACAACGGTGTCGATTCGTGTGCTTCCCGCTCGATTTGTCAAGAAAACAGATTGCTAATGAGAATACTTCAAGTAATCGTTTAAATTTGAATCTGGTAGATTATAGCACTAGATCATCTCAGTTTATGACTAAGAATCGGATTTGAAAATTATAACGTCATAAATTACACAAGGTTTTCTATTCATTGTCTACAATGTAAATATATTATTTATAAGGCACAACTTAAATTGTTTATTTTACAAGATCGTCACATTATATATTAACTCTATCGATTCCTCTAAATATTTTACAAATAAAGTTAAAAGCAAGCGTTTCACCACTATTTCACAAAATCGTACCATAAAGAACCTGTGAAACTAATGGTTCGACTTGTTGTCCCTACAATAACTTACTTTTTTATTATGGCTGTTCAATTGAATCAACGCTGGCGTCTCTATTTTTCTCAGTCACATTACCGCTACCTTTCTTACATAAGGCTCGTGTGTTATATACAGTTTTCAATATTGCTTTTCTGTTCAGCTCCTCCCATAGATATTACAGCTACCCTAACAAAACAGTACGATAGGACGTACGTTACTCTACATTATTAATCATTACGGGTATACATAATGACTACTTGCAACTGCCAACATAAGGTTCGTTAGAATGATGGCGATACACCTCGCGACTATCGAACAACGGTACACGAGCGCATGCAGAGTTGTCGTGATAGTTATACTTTATGCGCAGTCTCAGTACACCTTCAGTGTTGGTGGACAACTGACAACGACGATTTTTTTTCATTTTCATAGACTACTGTTACTCTTTACGTGGAGGTAATGCGGAACACGTAGGGTGTAATTTTCATGGTAAGTCTTGTTTAGCGAGCGCATTGTAAAGGTTCGTTCGAAATTGTAGGAAGATCAGCGAGACGCTGGAAGTCCGGATAATTAGGTTACTCGTGAGCCGAGTGCGAACCAGCGCCAGACTACTGCTCCGAAATGCGTTTTCGGCGAGGGCGGAGGGCGGGAAGGACGAGGGTCGAGCACGTGTCAGAGTGAGCAGGCCTTAAAAAATCGCCGTTATCGCCACTCTCAGACGATGTTGGCCTTGACGTGGGCGCTGCTCATCATGACCTTGTTGACGAAGTTGACGATCGCCGTGGCTGGCTGCTCGGGCTCGAGCTCCGCGAATATGTGGCACTGGTTGTCCGATTTGTGGGCCGGCTTGCGCGCGACAAATCCAAAGCAGCGGCTGTCGGGGGGCAAAGAAAGAAGAACGTTATCAACGGCTCGTTGTCGCGGCAGATCACCCGGAGAACCGGCAAGGCCAAATACGCACTGCTCGCTGAGGGCTCGTCCGTTCTCGGCGCGGAAATCCCAGGTGCGCTCCTCGGTGTCCAGGCCGCAGTAGCTGATGTTGTTGGTGGGGTAGTGTCGGCGGAAGAACAGCTTGCGCGTGTTGTCCGTGAGCGTGATGCCCTGGGTGGACACCTTGAAGTGCACGATGGTCGCGCTGAGCCTGGGCGTCTGCTCGAACAGCGCCGTGATGGTCTTCTTGATGGCTTGCGGGCCGGTCAGCGACTCGGTGTCCATGGTGAACAAGTAGAGCACGTTGCAGGCTGCGCGACAGAATTTACCCGTTATCGCGCGGGTCGGCGCAGCTATCGGCAGGGCGAGGAGACGCCTTCGGGCACTTACCGGCTCCTTGGGCCAGCAGCTGCTGAGGACTGCTGCCGGCCTGTGACTCGATGACGCGAGCGGCGGCCTCCGCTTCGGGAAGCAGCAGCTGACACGGCAGCGCCATGGCCATCAGACTGTGCTGGTAGACGAGGGCGGACAGCGAGCTGAACACGGGCTCGTTGGCGCAGCCCTTCAGCCGCACGCCCCTCGAGGTGGGCTCGATCAAGAAGTGTCTCACCAGCTCGTTCGACGGATCCTTCGGGCTGCTCGGCACTCCCGGCGGCGGCGTCGCCACTTTCAGGGCCAAGCCGAAGGCTCCTGGGAAGGAGTTGCTGTCGCGCACGACGAACATTCCTGGCGGCGCGTTGCGCAGCATCGCGATGGCTACGGCACAGTTCGAGTTTGGATGAGCGAACGAGTAGAAAGTGACGCCTCGTATGGGCAGACGCGAAGCAGTAGTGGCAGTACCTTGTTCGCGAGAGATGTTGGGCTTGTACCAGATTTTACTGGTATCGCGGACGAACTTGACGTTTGCATCGGCTACTTCATGTGGCTCCGTGTTTGAATGGACACTCGATCTGCGGGATCCGTAATACTGAAGTTGCGAGGACGAGTGTCCACCAGCGCTGCTTATAGAGGTGTAAGATACCGCGCTCTGCAACATCAACAAATTCTACTTTAGCCACCTACGTTCCACTGAACAAAATGTGTCAAAGGGACATCGATAGGTACATTGCACGATTATTTCACATAATTCACTCAAGGATACGTTATTAGGCTAACATTAATTGAGGTCGGACTATTTTTCTTTTAAGGAAAATCTTTGTCGTAGAAACTCATTCAATAAGAACACTTTTTACCGTAGTGACTATACTTGCGGTTGATTTTCTGTTGGACTAAAATAAACGAGAGAGAAACAAAAGCGGACAATTTAATGACTGCGAAAATTCACTGAAATAATATGTATCCGTTGAAACGGTCACAATATCATTAATCTGACTATTGATTACCTTTGGAGTCTGTCCATAGTCGGCATGAGTAGGAGTGCCAGGACCTCGGCCATACGAGTTGTGACTTATCAGTCCGTCCAGTGGAGAGACAGGCCGGTCCTTGCTGTAATTTACAAATATTATTTTCGAGTTCACCATAGCTTTTCATATACATATAACAGCAGCTAACAGATTCACATTTTATAAAAGAACGTCAACGACTAAAATATACATTCCACATATAGAAACCTTAAAGATTTAGAAATGCGTGAAAGAGACTTAAGTGAAGAAAACTTCGAAAATTGCTAAATTCATTCAAGTTAGCGTAGTGATAAGTTCGTAGACATTGAAAGAAGAAAGTTTGAGCTTCTTGTGTAAAATGCGACACATCAGATTTTTATTCAGAATACGACTAGGCTACTTGGTATACATTTCCAGAGTAAGCAATGAAATTTTGGCAGAGTACAAGTGGTAGAGTGTTAGAAATCACGACATTGAAACATTAATTTTGTGCAAGACCTTTGTATTTACTATTTATAGCTCCGTTGTCTTATTAATATTACCTATAGTCGAATGACGCCGATTGCTTAGTGAGTAGCCATCGCTTGTTACGCGGTTCGATTACCGAGCCACTATCCGGAAAACTCAACCGTCTATATGTATACACAAAATCATTAACGTCAAAAAAAAAAAGAAATAATGGTAAAAATGATCACAACAATAAATGAAAGATGAGAAAGCGTGATCGATATTATCTCGATCGTCCGAAGTGGCCAGGGAATGAAGAATAAGAAACAATCGATTGGAGGAATCGTAAAAAGAAACAAACGTACCGCTGCGTTGTAGGACTCTTGGGTGGAAGCCCCGTCTCTCTGACGTCTCTGCGCTCTTCAATAAAGATCGCCCTGTCAACAGCATAATTGTTGTTGTTCTCGCTGAAGTTGTTGTTGTTGTTTGCGTAGCTGAGAGCAACCGCGTGATTGTGATTGAGATTGTTGGAAGTAGCGAGCTGCTGCTGATGCGAGATGCGATCCGAGGCAAAGGTGACGCTGGGCGAGGCGTTGTTCACGTAGGGGGTACGTGGGTGCACGGGGAACGCAGGTGTCTGCGGTCTCGACGCACTGCCTCCGACCACGCCTTGTGTGCTTCCTGGACTGACGCTCCTCTCGGTCCACGATGACGGCGAGTCATTGTGCGACTGCAAGTGCACGGTCAAGGACGTTACTTCGGGCGGTAGATCGGCCGTCGGAACATCTACCATAATGCCGGCACGATCCTTCCGCGAAAAGATCGGTCAGCGCAATCCCAAGAACCATTCAAAGCTCAGCTCTCTTCGATCTTACCGTGGACAGACGCCATTCGCCCTCTTTGTCGACGCAAAATGGAACTGACGAGAAAAGCTACGAAAAGCAACGGAAACCTTTGCACGATGATTGGCCGCGACGCGAGCATGCATTGATAACAGGGACAAAGAAAAACTGGAAGTGTATATCGACAGTCTAAGCGATGGCGGTGGCGGCGGCGGCGGCGGAGGGCATAGGCATTTAGCGTGGTGTGGCGGTGAATGGCGATCACGAACCTGTGTAGTGCAACTCTGCCATGCTTTTGACGAGTGGTTAGGGATGGTGTAGGTGTTAATGGAGCAGTTGCCGGCCGTAAGATAGCCGGCCGACGGTTGCTGATGCGAGCCGTTAGTAGTGCTAGTAATGCCGGCGTGAGCCGGTGCTACGAGCGATTCCGAAAGCGGCCTGATCTCGGCCAGCGACTGAATGAGGCTCACGAGAGGATCGGCCGAGTCGTTGGCGCTCTTCTGCAGTTGGTGCTGTTGCTGCTGCTGGTGGTGGTATCGGTGCTGCTCGGACTGCTGCTGGTCGAGCATCGAGAGCAGGCCCTGGTCCTTTTTGTATCCGTTGGCCGCGCCGACGTGGTACTGATTTCGCGACTCCGGCCTGGAGGGGTAGCGCGACGACGAGGTGACGCTGTCCAGGTCGAAGGCCACGTGGTTGCCGTTTCCATTGGCGGTGCCGTTGCTGTGGTTACTCAGGCTGCTGCCGAGCAGTCGACCGTGCTCGCGCAAGAACGACTCTGTGCGCGCAAAGCTGTCGCTCCGCGACTCTGGTCGCGGCGGAATCGGCGGGCTGGCGATGCCGCTGGCGCTGTCGTTGCCGTCGCCATTGCAGTTGCCGTTGACGTTGACGTTGCCATTCGCGTGCTTGTGCAGCGGCGGATTCTGCAAACGCAAAGCGAAGCCTCGCTCTTTCAGCCAACATGCTTACCATACGGCGGCTCTCACTTTCCGCAACGCGATCACTCTCGTTTCATAATGATTCACTGCGTTTCAGGCTCGTACTACTACTTTCATTGGTTCGTGTTTGGGCGTATGATGGAATGATTTTAATAACGTTCGTTCCAGTATTAAAGAGCCATGCAGATGCATAATTGAGTCATTAGACACGCACTAATCGGTATAATTTGAGCTAGTGAAATTTACAGTTTACAGTTCAGTGTAATAATAGTAATTAGTGCAACGAAAATGCTATACATAATAAATAAAGTACGATGTATGAAAAAATGCACAGTTTAATCAACAAAAGATAAAAAAACCATGATTGAAATCATAACAAGTAGATCGTATTATATACTCTGCAATCTATTAATTCAGTCACTGCCTAGTCTAATGCTAACGAGTGTGTAAAGGGTGTTAGAAAATCAAAGAGATGCGTCATCAAGTGTGAGACATGAAAAAGAACCAAAGCACGAGCATTTTTCGCTCGGACACTTACGTGGCTGTCGCTGTACTTGCGGAACTCGTAGGCGCGTTTAGGCCCGTAGGATCGCTCGTTGACACTCTCGGCTCGCGGCCTGATGGCCTGGCCGAAGCCCGCAGCGCCGACGACGCTTCCGTTCAATTTCCGGCTGATCGAGCGCTGCGGCAAGAGGGGGCTGGCCGGCGCCGAGGTGTTGTTGGATCGAGCCGATATCTATGGGCGCCGGAAAGCAGACAGAGCCCGTGTGACGAATAATCGGCGCGAGAAGAAAGGACAGAGCGACAAAGGTATTTCGGGTACCTGCTGGGCGGAGTTGACCGTCCATACGTCGTCGTCGTCGTCGAGGACAGCCGAGTCGCTGGCGTATCCGTCGTGGCGGAGCCGCGAGCGCTGCACGTTGCGCAGCTCGCCGATCATCCGGTTACCGTTCTCCTGGCGCCAGAGTTTGGCCGGGCTGCGCTCGTCTCGTCTCGCCGCCAGCTTCATTTGCTGCTGCTTCAGCCAGGACATTCTGAAATATTGCCGCCGGGACACGATGAGCGAAAGAGCTGCGAGAGTGATCTGCGCCTATATGCACATACGTGTGCTGGGGGGGACAGAGAAGAGGAAGGGAGTAGGTGTGGCGTAGGCGACCCAGAATACACGGATGGATAATCGTAATTGGATATGATCGAGATGGTAATTGATCGGTGAGTAATGCGACTCGGGGCCGTTCATTTTTCAATGCGATTATCGAATAATGCAATCGCTCCCGCTAAAAGTTAGTACAACCAAAGCGGCGCGACGACTCGTCCACCTATAGCACCCGCTGCGAGCTTCGAACTCGCCATCGACGCTCGCCGCGCGGCAAGCTTGCGACGACGTCAACGCCTCGAGAAACGCGCTTGGCGAAGCTTGCGAAATCGCGAAAGGATGCCACGCGCACGGTCCGCGCGAAACAAGGTGCAAACCGATAGACAGGGAGATTGTTGAGCGACGCTCAGAGCGGAATACGAGCGGCGCGCGGGTCGCGGGCTCGGCTCGTCGCGCGATAATCATCTGGCGCTCGTTGTAACGCCACGCCGGTTATTCAGCCAGCTAGACGTCTTTTGTCGACGTCCACTCGGCACATCGACATCTCCAATCGTCCCGAGCCAAGACGCACGACTATCTACGCACGACTGGCTCTATCTACGTCGCCGTGATATCGAGGAGAGCCGCGTCTGTGCAACAAGTCGAGTGCGGCGAACTTGATGGGCGTGAGGCAACGCGGGCGCAACTTGTTTCAGGCCGCGATTGTTCGTGCCGATCATCTCCGCGCGCAGAGACGTTGAAGAGGCATGTTCAGTGGACGTCGCAAATGGATAACGCCAATGAGAGCTCGACAGTTTTTGCGCGAGCAACGACGGGCTAGCAGATCCTGCCAGGCGTGCTTGATGGCGAGCAGTAACGCGACCGCCTAGCCACTCTCAAGCGTGCGCGTGACGTCTTTTTCGCATTTAACATGCGCCGCTCATTAATATCCGTGGCGTTTGAAGGTGCGCTCTTGTTCTACTTACGACGATAAGTTTGAGCAATTTTCACGGGATACAACCCGAATCCAGTTGGCAACTGCCGACGCGAGTTCTAACCACTTACAGCTGACTGTTGCACAAACGCAATGCACTACATACGCTAAAAGTCAATTAGGCCGCCGTCGCGCCGGAAAACTGGTTCGATTTCCGAGAATTGGGGACGCAACGACCACCTCGGCCTAACGACTTCCGTGTGGCGGCCGGTTCTGGCCCTTTGTAGTTTGGCCTCCCGAATTTTCGGTTAAAAGTGGAAAGAGGCAAGCGGAGAGAGGTGGCAGCTGGAGGCGACGGCGCAAGTCCGCGTGCGCGCGAAAACGAGGAAGAAACGAAAAAGAAAAGAAGGCAGGGAACATTTTCCGTCTCCTTGTTTTCCTACTGGCCGAGCGACGCACACGACGCGCGTTAACGCTATATTTATATAATTATGTCAGAGAGCGACTCCCAAGATCGAAATAGCCGAGGCTTTATAATAGGCACCAGTCGGCTTTTTTCGTTTTGCTTGTCGAAACGAAGCACACTTCGTTTGCCGCCTAGATTAATTGGCAAAAGCTCGCCTATAACAATGCAGAAAGCGGTGTACGAAAAATGGGACGTCGAGAGTCACCGTATTTGCGCCGAGAGAGAGAGCTAAATTAATCTTACTTGCGCCGCCCAAACGCCGCGAGCTGTGTATTGCGCCAGAACCGCTTCTCCGCATCAATATCGCTAAATATTATTAAACGCTTCCCGCGCGTTTCCCTTTCATCTCTCCCGAGAAAACGGCGCACTTGTTTGTTCTCGCTAGTTCTCGAGTGCGCGAGAAGCTACGAGATTTCGAGGGAGAAAGAGCGTTTCTCTTTTCTTGCGAACGTTCTCTGAATTCCGTATTTGCTTTTCTTTCTCGACGGCGAATCCTCCAATCGCAACGGCGGCTTATGAGAGGAGAAATCGAGTATCTTTTAACGAATTTCAAACGGTGCTCGGATGTTTCTCTCGGCGATGTATGCTAAGAAAAAAAATTCCATTTTCCAAGACTATTTTTAGAGAGCAACGAAGGATGCGGCTTGACTAAAGATCCGCCGGTCGATCAAAGAGACGATTTCTTCTTTGGGCGGCGCAGGCATCGCGAGGCACGCGCCGAGCGATCGCAATGACGCTCTTGACTTTAGATTTTCTGGGACAATAAATATACTTTGCAATTTGGCCTATGTCGCGCGTCAGCTTGAAGTTCCGCGTGGGCCAAGAGCGCCGGTAATGGTCGAAAATGCGCGTACTCACCCATCGGCAGCTTCCGGACTGGGCGACTTGACGCCCGGCGATCCGTTGGCAAACTCGGGCGGCGGGTCGGGTGTGTTGCTCTGCATCGGGCTGATGGGTCTCCTGCCGCTGGCACTGGCGCCGCTGCTCTCCCCGAGAATGTCGTCAAGATCGACGACTGGCGCGGCGCCGGGCCTGGTCTGCCTGGTGGCCGTGGCCTTCCTGACCAGCGACGGCGAGGAGAGCTTTTGGTGCTTGATCATCTCGTTGGTGGCTCCGTAAGAGAACGGCTGGCTGGTCTGTCGCGCGTGGTAGGGTATGTCCTCGTCGATGTAGTCGATGTTGCCCGGGGGCGAGAACGAGTCGGCGGTGGTGGCGGCACTGGCGGCTTTTCGCTCGTAGTCGACGGCGTCATAGGAGGGTCGCATCTTGAGCGTGCTGTAGTTGCTACTGGAATTGTAGGGCGGCGAGGACTCCTTGACGGTGCTGCTGCTCGCGCTGCCGCTGCTGCTGCTGTTGTAGCTGCGGTAAGAGTCTTTGAGGGTCGAGTAGGTCGATGGGCTGCTCGGCTGGGTGCTGTAGCTGCGCGGCTGCTCCACTACGCACAGTTTCGCGGAGCCACTTCTAGTCGTTCGATTGTACTCTTCGCTCGGCGGATCTGGCATGGACTGCGGCGTCAACCGAACATCAGTCTGACCGATTCGAGGTCGCACTACTTTACAGGTCGCACTGCAAATATTGCGAATAACCATACGCACCTCAACAGTGAGCATCATATCCTGCAGAAGCTTGTCGAGGTCTCCATGCAGCTGGTTCTCGGCTTCCTGCGGGTCCGGAGGACTGGATCTCTGCGGCGGTGCGCTGCTGATGCCACTGTCCATAGACACAGTCAGCGGTGAGTTGCGAGCTGCTGCTGCATCCCGGTTGCCGGAGCTACCGGTTTGCTGGACCACGGCGTAAAGCGAGCCATCGATTGGCCCACAGGTGTAGCCCAGTCCCCTGGGTGACGTCTGCGCCGACGAGCTCGAGGCTGGTGGTGGCGACAAGGGCGTTTCACGGCCTTCTGCACCAACAAAATATTACCCAATTTTCAGTGAACGCCGTCCGATCGCCAAATTTCAACAAGCCGATTAATCGTCCAACTTTAATTTCGCGTAGTTGACGTGTGGCATTTACGAGCTTAGCAGTAGCACGGAGCCAACGGACTGCTCGCGATAACCGCGAGCTGAGCGACAAATTGAGGCATTATGACCAAGCGTAGCCGCTAAAACTGACCAATTAGCGTTACCTGCCACGTGGCGGCGGCGGCGGCAGCCGACGGCATAGCTGCGGAAACCTTGCGCGGAGAAGTCTCGAGCGCGTTGCGTAATTTGTCGGGTTTTCGGGCTAGCGAGAATAGCGAGTTAATTTTAGTGGCGGCTCAACGGAGCGAGAACGAGTTCCCTTGCTCTCTTTCTCTACGCGCGGCACGCACACCTACGCCGCGCATTTTTCGCGCCGACGCCGCGCAGCCGGCAGCGCAACGATTTTGCAACTCCACTCGTCACTTGCGTTTCGCGCGCACGCCGCCAGCTGATCTTGCCGTATTTTAAAGCACCTCGCTTGGCTATGGCGGAGATCGTGACGACTCGCGTGGCAGTAGCCGTTTCAAAGTTGTGCGCGGCACTATACACGATCCGAAATGCAATTGGCCGCTCGCGCAGCTTCCTCGTTCTCGGGAACGCCGTCCAAAAGCACGAGCGTATTGTAAAATTCGGCTCCAAAGGCGCCTGCGCGAACAGCCGAGTGAATCCGACGGGAGAGAGTCAAATGCAAACGCGCAGCGTGCGAAAGGGACGGGAGCTACGAGGCAAAAAGCAGAAACGGAAGAAAGCTGCTCGCGGGGGCCGGAGAAAGAGATAGAGAGTTCGAGGGGCCGAGTGCTGCTCGGCAAGTGGCTGCCGAGTGCGTATGCACTCCGATGCATCTAAGCACCTATCCGCTCGTCTTTCGCTGCGGGCTCCCTGCGAGAGCTTAACGTGCCGCTTGAGATCTTTATGCGCAATGTGTCTATCGAGGCAGCGGTTGTTTCATCGGATACTCGATGTATCCGATATATACAATTCAATTATTACGCGTGTTCGAGCTCCGCATTGCAAGAGGTACAATAATCGCGGTTGGATCTAACGACTGATGCAGTGCCGAGCGATGATAAGACAGTGGCGTCCAAACGAAAAGCTTTTCGAACGATTGTCGAGAAGTTTTGTAAGGCACGACTGACGATGGAACGACTGCGCGCATCCGACACGCCTCGAAGTCGGAGGCTGCTTCGTCAGTTTCGTCTCTCGTCCCAATTCAATTCACGCCGCACCGCCTACCTTGCGCTTGTCGTTTTGCACTTTTATCGGGCCTGCGGTCAAAATATCGCGTGCAGTTTCGAAGCAACGTAACGCGAGAAAAAAAAAGGCTCAATTGCCTCATCGAGGGTACACGAAAAGCAGCTAATTTATATACGAAAGTAATTTAAATAAAGCACATATTCAAAATGCTACAATTATATTGCATTAATCTGTCGCGTTGATCGGTGTGGTGCGTAAGCGACGGAAGAAGCAAGCGTCGTCGTTTTGTTTAGCGCGTCGCTCGGCGCGAGCCGGTCGGTACAACAAGCAAATGGCATCGCGGGTTGCGAAGACGGCGTCCAAGTGTCCCGTCGCGTCATATTGCCAATTACGCTCGGTGGTCGCGGCCGCACGCCCGCGCGCTTACGAATAATTATAAAGCTGGCTGCGGCTGGCGGCGGCCGCCGTATCGTGTGCGCGTCGATTTACATGTAATCGGCGTGTGCAGGCGGAAAAATCTCTATTGCAAAGGGGCCATGTGGTCACGCGGAACGGGGAATCCGCCTGAGTTGCGTGCTTCTCGAGGAGCGTGTCGTCGTCGACGCTCTCGAAATTCGGATCGCCTCGCAAGAAATATTAGAGTGACGAAGTGCCTAGGTCGCGAGATCGGTTGAATAATTCGTACGAGATCACTGGAATCGCTCCAAGAAAATATTGCTCAAGTCGCACGCGATGGGTGCACGAACATCGGCGATATGTAACTCGTTCGTACACAGCGTAAATTCGCAAGCCAGCAAACGCGTGAGCTCGCACAAGCGCGAGCCCGAAGATGCGAGAAGCGAAGGCAAACAATTGTATGATTAATCGTCCGGCCGCGATCTCGAGGGGATTTTTCAGGGAGGGAAGAAAGGCAGCCCAAGCCTGCGAGTCCGGACCACACAGCTAGTTGCGCCGCGTGCGTGGAGTTGGCTGTGCGAGGCGGCGAGTCACGCGTAATCGAATCGCGTGCGCGACTGCATGGAAATGCGCATTACCCCGGGGCCGCCGGCCCCGACCGCGCGCGCGCGCATGTTCGCGTGGCCGCAGGCCCCACGCGCCAATAAAAGATTCGCCAAGCTAACGGTCGAGCTATGCGTGCAGCTCGCGGCCTGCGCTTGCACTTGCACCTTGCATCTCGGCGTGCCGTGTGTGCTGACATTGCGCTGCGTAGTGCAAAGCCAAGCCGATCCGCCGATGTCGCAGGTGGCTTTCCGTCGGAAAGAAAATTATTCGCACCCGAGCGATCTAAGCATTTCATTTCCCCGAGCCATCGACAGAAAGAGAACGAGGGAATTTAATTAGACTTTGCTCGATAGTGTACCATCGCGTTTCATTGCCTAATGGCTCGAATTGTCAACGCAACTGTCCAGAGATTTGCGACGCAACTGATAAAGATCGATATTGAGTTTTATTGCTCAATGCCAACGGTCATTTAAAGAAAGTTATTGGAAGCAATTCCGAGGCGTCAAACAATCAGCACTGAAGTGTCGTCGAAACAAGGTTTGCGTCACAAAGCAACTGCAAAGTTCCACGAAGCGTAAAAGATCCACTCATCGCAGAAGCAAACAAACGGTCGGGGGCCTGCTCGCCGCGCAAGGACCAGAGTGACAAGTTTATCGCGCGCGCGCGCGCTGTACATATCCCAAAGGGCGGAAGGCCACGAAGTGACGGACGGCAGCGCGAGAGAAAGGCTGGCCGCGGACCGACGTTCGCGCGCCGAAAAAGGCGCGCGCGTTTAGAAGCGCGCCCTGAATTTCCAGTTTGACGGCCTGGCGCTACCGCGATGCGCCGTTTTAGCAGCCTGCGCTTTCGTCGCGACCCGCTTGCATTTCGCGCTGCGTAGAGCGAGGCGAAGCTACCAGGACCTCGGCGCTTGCGTCCGCGCGGCGTATCAGCCGAAAACTCGGCACTGTCACACTCACTAGATCACAGGCGAACGGTGACCAAGTGCAGCTGGCCTGCCGTGCTGCTCGCGGCAACGCTCGAGCGTGTCCATATAAGCGCCTGCGGCATTGACGAATCGAAGGAAAGGCCTGTGCACGAGCGCGCGCGCGCACGCGACACTTTGCTATCCGCTCGGTAGGAGCACCAAATCGCCACTGGCAACGTCGGCAGACACTCGCAGCCGAGGAGGATCCGATCGGCCCACGCTACTCTCACTTTCGTCTGTTATTGCCGCGCGTGCGGGTGACTCGCGGTGGTGGCATCGCCGAGGAGAGCCAGTTCCACACTGACGCGTCTGCGAAAAGAGTGCGCTCGAATCGCCAAGGCCTCCTACCAAGTTAAATCATACCACGGCGATCGAAATGCACTCTCGGCCCAAAACAAACTTGCGCGACTGTGTCGCCCATCGCCGGCAAGGTTGTTCCTCCCACTCGTGCGCTAAATCACACGAGCCAAATCTACTCGCGTAATTTAACTTAACGTGGACGACCATCCCTTTTTTTCCGGCGCTGCAGCAAAAGAAAAACAACGTGTAAGAGCGAGCAGCTATCTAAACACGGCGGATACGATCACAGCTCGCCAGATGGGATCTCGCGGGCCGCCGGCAGAGGTGCGTTGATCCATCCATATGCCTGTTGGCTGTCCAAATTTTCAACCGTTTAATTCGTATTTTGGAACTCGCGTCACTGCGAAATATCCTCGCTCGGCTTTGTCTCCCACCTGTTTAGCTGTCCTACATTTGAATGCAGTGAAAAGGTTGAGCAGACAGTGCACGGTCGAGACACCAAACAGTGCGAAGCGGCAAAACTACCGCTAGCGAAAGTAGAGCTCGTGGGACAAAAATTTGCAAAAATAAAGAGCGAAGAAGCAGCAGCAGCAGCAGTTGCGAGATCTGGAGAAGGAGAAACGGCGTTAGCTTCATTCATGCGGCTTCGCGGTATCTCGAGCTGTGCTCCCTTCCCGCTGTGTAGATAGAAAGAGAGAGAAAGAGAGCGAGCGAGAGCAGCGGCTTGCAGGCCTTGTATGGATCGCCGATCTCGCGTGCGACTGGCGACTGGCGCGCGTGGACGCTGTGTGGCCGATGATTTAATGGGGAACAGCGCTACCCATATATTCTAATCACATCGACATTTACGTCTGTCCGCGAACGTTTCTTTCAATATCCCAGAGTCGAATGTCCGTAGTGCCTGCAGATTTGCCTTCACTATCCACAATCATGATTCTCGCTGATTGGCAAGGTACGCGGGGAAGGATCCAAAACTTCGACATGGCCATCGGGCGAACTCGTTCGTCAGGTGTCGGCGAGGCTTTCCCGCGCCGAGGCGTTTTCCGCGCGCGGCCACGAGGCTCTCTTCGGTCGGCCCACAGCCGAAGGAGAAGCGCGCGGCATCGTGGATCTCGCGAGCGGAGCGGCGATGATTAATTGCGGCGAGCGCGGAGGCCGTCGCCGCGGCCATCGTATCACGCTCGTGATTCGCGAATCCGCCCCATGAATAACGGCCCTCCCGCTCTGCCATAATCCGCGCGAGCGCGCTCGCACGACGCGGGATTCCCGATAGCGCTCGTGACTCGTCCAGTACTTTTCTCATTTTTCCTTTAGCGCTCGTCGCCGCCGACTCGACGTGCCGATATAAGTTCCGCGCTCCGGTTTTCGCCCCGCGCGCGCCGTTCGGTCTTACGCTCTCGAGCCGCGTGCAGATTTATCCGGCGAGCGCTGCCGCGTTATTCACCGCGGGGAAGCGCCTCCGTGCGGACGCAGTGCGCGAGATTTACGTTTGATAGAGAGCGAGCCGAGTACAAACGCCAAGACGTACATATATTTCGCACGGCAGACGCGACGGACATTATCGTTTTCTCCCGCGCGGCTCGCGACTCGTCATTATTTATGACCCGGAATTCAGCCAGACGTCCGATTTCAGATGATTAATCGCCGGATCATTGAATCTTCGTGGTACAGATTTACAGACCCGTCGCTCGGCTATCGGAAAGCCGAGCGAGAGAGCCGCCTGCGCTTGGGCGCGCGGCACGGCGAGAGGTGCGAATGTTGGCAGAGCAAAAGAAAGATCTGATCTAGGGCAAGGACGCTCGTCACCGTGCATTTCGCGTGCTGCCAGCCGGCCACAACTACGCTTCGATCTCGCTTTCATTAGCGCTGCGCTCACCGGCCGAGGAAAGGCCCTCGTGGCGCCACAGGACACTTTGAGTCACCCACCCGACTGAACAGCCTCACAGCTGGATTTCCTGTGTAGCGTCAGTTTTCTTCCCGTTGACTTTAGACCCCGTGATTCTTGAAAACTACACCATTGTCGAGCTGCCAGCGCATTGAAAGGACGGTAGGGAGAAAATCAAACGAGTAGTAGCATCGCTGCATTCCGACGATGGAGCCTAGGCGTCAGCACGCCCGTCGTTAAAGCCTTGACGATGAAAAAGCGAACGTTACACGATGGAAGAATATTTTACGGGTACGTCTTCAGACGGCAAGCAGTATCATCAAAGCCGACTAGAGGGAGCTTCGCGTTTCTCCCCTCTACTCGTTAGTCTAGTAGTCCTTATATTGGTCATTCTATTTCGGCGTTTCCAAACAGTAAGCATCATTATAAGTTATAAGGTGCACGCAGTAGTCGGCCTCGACACGAAACCGTGAAAAGAATTCGGAAGTGACAGTTCTTATCTCTCTAGGAAATAGGAAATCGGCTGTTCGCTGCCTTGTTTCAATATATTGTTCGGAATTTTTCCCTCGTTTTACGCTCGTTTTTATTTAAGTCTAATAATTTTTGCCGAAATAGATCAGTAATTTAAAATGAAATCGTGTCTCTTGAAAATTATCATTATTACGATATTAAGCATCGTCCTGCTCGTTGCTGATTGTCACACAAGTAAGAATTATTCTATTATTTTATTATGATTCTCGTTAATAAACATTATACTATTATTATATCAATAATTTTTTTAAAGAACCATTACGGCATCAGTTTCCTAAGGACGCAAGATGCCAGGGAGGATACTTTCCCGGCATCCGTCTTGCGAGATCAGCAGGAACCAACCGTAACAGAAACAGTCAATCCAGAGTTTATTACAAGTTTAATCAAAACCAGGAAAGATGTGTATCGGTCCATGGCTCTACCGGTCGCGATTATCAAACGTTTGCCACGTTAGGCGAATGCGAACTCAAGTGCCTACATAGTAAGTCACATGACTATTTACTAAGATCAGTGCGAAGTTTCCAGTAAATATCAAACTCTGTTCATTTTAGTTTATCGCTCCACCTATTAAAGCATCTGAAGAATCAGAAACTCGGGACCCTATGTTCCCAACGGTGCGTCAATCACGATGGAAATATATACTTGCATATTTGCCATCTATAAACAATTCTAAGGAACACTACGCATATTTCAGTCTAAAAAGTGATATTCTTAATATATTCATGTTGACAATTCTTATAGTGTTCAATTATGTGCACACACTTACACATCCAAGCCTTCTTTCCATCTCGCCAGAAAATTTTACAGATTAAAAATTTCAATTCAAAAGCATAAAATTATATATTTCAAGGAACTATTATGAAATATATAATTTTACCGTGGAAAAAGTAAGTATGATAAAAGATGCTCAATCACCCAGACTAATAAGCAGTTGATTTGTTCATTACGCCATAACTCGTAAACTATGAAACTTGCCGATTATAGATCTCGTACAAGTTATTTGACAGAAGCAAAAATTGATATAAAATTATTTAGGTATTAATAAATCAGTTTATTTATTGATCATTTCAAATGTAATTTCAATGATTTTTTTTATTAATGACTTTTGATTTAATTAATATTTTGTTATTCTTGGGGGCTCGTTTTGTCAATCTTTCAAATGCGAGAAAATGTATTTCGATGTTTTCTCACAGAGATAAAAGAACAAAAGTTAGAAGTGCAAAACTTGAATATTAGTGATATTTCTATAATGAATCAGCCCGTCAATAATGTTCCACCCATTTTTAACGACTGTGGAAAAAAATACGTTTTTATACGCAGTATTCAGCATCTATCCTTGAAATATCAGCTAGCCTAAATGAACACACGTGTTAGACTCTTATATTCTTAGCCTTTCTCTTATTGATAAGACCATGTGCCAGCGCTTTATGCTCATCTCTATTTATCGCTACAGCTTTCAGCTCCATATACATTTTCTCAATCATTGCCGCGATCACTTTAGTCAAAACTACGCATCGGTGGCACCGAACAAAAGCTTTTGTGGCTTTCTCAGTCCATATTAGCTAGACAGAGCTATGAATATTTATAATGATCAACGAGCCTAAGAACAAATATCGATATAGATCGTAGCTTCATCTTCTGTCATTCAAAAAAATTGAAGAAGAATGCATTGTTCTTGTAGACCGAAAATATCACTTCAAACAGCAGATCCGTAATGTAGTTAGTCTACTAGTTAATAATTTTTCGCGGTATAATGTTCATCTCCGTTGATGCTCAACACTTGTAGAACATTGATAGTCTTGGAACCATGGTGCTTTCATGAATTGAATCGATGATGAATGACTCGTTTTTTTATTTAAAGTGATATTTAATGACTCTCTTTAATGGTAGGCAGTTTTATGAAGAAGATTTAATCCATTTACAAATTGAAATGACAAACTAAAATATGATACTCACGTTTACTTGAATGATAATGTTTCTGAATTGTTAAAATTTAAGTTTGGAGATTCATTTCTTGAAATTGAATACTGCCACGTATCGCGACAAGTAAAAGTGTTTCTATTACTTATTATGATTATTATGATTATCTTCGTATATTAATTACGTATCAATTTGACTTGATAAGCTTTTAAGGCGCCATTACGTGATCAATGGTTTCCTACGGACGCAAGTTTCCAGAGAGGATTCTTTCCAGCATCCGTCTTGCGAGATCAGTAGGAAGCAACAATGACAGAAACTATCAGTCGATGGTTCTTTCCAAATTCAATGCTGACAAGACAGTATGTTTGTTGGTCCATAGCCCTATCGGTCGGCAATTATCAAACGTTTGCCACGCTAGCTGAATGTGAACGCAAGTGCTTGAGTAGAGAGATCGTGTACGAGGTCGCACCGCGCCGTTTGGACAATCCAGTGGGCGGATCGAGATACTTGGAACAGTTAGAAAGGTGACTACGAAGCTGTACGTCCATGCATCAACTGCGTTTCTGGACAAACTTATATGAATGAACTTCTTGAGAAGAGATTCTATGCAGAAAGCCAGTTAGTTTTTCCTGAATGACATCAAAGCAAACCTTTAGAGATTGCCTAGTTGGGCAGTCGGGTCAGCTGTAAAAGCTGGCTAAGGGATGCCTGACACCAGTTCACAAAATCACATAGAGATAAGCTTGCGATCGGACCAGATGAGTGGAGTTCTCAAAATCGACACATCGCTTCGCTTTGAATCAGCCACCCGACCGAACATCTTCACTGTTGGAATTCCTGTTTAGCGTCGGTTTTTTTCCCGTTGAATTTTGGCCCCGTGATTCTTGAAAACTACACCGTTGTCGAGCTGCCAGTGCATTAAAAGGACGGTAGGGGGAAAATCAAACGAGTAGCAGCATCGCACGATTGCAGCATTCCGACAATGGAGTCTAGACAACGAGTCTCAACGTGGTCGCACGTCGATTTTTGAAGAGCCACGTCCAGGTGCTCCGAAAACGGCTACCACGGAGGATAACGTGACAAAAATTCACGATCTCGTATTGGCAGATCGACGATTGAAGGTGCGCGAGATAGCTAAGATCGTAGGCATCTCAAAAGAACGCGCGTAATAATTTTTTAAAGAACCATTACGGCATCACTTTCCTAAGGATGCAAGATGCCAGGGAGGATACTTTCCAGGCATCCGTCATCATTATCAAACATCAACGGTGATAGAAACCGTCAATCAAGTGTTCATTACAAATTCAATCAAAACCAGGAAAGATGTGTATCGGTCCATAGCTCTACGGGTCGCGATCACCAAACGTTTGCCACTAGGCGAATGCGAACTGAAGTGTCTGCATAGTAAGTCACATGACTATTTACTAAGATCAGTGAAAAGTATCCAATAAATACTACACTCCGTTCATTTTAGTTTATCGCTCCACCTATTGGAGTAACTGAATAATAAGAAACTCGGGAACTTATGTTCCCAATGGTGCGTCAATCATGATGGAAATATATACTTGCCTGTTTGCCATTTATAGACTAATCTAAGAAACGCTACACACATTTCAGTCTAAAAAGTGATATTCTTAATTGTTCACAAACGCGCCTTTCCCTTAGAAAAATTCTAAAAGGATTAAGTCACGGTGAAAATTAAAAATAATTGACGGTAGAGTAGCAGCGAAGTTAGTAGAAGTCAGATGAGTAGGCCGGGAACAATCTCCTCGTTTCTCTTCTTCCCCGAAAAAAACCCTGGATGATGTGTCGCTCAGTCCTCTCGATGAATGCCTGATAATGGATTCCCGGTGGAGCCGTTTCTGGATGATGCCTTGACTGGATGGTCTAAAGAGATCCATCTACTCTAAGCCACTATTAGAGTGAGATTTGGGAATTGACGACGATACACCTACATTATACAGAAGGCTAAAGCATAAGAGCACTCTCTGATCCTCCCTTCAGTCTCATTGGAAGGAGGCAAAATTGGCTCGAAAAGTGTCACCCCCATTCGACTATTTCTAGTATCTTAGGGGAAATGTGTGATGTCAATGGCTGGTTGAGACTTGCTTCAATAAACAGTCAACAAGTATCACAAACAGTCGTGTTGTGAGTTAACCAACTGCAGGATTCGACTTGTTCATGAAATACAATGTCAGAAAGGGGATGACGACAAAAACATTTATATTTAATGTTTTCAAAACAGTGACGTCACTCTCTCTTCACCTTTGGCAACAAGGATTGACAAAGAAAAATGCTGGCTCGAACCACTCTTAATAAAAAAGAAAACCAAAAGAACGAGAAAAACATCCCCGTAATTAAAAAACAAAGAACGGCCTGAACATCAATATATTCATGTTGACAATTCTTATAGTGTTTAATTATTTGCACACACTTACACATCCAAGCCTTCCATCTATCACGCCAGAATATTCTACAGATTGGAAATTTGAAATTAATAGCATAAAATTATATATTTCAAGGAATTATTATGGAATATATAATTTTACCGTGGAAAAATTAAGTGTGATAAGAGATCCTCAATCATCCAGACTAACAATTAGTTGATTTGCTTATTCCGATATAACTCGTAAACTATGTAACTTGCCGATTATAAATCTCGTACAAGTCACTTGACAGAAGCAAAAATTGATGTAAAATTATTTACGTATTAATAAATCAGTTTGTTTATTATTTATTTCGAATGTAATTCAAATGATTTTTTTATTAATGACTTTTGATTTAATTAATATTTTGTTATTCTTGGAGGCTCGTTTTGTCAATCTTTCAAATGCGAGAAAATGTATTTCGATGTTTTCTCACAGAGATAAAAGAACAAAAGTTAGAAGTGCAAAACTTAAATATTAGTGATATTTCTATAATGAATCAGCCCGTCAACAATGTTCCACCCATTTTTCACGACTGTGGAAAATAATACGTTTTTATACGCAGTATTCAGCATCTATTCTTGAAATATCAGCTTGACTCAATGAACACACGCGTTCGACTTTTATTTTCTTAGCCTTTCTTTTATCGATGAAACCACGCGCCAGTGTTATATGCTCACCTGTATTTGTCGCTATAACTTTCCGCTCCATATACATTTTCTCAATCATTGCCGCGATCACTTTAGTCAAAACTGCGGATCAAAAGCCTTTGTGACTTTCTCAGTCCATATTAGCTAGACAGAGCTATGAATATTTATAATGATCAACGAGCCTAAGAACAAATATCGATATAGATCGTAGCTTCATCTTCTGTCATTCAAAAAAATTGAAGAAGAATGCATTGTTCTTGTAGACCGAGAATATCACTTCAAACAGCAGATCCGTAATGTAGTTAGTCTACTAATTAATAATTTTTTGCGGTATAATGTTCATCTCCGTTGATGCTCAACACTTGTAGAACATTGATAGTCTTGAAACCATGGTGCTTTCATGAATTGAATCGATGATGAATGACTCGTTTTTTTAATTAAAGTTATATTTAATGACTCTCTTTAGTGGTAGATAATTTTATGAAGAAGATTTAGTCAATTTACAAATTGAAATGACTAAGTAAAATACGATACGTACGTTTACTTGAATTATAATGTTTCTGAATTGTTAAAATTTGAGTTTGGGGATTCATTTCTTGAAATTGAATACTACCACGTATCGCGACAAGTAAAAGTGTTTCTATTACTTGTTATGATTATTATGATTCTCTTCATATATTAATTATGTATCAATTCGACTTGATAAGCTTTTAAAGCGCGATTACGTGATCAGCGGTTTCCTACGGACGCAAGTTGCCAGAGAGGATACTTTCTAGCATCCGTCTTGCGAGATCAGTACGAAGCAACAATAAAGAAAATATCAGTCGATTCTTGATTCCAAATTCAATGCCAACAACGCAGTATATTTATTGGTACATAGCCCTATCGGTCGGCGATTATCAAACGTTTGCCACGCTAGCTGAATGTGAACGCAAGTGCTTGAGTAGAGAGATCGTGTACGAGGTCGCGCCGCGTCGTTTGGACAATTCAGTGGGCGGATCGAGATACTTGGAACAGTTAGAAAGGTGACTACGAAGCTGCACGTCCATGTATCAACTGCGTTTCTGGACAAACTTATATGAATGAACTTTTCGAGAAGAGATTCTATGCAGAAAGCCAGTTAGTTTTTCCTGAATGACATCAAAGCAGGAGATGTGCAAGTCTTTCGTGGTCACCAAATTAAACATTTTTCGCTCTCAAATTATGCGTATCGTTCCACTGTAATACGATATATTTAACTTCGCGCGAAGTTTAATTTTAGTCTTTCAAGAGTTTTTTGAAACCTAAACATATATTTTGAGTTTTTTCGATGAAATTATAAAATAAAAAAAGAACATTTTATTTATCTCAAACTTTGTTCATTTTTGACACTCATCCGCTAGATGCTTCGAATTATAAAATAAAAAATATTGATCTTCGGCTCGTTCTTAATAAACGGCGGATTGATTTATCGATGAAAATTAATTAAGCAGTTTAATTATAATTTATACTATATAATTCCTCTTCCACGTTCGATGATTTAAAGCAACTTTTAAAGTCAATCAAGCTCTTCAAAATTCCGAACCACGAGGCAAAAGCAAGAAAACAAGCTCGCTACCAGTCAAAATCAATGTCACGAGATTTTGAAAGCGGTATCGAACAAACCTTTAGAGATTGCCTAGTTGGGTAGTCGGGTCAGCTGTAAAAGCTAGTTAAGAGATGACTGAGACAAATGCACAAAATCACATAGAGATAAGCTCGCGATCGAAGCAGTTGAATAGAGTTCGCAAACCGACATATCACTTCGCTTTGAATCAGCCACACGACCGAACATTTTCACTGTTGGAATTCCTGTTTAGCGTCGGTTATTTCCCCGTTAATTTTGGCCCCGTGATTCTTGAAAACTACACCGTTGTCGAGCTGCTAGCGCATTGAAAGGACGGTAGGGGGAAAATCAAACGAGTAGCAGCATCGCACGATTGCAGCATTCCGATGATGGAGCCTAGGCGTCATCGCGCTCGTCATTAAAGCCTTGGCGATAAAAAAGCGAATGTTACACGACGGTAGAATATTTTTCGCGCACTGGTTATGTAGGCTTTGCCGAACTCTTTTCGCTGCGGCTTCGCGTTTGCTCGAGGTTCGCGCCCAAGTTGACGTCCGAGAGACAACCACGCGCGACAAAATCAACAGACGTCTTTTCTGGATTGATGGCTCTTTAGGCCAGGAACATAATCTCGAAAATGATTTCGCAAACATAAAATACACAACACGGTCTACGTAATATTATAATCCAGTTGCATCAGCATAAAAAAAATGTGATGCGAATATTTGAAAACTGCCGCTTTTTAACTAATTTTTTAGCTTTTTGGATTTTTTGATAATAATTATAATCCGAATGAAATGAGCGAATACTCGTTCAAAAGATCTTTTAATTATATCCCAATTTATCCATTGGGATATATTGGGATATGTATATTATTCCAGTAGTTTTTGTTTTATAAGCAGAAATAAAACGAGTTTGTATCTTTTAAACACGTATAATAAATTAATAAAAAAATTTTAGGAATTAGAAACATCAATTTTCATCTATTCGTTACAATAAAAGAAACCTCAGTCGGCTATCTGTTAATAATTATTTGCTAAGCATGTCTTTATTGATAAGCCTCTTATGATATTCATGATTATGGAATTTTCCACATTAGTTTGTTGTACTTGGGGTATGTCTTCAGACGGTAAGCAGTATCATCATCGACGCCGACTAGAGGGAGCTTCGCGTTTCTCCCCTCTACTCGTTAGTCTAGTAGTCCTCATATATTGGCCTTTTTATTTCGACGTGTCCAAACAGTAAGCATCAGTATAGTTAAACTTGCACGCATAGTCGGCCTCGACACGTAGCGATGAAAAAATTCGAAACAGACAGTTCTTATCTCTCTTGGAAATAGGAAATTGGCTGTTCGCTGCCTAATTTCAATATATTGTTCGGAATTTTTCCCTCGTTTTACTCTCGGTTTATAGTCATTTGTATTCAAGTCTAATAGTTTTTGCCGAAAAAACATCAGTAATTTACAATGAAATCTTATCTCGTGAAAATTGCCATTATTACGATATTAAGCATCGTCCTACTCGTTGCTGATTGTCACGCAAGTAAGAAATGCTTCTATTACTTTATTATGATTCTCGTTTAACATTATACATATAAATTCGACAAAATAATTTTTTAAAGAACCATTCCGGAATCACACTCCTAAGGATGTAAGATGCCAGGGAGGATACTTTCCTGGCATCCGTCTTGCGAGATCAGTAGAAACCAACAGTAATAGAAACCGTCTATCCAATGTTTATTACAAATTCAATGAAAATCAGGGAACATGTGTATCGGTCCATGGCTCTCCCGGTCGCGATTATCAAACGTTTGCCACGCTAGGCGAATGCGAACTCAAGTGCCTACATAGTAAGTCACATGACTATTTACTAAGATCAGTGCGAAGTTTCCAGTAAATATCAAACTCTGTTCATTTTAGTTTATCGCTCCACCTATTAAAGCATCTGAAGAATCAGAAACTCGGGACCCTATGTTCCCAACGGTGCGTCAATCACGATGGAAATATATACTTGCATATTTGCCATCTATAAACAATTCTAAGGAACACTACGCATATTTCAGTCTAAAAAGTGATATTCGTAATATATTCATGTTGACAATTCTTATAGTGTTCAATTATGTGCACACACTTACACATCCAAACCTTCTTTCCATCTCGCCAGAAAATTTTACAGATTAAAAATTTCAATTCAAAAGCATAAAATTATATATTTCAAGGAAATATTATGAAATATATAATTTTATCGTGAAAAAATTAAGTGTGATAAGAGATCCTCGATCATCTAGACTAACAATTAGTTGATTTGCTTATTCCGATATAACTCGTATACTATATAACTTGCCGATTATAAATCTCGTACAAGTTATTTGACAAAAGCAAAAATTGATGTAAAATTATTTACGTATTAATAAATCAGTTTGTTTATTGTTTATTTCGAATGTAATTCAAATGATTTTTTTATTAATGACTTTTGATTTAATTAATATTCTGTTATTCTTGGGGCTCGTTTTGTCAATCTTTCAAATGCGAGAAAAAGTACTTGGATATTTTCTCACAGAGATAAAAGGACAAAAGTTAGAAGTGAAAAATTTAAATTTTAATCAAATTTC
Organism: Phymastichus coffea; assembly: GCF_024137745.1. Taxonomy (NCBI): domain Eukaryota; kingdom Metazoa; phylum Arthropoda; class Insecta; order Hymenoptera; family Eulophidae; genus Phymastichus; species Phymastichus coffea. The sequence continues at coordinate 1,412,593 of NW_026706866.1, forward strand.
TATAATGAATCAGCCCGTCAACAATGTTCCACCCATTTTTCACGACTGTGGAAAATAATACGTTTTTATACGCAGTATTCAGCATCTATCCTTGAAATATCAGCTTGCCTAAATGAACACACGTGTTAGACTCTTATATTCTTAGCCTTTCTCTTATTGATAAGACCATGCGCCAGCGCTTTATGCTCATCTCTATTTATCGCTACAGCTTTCAGCTCCATATACATTTTCTCAATCATTGCCGCGATCACTTTAGTTAAAACTACGCATCGATGGCACCGAACAAAAGCTTTTGTGGCTTTCTCAGTCCATATTAGCTAGACAGAGCTATGCATATTTTTAATAATCAACGAGCCTAAGAACACATATCGATGTAGATCGTAGCTGCATCTTATGTCATTCAAAAAAATGGAAGAAGAATGCATTGTTCATGTAGACTGAGAATATTACTTCAAACAGTAGATCATCAATGTAGTTAGTCTACTATTTAATAATTTTTCGCGGTATAATGTTCATCTTCGTTGATGCTCAACACTAATGGAACATTGATAGTCTTGAAACCATGGTGCTTTCATGAATTGCATCGATGATGATTGACTCGTTTTTTTAATTGAAGTGATATTTAATGACTCTCTTTAATGGTAGGCAGTTTTATGAAGAAGATTTAATCAATTTACAAATTGAAATGACAAACTAAAATATGATACTCACGTTTACTTGAATGATAAAGTTTCTGAATTGTTAAAATTTAAGTTTGGAGATTCATTTCTTGAAATTGAATACTGCCACGTATCGCGACAAGTAAAAGTGTTTCTATTACTTATTATGATTATTATGATTATCTTCGTATATTAATTATGTATCAATTTGACTTGATAAGTTTTTAAAGCGCTATTACGTGATCAATGGTTTCCTACGGACGCAAGTTGCCAGAGAGGATTCTTTCCAGCATCCGTCTTGCGAGATCAGTACGAAGCAACAATAAAGAAAATATCAGTCGATTGTTCATTCCAAATTCAATGCTGACAAGACAGTATGTTTGTTGGTCCATAGCCCTATCGGTCGCGATTACCAAACGTTCGTCACGCTAGCTGAACGCGAATGCAAGTGCTCGATTATTTGTCACATTACTGTTTTTTTCTACTTTATCACTATCGGCAATGCAAAGTTATGGACAAGCGCCAATCTTTATCTATTTTAGTTTTTCAATTGACCTTATAGAGCACCTAAAACAACAAGAAACTCGGCCCGTATGTTCCTAGTTGCGCATCAGTCATCTTGGAAATATGCTTACCAGTTCGACATCTATAGACGAATTGTTGAGTTTTAATTATTTGTATGTCACGGTATTGTTCTTTTGTTCATGACTATATTCATGCTATTGTATTTTATATTAATTAAGATAATTTCACATTACTGAATAAATAATTTATTTAACGTTTAATTGTATCGATAATTTTAATCTGTATATAATTTTTATCTGTATATTCGAGTATATAAAGATTGATAATAAATAAGACGAATCTAGAGTGCACCACGCACATCGGAATCTAAGACGTGTTAATCTTGAGATATTCAAGTTATTTATTCATATAGTGTTTGCATGCACACACACACTCAAACCTTCATCCTCTACCGCCACGTCAAGGCATTAACTCGACAGCTAAACATTTGTAGAAAGTGGCGTGGCAAAAGAATGAAAAGCCAGAGGAGAAAGAGTGAAACATCAGCGCACGGCTGAACCGAGCGTACACTTCCGAGAGCTTATCTGGCGATGTTGGCGAGTGCGCTTAACGATGCGCCGATAAGAATCGTGAACATGCGCAGAAAAGAGAGCCAAGATAGAGCCGCGAGTTGCGATCGGTTGTCAGGGCGCGCGAGGAAATGTGCATACGCGCCGCAGTCGTTGCGCTCGCCAATGGCACTCCGGGCTCGATAAATAATCGGCTTTACGGGCGTACGACCAACTGGATATTGCGCCTATGTGTGCGTCGCTCTGATTTTTTTTTCTCCGAGGTCGCGGTGCGCCGTTTGAACAATTCAGTGGGCGGATCGAGATACTTGGAACAGCTAGAAAGGTAACTGCGAAGCTGCCAGCTGTCGGAGTATCAACTGTGTTCCTGGACAGACTTATATGAATGAGGTCCTCGAGGAGAGATTCTATGCAGAAAGCCAGTTAGCTTTTTCTGAATGAGATCAAAGCAGGTGGAGTGCTGGTCTTTCGCGGTCACCAAATTAAATATTTTTCGCTCTCAAATTATGCGTATCGTTCCACTGTAATACGATATATTTAACTTCGCGCGAGGTTTAATTTTAGTCTTTCAAGAGTTTTTTGGAACCTAGACATATATTTTTAGTTTTTTCGATGTAATTATAAAATAAAAAAAGAACATTTTATTTATCTCAAACTTTGTTCATTTTTGACACTCATCCGGTAGATGCTTCGAATTATAAAATAAAAAATGTTGATCTTCGGCTCGTTCTTAATAAACGACTGATTGATTTATCGATGAAAATTAATTAAGCAGTTTAATTATAATTTATACTATATATATCCTCTTCCACGTTCGATGATTTAAAGCAACTTTTAAAGTCAATCAAGCTCTTTAAAATTCCGAACCACGAGACAAAAGCAAGAAAGCAAGCAAGCTACCAGTCAAAACCAATGTCACGAGATTTTGAAAGTGGAATCGAACAAACCTTTTGAGATTGCCTAGTTGGGCAGTCGGGTCAGCTGTAAAAGCTGGCTAAGGGATGCCTGAGACAAGTGCACAAAATCACATAGAGATAAGCTCACGATCCGAGTGGATGAGTGGAGTTCGCAAAATCGACACACCACTTCACAAATAAATAGGCAAACGAGCGACAGCGCGAGCGCGCGGGCTCGCGACTTGGCGGTCTTGCAGCGACTGAAAACTGTAGGTAGCTCGTGACCCCCTGGCCGCCGCCGTCGTCGTCTTGAAAACCAAGATAGAGATACTTTAGACGCGTTTAGAATGGCGCAGTCCGAATCTCTCTCTCTCTTTCTCTCTCGCAAGATGACGAGAATAAACTCGCTGAACCCCCTCCACTACTTGATCTGTCTGCTGCTGCAACCGCTTTTCCACCTTCCATACGAGCTGGCGTTTCCGCCGCTTTCCCGGAATACATCGTCTCCAAGAGTGCACTCGTGCGAGTTTTTTTTTCAGATTCGAGCGACGAGTGCGCAAGAATGTCGGTATTACCGTCAATAAAGGTAAGTCAGCTTTATGAAATGGAAAGCCTTGATCTATCGGAGCCCTATCTGCTAGTACAATGTTGTCATTTATATTGAATTATTTGCTACTTTACTCCGTGTTATATTTAATACTCGTAATGATATACAGCCAGCAGCGTAGAGAAACTGAATTAATTGGATCAAACCGCCATCTGAATTAAATTACACGGAAATAGGCTCATTAGCTGCACTTATCATGACATCGTAATATCTTTCGCATGTTCTCCTTTCGCTAGTATCCAGCCAGAAAAATATTCTCGTGCGTCAACCAATTATAAGCGAGTAATTTCGAGTGCAAATATTTGATCGATCGAGGTGTATTTTTCGCGCGCTGGCCGCAGCGAAGAAAAATCTTGCAGCTAATTTCACGCTGCCTCTCGATGTCGTTTCAGCGGGCAAATAGATTCCGATGAAAAGATATGCGCGACACTCTGCTGGCTAACAAACAAAGACATTTTGAAAATTGCCATCTGAATCTCGCAGAAAGCCTATTAAAAGGGGAACAATGCCGTGTTTACGAGATGCAAAAATTAATAAGCAATAAAGCGAACTCGAGTGTACACAATAACAGACGGGGCGGAGGAGAAAGGGCAGACGAAGGAGAGTCAAATGCTAAAGACGAAAGTAGCAAGCGGATCGTAAAAATATAATTACAGCAATCGCCGGAGAGAAAAGGCGAGAGCAGGAGGGCGCATACAAAAGAGAGAAAGACGTAACGTAACCGCGGAGAGAAAAGAAAGGAACAGCCCATAATGAGAGTTTACGGCGCGGCTCTCTTAATTTTAGATTCGGCTTTCCTACGCGTTTATCTTTACGCGAACACAGTGGCGGATTTCTGGCGATAAACTGCGCGAGCGGCAGCTACGTCGCGCGGACGATCGAGCAGTTGAGCGCAGCGAATAATAGTTTTGATCAGAGTCGAGTCGGTTTTACGGAGCCCGACTGACGAAAGCCAAGCAGCAGAATTGACATGGCACAGTTCTCTCGGCGCTCGCGAGTCCAGATAACCCGATTACCGCGAGTACGTGCAGGGCCGCCGACGTCTTGTAACTCTCTCGACGTGTGCAGCGAGCAAGATGAGCTGGCCGCGCGCGAGCCACTGCTGCAGCTCGAAATTCGCGCCACGGTCGACATACTCATTTGCCTGAGCCGCGAGCGCGCGTATCCACACAAACTCATCGTAAAACCTCGAACTTTGCTTCTAATAAACGCTGCTCGCGCGGCTGCGGCTGTGGCTGCGGTCCTGGCTGCGGCCGCCTGTCCTCGCGGAACTCGCAACTTTGTCGCGCTCTTTTAGCCGACCCTCCAATCTCCAGCTTTACAACTTTGTGGACACTTTAATTGCGCGGCTTTCAGTTCTGACGAGCTCGCTCGTGTCACTGCCAGGCTGTTTTCATCTACTGGATATTGAGGCGAAATCTGACCTTTTATGGCTCTCGGCGAGACTCGATAACGCGGAGATTTATTGCACCATCAAGATGCCGAACTGATAGTGGCATTTCTCGAAATTCGAGGCGTGCGCCAGTGTCACGGATAACGAACGGAGCTTCCGTAGGCTAAAATAAAGTGTATTTTCTTCGACGGGTTTTTTTTTTTTCATTGAAGCTCTATTGAGCGATCGAGATGGGAAATTGATTTGACCTCGGGCACGCCCGTTGCTCCAAATGCGGAATAACGATGTCGTAGAAAGTTTTAATGCCTTACTCATCGGAAGGCCGTATCTTCGACCGACGGTGTTCGTCCTGATTGCAAGTGATTGTCCTTGTCGCGATCGAATTTGCCGAACGCTCGTTAGCGCAAAATAGAAATAGAGAGAGCAAAGGTGGACTTGAGGCGCAATAACAACAATAATAACAAAGTAGGAGTACCTTGCAGCCGATCAATGACAATAGATTTATAGGACCGTCGCGAGCGCTAGTTTTTCACTTATCGTATTTTTCATCGGCATTTATCGATTCTCAGCTCTAGTGCCGATTGGATATCGCGACGGCGACCGAAAAGAACTGAATCCGAGCGCTCGCGCGCGCGCGCGATAACGCGCCGTGCTAATGCGTAATCAGGCACTCACCGTCGTCGCTGAGCTCGAGGTTGGTGTAGCTGTCCCAGTGGAGGATGGGGTCGTGGTGGGCAGAGGCGTGCGGCACCGCAGGGGTGGGCGCCGGCACGGGCCCGTCCAGGCGGCGCGCGTCGTTGGCGAAGTAGAGGGTGACCACGCTGTCGGGCGGACACCTCGGGTCCTCGCATGCCACGTCCAGTTCCGAGCGGGGAAACGAGACGACGTTCTCCGTGATCACGCACGTGTGAAACTGTCCCAGAGCAGACGCACACGGGGTACGTGAGCCTCATTAAATGTCGTTGAAACGAGCAAACCTCGCTCGCGCCGCTTTCCCGATCGCCGGCTCATCGAATACCAATTAAGCTCGTTTATCAAAAAATCCTCGTTCGACGGTCGTACTTGGCATTTCAATTCGCCAGACCGCGTTATTTTCTCTTTTTTCTTGTTAATCGCGTGAAATCGTCATGAACAGTCGCGCGCGGCTGAGTGCCCTCGGGCGCTTGAATAATTCAAAGGCGATCGATCCGTCGGGCCGACGCGCACGTGGCATCAGCCCCGATCGACCGTCGATAAGCGTACCTGCAGCGAGAAAATGACCTCGCGGCCCTGATTCGAGTAGATCCTGTGGTAGCACTTGACCAGTATGTCGCCCCGGAGCCTCAGTCCACCCAGGTTGACGGTGAACTCGCGTGCGTTGGTCACCGAGTAGAGGTCCGAGGTGAAGACTGGCGTGAGGCCTTCGTAGACCTTGAAGAAGGCTCGGCAGCCAGTGGGCTCGAACAGCGGCACACCCAGGACCGTGAGGTGCGTCAGGTAGAGAGGCGACGGGCTGATGCGCAGCGAGCCCGCCAGCAGACCGCTGAAGTACTCGATGTACCTGCGTGGTCGGCAACGACGTCAGTCGTAGATCGTGGGAAGCCGAAATTGAGCGCGAAGCGTGGGACGCGCCTCGCATCCCCGCGTACGCTCGCGATCCGATAGCTTCGTTTTAGTATGCGCGTTCGCGTTCGTTCGTAGAATGGGAAAGGACAGGGGGTCCGCCTGTTGGGCGCGCTGTAGCGAAAAAGGTCGATCGAGGCGAGATAAGGCATTGACCGTTGTCGCGCACTTGAATTTGCACGTGCACGCGCTCGTAGTTTGTCTAGCCGTTGATGCAATAATGGTTTGGCTGACGAGAGGAGACTGGGGGGGGGGGGGGGGGGTAGTCGGGCAGTGCGGACGGCGCGAAGGGAGCGCGAGGCCAGTTACCTTCTGTGGGAGGGGACGCCAAGTGGGCCGATTTTGTCGTCGAGAAAGCGGCGCATGGCGAACCTGTCGAGCGCCTGGTCGCGGCCCCCGCAGATGCTGCTGTAGTTCATGTATGCGGATACGGCTACGCCCAGGCGTTCCTTGCCTCCTCTGCTCCCGCAGAGCGCGGCAAACAGAGAGACTCGTTAATGCCCTGCCCGCGCCGCGCAGTCGAGATCGCGTCTCGAGCGCGCAGGCGTACTCACCTCGCGTGAAGAACGACCACGCGGTTGGAGGCCGCGTTCAGCCAGGAGTCCAGCTCCTTGCAAAGGGCGCACAGCCTCTCGAGACTGGGCGCCAGTCCCTGCGGCCAGCCCACCTCCCGGATGTTGCTCTCGTGCGGCCGTCCCGCCGACGACAGGTTGAACATCTGCAATGAGTCATGCTCTCAGTGGGCGCAGCGAGGCCGCGTCGTGCCCCCAAACTCGTGCCCGTGGCTTTTGAAGACGACGCCGCGCGAGCAAGCCGATTTCTTATCGCCACTTCCTGCAGCAGCCGTTCCTCTCGTTCGGCGGCCCACACCTGTCGCATTGTCTGACACGGCATTGCCACGGCTGTTCGACAAAGGCCGCTCGCGGCCGGACAAAGCGCGTGACTAATCTCGGGCGGCGCGGGTCGAGTCGTCGCATCGAGCCGCGATTCAAGGCCGCGAGGCCGCACGCGACGAGCGTGGCTGTACTGACCATGTAATTATCGGCGTGCTTGCCGCGCAGCAGAGACGTCGCGTGCTCGAGGACCCCGCGTGCGTCTTCCCTGTACCAGAGGGCTATTATCCTCTCGGTAACGTAACACAGCTCCATCACCTCGCTCACGCGGCCACCGCGGCCACCTCCCGCGCCGCCGTTCACACTGCTGCCGCTGCATTTCGAGGGCGTGTGCGACGGTGCGTCCGCGCCGACTCCTGGCGTTCGCTGCGACCTCGACGTCGGCGTGTGCACCTGCAACCATTCAACAATCACGATCACTGCGGATCCCGGCGCTCCAAATACCCAGCAAAGGGAGACGCTTGCCTTCTTCGCGTATACGGGCTCGTATAAAATTCTGATAAAGTACGTTTTGCGGGCCATGATGACACGGAGGCCCACTCCGACATTCCAAACGCTGTATAACGATTCGAGAGGTGTGTTCCGAGAAAAGCTCGTTCGCGAAAAAGGCGCTGCACCGTCGGTTTGTCTACGAACGCGAAAAGAGCGGCAGTTGCGGTGCGCGACGGTGCGCCTCGCCGTCGCTCGACTTGCCCATCGCGGAGCGAACCGCCTCACGCGAAAACTTGCACTGCACTCAATCTGCGCTTTGTTTTTTCCAGCTCGCTGTTCCTTGGCGTTTCCGTGAGCGCGTTACTTTGCGGGTGGGGCGCGTCGAACAGTTTAGATGCCGCAGATCGTTACGTAAAGGTCGCCGCGGATTTTTTTTTTTATTTCAATTTGTTTTTCTTCTTTTCGCAGAGAACAGAGCCGCGACTGTTGCGTGACTGGATCTTATCTTGGCGCGTTTCGAGCCTCTATGGAAATCGCATAATGCAGACGCATAAAGCTACGTGCGTGCACTCGCGTGGCTTTTCGAAACGTAAGCGCCGGCGATACGTTTGAAAGAGAGCATGACCAGATACACCTACTGGTAGTGATTAACTCACTTGTTGATCGCCGCCAATTAGATTTGCCACTCGAGGTTGCTGCCGTACTCGTCGTAATTCAGAAGATAAAAATGAATCCCTGCGCTCCGAAAAGATGTCGCGTCAAAGCAGCAATTAATTTGCTCTGCACCTGGTAAACGCGAATATCAAGCGCCCACGGAAATCTACGCTTATATATATATAAGCCGTGAGAGAATAATTGTGATTGTTTCGCTGACAATTATCACGTGCATCTACTATTAACGAGAAATGTCAGTCAAGGCAGCAGCTTGAAATAAAAAGGAAGCCTAACAACAAACGCGGCATTGGAGCAAGAGTAGTCCTCTTCTTTTTCATATCGCAAAGATAATCGTTTATGGCCCGTTTAATTCTTACAGTAGCAGCTCTCAAGTAATTTGACGGGATTTATTAAAAGTAGATACTGCAAATGGATTACGAGCTCCAATTTGGCCTTATACTTTTGCAAGCAACGATTTTCCACCGTGCACTGAGTAAATACGATTGTTATTACTTACTTACGCGAGGACGAGGACAGTTACAAGTTGATAATTTCAAGCCGAATAGAGAGACGTTGCAGTACTGCGCGGATCAGTCAGCTGATAATCGAAATTAAGTTTGTCTGCGTTAAAGCAGTAGTGTGTCGCACGCTCGCCACTGCCAAGTCCGAAAGGGCGGTCACAGAGCAGGCGCGCCGATTGGGGGGTCTCCGAATTTATACAGCACCCGGCAGCAGGATGCGGCCGCTCGCGAATTTAACGACTGCCTTGACCGAAGGATCATCCGCGACTCCTCTATCGGCCCCATACCCGTATGCTCGGCGCGATTGCATTTCTCTAGGCCGTAACTCTGGCAGGACGCTACGCCAAGTGCGCCCCGATGGAAATTTTACAAGTGCGCTTGATTTACGGCTAGGCGAGAGTAGTAAATGTCGACGAATATTTTTAGCCAGCGAGGGCGTTAGCTTCTCGCCGCGCCTGGGAATCGTTAAATTTTCAATTTGCTGCCGCCGCTTATTCGCATAATCGCCGCGTCGAATATGCGCGCAGAGTCGACGGAGGAGAACGTCGCGATTTCTCATTCTACCTGCGGACCACTTCGAGCGAGCAACACAAGGACTCGAATAGAAATTTCGCTTTGGTAGGCCCCGGCTCCGTATCCAGTTACTCGCCACTAGCTCTTGCAGCTTGGAAAAATTGAGAAGATCTTGGAAGAAACGCTAATACTGACACCTGCCGACAGGCTGTAACTCGAGCTAAGCTGTAGCCACTCGGCCAAGTTCGTCAAGACGATTAAAACGACCGAAGGTAATTGCCATCGCAACTGTAGACATAAGTCTGGCACGGGCGGCGCGTCTAGCGAGCAATCGAGCGCGATTGGGTGCTCTTCGAGGGCGCTAAGGTCGCTGCAGTTTCGCAGGCGCCACTAATGCCAATTAACGCCGACCGCCGGCAATTGTCAATGGTTAATTTCTAATTGGCAGCGGAACGACTTGCTCTTTTGTGTTGCTTCTGCGTACGAGGCAAACGCGACGACGCCGCTGAGAAAAGGATGACCAGCAGCGTTAACTGATTATTATTAATTTCGTCTTTTCTTTTTCGGTCGGCGTCGTGCGTAGAAGTGGTCGTTTGAGGTCCGCCGAGAGCGAGAGAATTCTCGGGGTCGTTAAGCGGCTGCGCAATGCCGTGCCGGGCATTTCAATTGTTAATGGCGCGAGCTTTTACTCCGCGCCCAGCCGCGAGGAGCAATGGCTAGCGGCTGCGTCTTTGCGCTGGCATTTCTGGGTTATGAGATTTTCGGGAAATGCAATTTCGAGCTATTGTCAAGTGGCTAATCTTTCGTTTCCAAGATTACACTCGTTCCCCAATATTGCGTGCGTAAGTCGACCTAAAGTACTCGTTTCGCGCGAATCATTTCCGCTGATCATTCCGAAAATTTCCATACGACTACTTCTAGTTTTCAGAGGTAATACCGGACTGTGAATTTTGCTCACCTGCTGCTTGCTTCTCGCCAGGCTATTGGCATTCTTTGGCTGCGTATCGTGGCTACCATTGAGCTGCAACAAAAATGGTCTTTTATTAGAAATATGTCTAAACAAAACAGAGAGCTATTATCAATTGTTCTCATATAAAATGAAAAAAAAACGAACGATGATAACATTGTCAAGAATAACGGCTTAGCGAAGAGCGATATTCACTGGTACGTCACGCCTGGAAAAAACTTTTATTATAGAATTCGAGCTCCTGACGCACCTCGCGCTCAAGGTGTAGCGCCGTGTGCCAAACAGTGAAGGCGATTCTGTGCAATAGCGTCTCGGTATCCTCGTACATGGGTATCGCATTTTCAACGCCGCCAACGTTGCCGTTTTTCATGTCGTCGCTTGCAATATTTTTTCGACGGCGCAAGTTTCTCTTCGCCCATTGTGGACCGTAACTTTGGGCGTTCGTCATTTGACGTCGCAAAATAACTTATTATTGACTCGCGTATGTATATCTTGAAAAAATCGAGCTCCACGGAAAAAAAATATCGGCAATGTCGAAGCGAAGAGCGTTATTCTCGCGAGGATCGCGATTTCCTATCTGAAACATTCGAATTTCTCGGCTAAAGCAGCAAATTCGCTGTCCTCCGCGGTGCGCACGAGCAGGCACTCGAAAGATAATAGAAAGGGAGAAAGCAAAGAGCGAGAAAGCGAGGAAAAACACAGGAGCAAAAGGCAAGAAGCTCGCGCGTCTTCGAAGCATCGGGTGTACAGAGGAGCATCGGGGGAAGGAGGGAGGGCGGTCGGTTTTGCACTCGAGTGCCCACTCGAGATCTTCCGTAGACTTAGCCATCGTCGGCACTCGGCTCCGTATGGACAGCTGCGCATCAGGCTGCGAAGCGAAAGAGGGCCAAGATCTGCGTAACTGGGAGCGAACGGAGTTTGCAGCTACGACCCTATTGAAAAACAGCGCGCGAGGCCGAGTAATCGCTACGGGCGCGCGGCGACGGCGATCGAGCCGACACTTGGCGCCCGTCAAAGGCTACGCGCCGTGTTCCAACACAATCTCGACGCTTGTACAGCATCGATCTCGCGCGCGCTTACGCGGATAAATCAGCGATCGCGGGACTCTGCACGCCGAGCGCACCGCTACTTTCGATCTCGCCAATTCTGACGCTCGCGTGTATCGAATTGCGGGGGGCAGAGAGAGGGGGGGGGGGCGCTAGTTCTCGCAGTCCGCGCCAAATGTCCCGAGCCTCTCGCGCGGAAAGCGTCTGTGCTTATTGAGCGCCACTTGTTTCCTTGCCCTTCGCATTTCTTTGTGCTTTTCGCGAAAGTTAAATTCGACGGAACGCGAATTATTTCTTCTTCTGTTATTCCAGTATCGTTGTGAACGTTATCGTAAGCTTCCTTGTGAGAGACCGCCTGACTACACTCGACTCGTACTACTTATCACGTGAAAGCAAGTGTACAGAGCCAGAGTATATACTTTACGCTTGGTATTTTTGCGCGAACGCTTTAAATTTTCGAGATCCGCGGAAAAAGCCGGCATTGAAAACGAAAAAAAAACAACGAAAAATCCGAAGGTATACACGAACGCGATCCAACACGAGCGCACTCTGTAGCCTCTCGAGCGGCTTGGCTTTCGACGTGATCACTCGGGCGAAACCCGGCCACTGATGCACACCGACGACAACGACGAGCTATAGGTAAACACCACAGATGGAGAGCCCGAGCGTAAGGGCTAGAGAGTGAGCCGAGTGTTGACCGGGTCAATTGGGCCAAAGGACTGCGGGAGCCGCCCCGACGCCGACGCCGCGCTGCGGATGCGACGGCGCATCGGTCTCTCTTCCCATCTCCCTCGCGTATACTCGATCCTGCGCCGCCGGGCCTCTGGCGGCTGTGCGGGCCGACGCGACGGCGCCCGCCGCGACGCAGCTCCGGCCTCTCGCTCTTTGACGTCGAGCCAGAGGCTGGCGGGATGGCGCGGATAGCGCAGTTTTCGCTACTCTAACCTATTAATATCCAACCCTGGGATAGGTCGACTGGATTGCATTGAAATTTATGCAATGCACAGCTCAACCGTGCTTATCAAATTTCAATTCCATTTACTCGGCCCACTTAGTTGAGTAATAACTTGGAATCACGCGCACTCGCTGATACTCGTTGTTATTATCGACAACTATACATTTTCAACGTAATTAACCGTTGCTTACCTCGACTGCAACAGAAACGACCGGTCAAAGCAATTTTGAGACTGTCTCCGGCCTCGCAGTCGGACCAAATGAAATCTCATTTAATATCCAGTTAAGGATGCTCACAAAGTGCCGTTCGATTATCGAAACGGCTTTATCAGTGGCGCAGAAAGCCGTAAAAGTGCTGAATGCGCTTTTAAAATTCGGCTCGCGCGCCTCCGCCCATATTTTTACGGCCGTCTTTTCGAAGAAAAAAAACCCTCGGTAAAAATCTGCATGGGAATTTTATATATTCGGTCGACTCGTAAAGTCATCGTCCGCACAGAGTGACAATTGTTGCGTCGAGTCGACGTAACGCAGCAAGGCCGCGATAAAAAGCAAATTGGAAAGAATAGAAGACGAAACGAACCGAAAGAAAGAGGATGCGAAGAGGAAACGACGGCGCTCGTGCAATTACAATGGCTAGCGCGAAAACGACAGGCTCTATTCTTCTGCACGGGTCGCGGCCTTGACTCAGCCCCAGTCAGTCCACTCGGCGATGCCCGCGCGCTTAGGCACGGCAAATACAACGGCGGGCGCCGCGACGTTAGCTGTCGCTGCCTGCCTAAACGTGCGGCAAAGCCGCGGCTTCGGTGTTTCACACGTGTTTTACGTAAGCTTATGATTATAGTGTAGCGTTAATCGCGTTCATAATATGATTTTATTGGAGATTAGCCTCGTCTATGCGCGCGTGCGAGCGTACGAAAGCATATACTTAACAGCACGACGGCGTGCTTTCGAAATACCTTACGGCTAATTGCGATCCGAGGCGATGGCAATAGCGGGTCTGCAAGTAGTCCCAGTGTACTTTGTAATCAAAACGAAGGGCTGCAACGCTTCAACAAGTAGCTGACGTGTCTGAAATGTCAGACGCGTTTCCCCAATAGATCTGTCTCGATAAAACATGCGTGAGCCATCCATGAGCCGCTTGTCGAGTATATACATTACATTGCGTTCGGACGTGGACAGCTGACCAGTCGCAATTGACATGCTCGAGACGCTCGCGCGACGCGAGAATTCGGCCGATAGCCGCGTGCACAAGAGCGAAAGACAATCCGACAAGCTGGAAAAGAAAGTAAGTGCAATTTAGCTGGTCAGGCCACGAACGAAGCGCCTCGTCAATGCGCTCTCTACCGTCGATTGCGTCGCACGGACTCGCCGCTTTTCCAGTTGGGCAGTGATCACTGGCTCGTCGGGAGGCCACGATTTCGAGCTAGTCGCCGGCAGATCTGATCTTCACGTATCGATCGATCGACTCGTTGCCGCCTGCGTCGCCAATAATTTGCCCAATGAAGCTGCTCGATTATAGATTGCTGATGCACGCTTGCCGCGCGAGTGGCCAACGTCACTAGCAGCACGACTCGCTCGCTGCAATCACCAATTGGTTTCGCGCCGCGCGAATAGCAGTCATGCGAAAAACATCGGGTCGGAGCGTCGCCGAAAAAACTGGCACAGGCTCTACTGCTTCTCCCTCGCTGCTGCGCCTTCTTTCGCGGAATAATTAGGGGCACACATCGCGTGCCAGTTGTCAGCTTTCACTCTCAGCCACGTCAATTAGCTGTCGACCGCGAATTTCACGAGCAAACGCAGCAAGCTACATGGAGACAAGAGCGAAGGTCAAAGTCAGCTGACATTGCCAATTGCTGTGTCTTTTTTTCGCCAAAAATTTCAATACCCAAACGTATTTTGAAGTGCAAAAGCATCGACGCTCGTCTCGGAAAAGCAATTCGTCGTGGGCTCAGCTGATTGCAATCGATACTGAGAGTCCCCTCGCTTCCCGGAGCGTTCGCGGAGAAAGAGAGAGAGCAGCGATAGATAACCCAACGACAAACGAGGTGTGCAGTTGCGGTGCAGCCACCAGTACGCTACACACTTCGTCATGAGATTGCCACTTACCTGACAACTCTCCTTGCGAACAATACTTTTCTCTATTTCGCTCTTACGAATTTATGGTTGCTTTCAGTTTTTCGATATCCCATTCTGCGAATATTGCCATTGACAGTGGAATGAAACGTACGAAATGAAATATTTGAGTCTGTCATTTGCTAGAAAAGACCAATGCAACGTTCGTTATGTATTCTAGTGGTTTATAAGAACGCGCATACATGTTTTTTTTCACGTAAGCATTTACTTTGGCTTTTTAGCGCGATAAAAATTGACGCAATCGCGATCGCACCGGGAATTGTTCTTGTAAGAAAAATTGAGGCGGAGTACGCAGATCTAGATTGAGCGGTGTACGATGCATAGTGGTTAAACAAAAGCCAGAGTGCATCGCAATGTTGTAATAAGCCTGAGATGTGTACGTCGGATCGGCGTTGCTGTCGGCACTCGATTGATATCTCCTTATGGACGTAATAAGGATAGGAAGAGTGTTAATAAAGCAGGGGAACGAGCGCGCAGCGTGACAAAGTGTCAGCTATTGGAGTGTCTCTGCTCTGGGGATAGAGGTGTACCTCGCTTCCTGCTGTCGCAAACTCCAATGTTCGACCACGTCCCTATTACCTTTCAAACGTCACGTTACGTTAACTCGTTAAATCTCTGTCCCGTCGCCCCGCCGGCTGCCGCCGCCGCCGCCGCCGCCGCTGCGACCGCTATTGTTTCGCCAAGACTCGCTTTACTGCTAGCTGCGCCGAGTGATCGACCCGATACTTTTGCCACGCGGAGAAAGTATTGCGAAATTGCGCGCTTGCGCAATCCCCGCGAGCGACGAATCCTCGCTTTCAAATCTTGCCAATTCTGCGCCCTGATCGGGCTCTTGCGATATGATGACTTGCTGTACTCGTAGACCACGACGACGATAACGAGCCAACAGAGGAGCAGCCTCCTTTGAAAATAACTGCGCGTTCGCTGGCTCGTTGCGAGAAGCTCGTGGCATGACACGCCTAAAATTAGGCCTCCGCTGCGGCTCGCGGTCGCGAAAACAAGAGCCCAAGCTCGCGTGCTTTCTCCACCTCGCGCGCGCGCGGCCGACTTGTATCGTCGGCTACGCACTTTGGCGTAGCCGACGATACAAGTCGGCCGCGCGCGCGTCGTGTGGCTGTTTCGGGTAGCTCGCCCCTTTACGTGCGTAGCGCCGGCGGCGGCGGTCTATACGCATTTTCTCGCGTATCGAGCAACCGTTTTCTAATCGCTCTCGTCAAGGGGAAAAGCCGCGCGCACGTAGGCGCCACGCGCGGCCAGGCGATCGAGCCGCTCGTTGCCTTCCGCTCGCCCTCCCTCGCGTCTGCCACGCGGAGAAACAAGTTCGACCGAGTCGAACACTTTTCACAACTTCCAATGAGTTTCCCGCGCGTGAGCTTTCGCCATTTTCAGCGGATCATCCTCGCTAGCGTCTTTCTCGTCGGAATCTCAAAGCTGCCGTAGCGCGGCCTCACCTTCATAAGTCTCGCTCAAATTTACATTTCCAACAGGATGTTTATCGAGAAATTCATATTAGCGATAAAAGGCCATATTCGAAAAGTCCTGTCGCTGCTTGTCGGCAATAAAACATCGAGCTTTACGACAAACCATAAAAAATGCGCGCGCATAGCGCAGAAGAAAAAGCGAGTCTGAAAAAGCGAGGTGCGACTCAATTTGAGAAGAGGTCGAAATTAATGTTGCGATCGACTCGGCGACACACGTTAATGCGTGTCCGAAAAAAAAGAGGGGGAGACGCCGCCGCCGCCGCCGCCGCCGCCGCCGTGCATGGCGCGTGAAAAGAAACGAACCGGTCGGCCGTCATCCATCTTCAGCTGCGCGCGCGCTATAGCGGAGCTCTTATCTGCGCCGCCCGAGCATTACACAGCCGTTAACACGTTTTCGCGAATCCGCTGCCGCGCCAGCTTCTGTCTTTGTCCACCGCGCGTTGACGCGCACACGCGAACGCAGCCACCTTGTTCGTCCGCACGCTCGCCACGGCTCTTTCCCTTCGTTTGTGCGCCTCGGTTTGTTGTTCCCTCGAGCGCGCGCTCCGTCGAAGGATAACGAGGCCGTTCGCGCTAATCGGCGCTAAGGCGCCGCTAATCGAGCCGAGGGTTTGGCGCGCGAGCTTGCGGTCGGCGAGAGCGACGAGAACTCGACGCCCAGACGAGCCGTTAACGGCGCGCGCTCGCGCGGCGATTGAATGATCGGCGCGCGGTGCGCACACTCGGGATCGATGAGGTCGTCCCGCGAAGGTGAAATATGGCGAATTGCTGTCGAGGGAGAAGCGAGATAGACGATAAAAATGCAAACGAGAATAGCCGGTGACGCAAGCGCGCAAGTTCGACGCCTAGCGTCGGACGGAAATAACGCGCTTGTTTGGATTCGCATACGCGCGCGCTGGCGGGAGTTTTCACCGCTGCCCCTTTGTGCGCCGCGCTGCGTGCCGGATTAGACTCGCGCTGCGCAAATTGGAATAGAGACGCGAGCAGCGGAGAGCGCCAACCACCGCGACGACCACTCCTATCGAGGCTCGCCTGCGAAGAACGAAGGGGGCGAAATCAGCGCCGCCGGGCTCGCTTTCCAGTCATCGAGAGTCGCGCTCCCGTTCTCAAGGGCCTCGCGCAGTGGCTCCGCGGCAGAGACAACGAACGCCAGCGCAGCCTGTCGTCCTGCGCGGCAATGCGGCCCATCGAATAGCGCAATTAACGCTCGAGCTGCGGCTCTCTGGCCATTACCTCCGGTCGCACTTTGTTGTGCCCGCGCTCTAATGTCGCCTTCAACTTGTTAGTACTCTTCTTATTGTTATCGTGCCTTCTGCGCGTCGATAGTGATCGCGGCCCCACGCACCTTTCCATTGGCTTTGCCAGTTCGACGTGTTTTGCGAAAGTCTGACTCTCGAAATTTCCAACGAGCGCTCGGCATCTGTTTCATTATCATCGCGTCGCCTGCGAAATATCACAAGTCTGCACAACGCCGACGCGAGTATGTTTTTGGATATCGTTAAATCGCGAAAATTGGGAGAGCAACCACTAAACTGAGCAGGCGACGATGAATGGCTTTTGATATTGCGCTCATGGGCGGAACTCCTTAAAAGTTAATCGAGATATTGGACAAAGTGTATTTTCCTGGAGTAAACTCACCAGACGTCTCGGATAATAATCGCGGGCGATCGAGCTGTGATGCGGCATCGTGCGATTGGCCTCTCGGCGTGCATATAAGAGCTATAAGCTGGCACTCGGCACGGCTCTCATACGCAGAGGTTGTCGTCGCACTCGCGGGTGACGCGCGCGTCGGGAGCGCAAGCGAGGAGGTAAGATCGAACTGACATGATCGCGCAGGTGAGCAGCAGTCGGAGGTCGGCGGGCTGTCGGCGCTTGGCGGGCGGCCGACAGACGACTCGCTCGCGCTTTCGGAAGGCACGAGGATGTAACTAAGCGCGCGCTCGCGCGCGCTAGCTCCCGCGGCACGAGAGAATATCCAGGGGTCCGCGCATGCGCCCCGTCCTATCCGCGCTCCGCTCTCTCGCTCTGCCTGCAGCTCTTTCTCCTCCTTCGCTACATATACAGCCTAGTTCCGCTCCTTTTTCCTCTCTCCGCCGGCTCCTCAAACGCACAGCAGACGGATAGAAGGGACACGCGTCTTCGTCACTCGGCTAAGACAGTGCCAACGGCCGCTACCGAGCCGACCATTCAGGGATCCGTATGGTGTGGTCGACGCTATAACCTACTCTCGTCCTTGCAGCTTTTTATCTGCAAAAGGCTCGAACGCTACTGCAGCTGATAGATAAGTCCGTCGCCGCTCGGTCGCCGGCCCAGACAATAACCTAATTCGGTTACTCGGCTTTCCGCTATTGTTCCAGCTGTGCCTCCATCTCGTATTATTCTCCTGCTGATTACCAACACACTCGTATTTCGCTTCCTTCCCGGGTCATCGTTATATTTTACAAGCTGATCGAGAGGGAGAGACGAGTCTATTTTGCAAATCTCAACTGCGCGAGGGCAATAATCTGACGGTTGTGGTAATACTTGATTTGCTCGACGAATGAACGCAGCTGAGAAAACCTCGAGGTCGCAGAGACGGTCGGAAGCTCGCTCGACCGAATGAAGGCACGCTCGCGAGTTTGATATTGTTATTGTTGCAGTACTCGCGGCCAATTTTTCAGCCTCCAAACCGGTTGCGGGCAGGCGGGCAGGCAAGCCGTGCTATGCCAGGCCCGCGCGTCGCGCGATCATTTGTCCCGATACGTATATCGTCCGCAAAGTCTTGGCCTTGATCCTCGATCGGCCCTTGATTGGCCGCGATTGGCTAATTTGCAACAGCTCACGTACGCCAAACTACTTCTGCCTGCGCTCAACAATTGCGACCCACCTCGCGTTTCTTCGAGCGTGTTTCTTCGGAAACAATACAAAACAAACGAATTAATAACGGCCATAGCACTCTGCCGTCTTAATCACTTAGCCTTCGCTCTAATAAGCAATCCATTATCCAGTTTTCCTTCCATAATTATAATCCATCACTGCTTCATTTGCTCTCTCCGTAAACGCGTGTCTTATTACGCGGTAATTTCAATTTGCTTTTTTGTCCTTTATTTTTTCTAATACCGCTTCGACTTTCACCTTCTTTTAACAACTCGAGAAGTACTCGCATTCGTCCACTCTATGAACTCAAAATATACATCTCGCGGCCTGGTAAAAGCCAACAAAAGAAAGCTCGAAAACACGCTGCTAGGAAAACATATAACCCAACCCAACTCTACTGTGACTACGTCGTCGGCGTCGTTATGCACTTGCGCTCCCCCGAAAAATGCCAATGTAAACAGTGGCGGAATGATCGGTGCGGCCACAAGCATTCACGAGGCCCCGATCCTAATCGACCCGATAACGCCGATGGGGGAATTTAATTTTAGACGGAAATGCAGACGCGCGCGCTTCAGTTTTTACCCCCTTCTTCCGGCGACGCGCGTGCGGCAGCTTCTTCCCCCTCCCCCCCATTCCGAAAATAAACGTGGACGCGTGTCTGGCGCGCGCGAGCAATAAAATTCCATGTACGACGAGAAAACGCCGCAGCTTTCCTCTCGTCCCTTTTTTCCGACGGGAACACGCGTCTTTTAACGGCGCTTTTGAGCGCTGGCTTTGCCGCTTGCCGCTGCTTACCGGAATTTGTCGGCGACGCCCCGGCTGATTGCCTCATAATCGCACATGCTGCCGCCGAAATTCCTCCGGAGCTGTTTTTCATTTAAAAAAATATTTTCTTTCCTTGCTCAATCGCGCAAGCTTTGCCTCCGCAAGCCATTTGGTTGGAAGGAATGAACGGACCTGCCAATAAACGAACGGCACGCGATTCTCCACGAGTACGCGATGGCATTCTCGTTGGGACGTAAGATCGGGCACGCAGGTCTATTTCGACGTCGTGGGCGTTCTGACTCGCAACGGCACACAGGCCCTCGGTTAGCGTACGATGAGGTGCTAAGACAAGCGTTAAGCTGTTGAGACAGCGCAGTTATCGGCAACATAGTTTTTATAACCACGCTCGCTTCGCTGTAACAACGGTTACAACAGCACTAGAAGAAGAATGCGATTCCGTAATTTTCATTGACGAATTGTAAAATATGACGTGCCAGAGGTCCAGAAAACAAACGGAACAATTAAAATCTCGCGTTGATACCTCGCGCGACACTTACTATGAAATGACTAACCGAAACGAATGAACGGAGTGGACGCTGAGCTAACAATGTCCCGACAATGATTGATACTCGATGGATTTCCGTTGGAGCGGCCCCCGGGGAGAGCGTCGCGATGCAATTGAACAAACACGCCCGAGTAAATAACTTCGGGGAGCGTCCGTATGCGCTTCCATATCAATGCTGTCGTGTCCGCGGCAGAGAAGCTCGTATTTCTGTCTCGCGAACACTTCCGAATCGATAGCTGATCGCGTAAAATTTGGCGATTTCCGCGGAATCTTAGTCGTAATTTTTGAAACGCAACCGCACGTAGGTCGGCCGCAGCGGCTCTTTCCATCGAAAGATAAATCCAGCCAATTGTGCGAAAAGCAAAGTCGCCGAGTCATCGCGAAATACGAGCGAGGCACGTCCGCGGAGGCTCGCTTCCAACTCGACGTCCGTGCCCAAGTTTTAGCTGACGAACGAGGTTCGCGGCGCGCATTAGCCCGGTTTTTCGTGCGTCGTCGCCGCGGGGGCTGCGCACCAACGCCGTGCCGCCGGCGCGGCCAAGTTTAAAACGATGATGGTGCAACCCGACGGCTCGGAGGTCAATGCGACTCGAGCTACCGGAACGAGTTCAATGCATTCTTTTCTTTCCTCGCGCCAGAAACCGTTTCGCATTCGCACACGACGGCCGCGCGAGTTGGGTTATATAGGACGCCAAGTGTTGGAGGCGCGCGACGAGCGATGCTGCAAAGTCGGCGAAAGCCATGGGAGTTCGAAGGGGAAAGTGCGAACCCCCTGACCTGGATCGGAGGCCTTGAAGCGTGGCTCGAGTGGAGGTGGGCTGCTGTGTGCTCGCCAAGAGAAAGCAGCGGCGCTACTACCCCCGCGGACTGCGAGCGCTATAGGAGAGACACTTTACGACGGACGCCCCAATCCCGTTCCGTTCTACTTTCGCGGCTTTGCTTTTTTCGCCTTCCGAGGCTCGAGGAAGCAGAGCTTCGCTTGCACGCGCGTGTGGCAATTTTAAACTCTCGTTAAATTGAAATTGCCGCGCTCGCTCGCGCGGCTACGTTTTTATCGGCGGCAGCCGCATCGTTTTACTCCATGCCGGATTTGCGGAGATTGTCGCCCCCCCCCCCCCCCCCCCATTCGTATAAACTCACGTGTACATTTATACTTAACATTTCTGGTTTGTGCTCCGACTGCATGGAGCGAGGCAAGTACATGCGTTTGAATATTTAATGAGCTTCTGCGTAGTGACACGTTCTGCGGGCGATTGTCATTGTCAGATTTCGCCCCGTGAAATAATGGCATCGAGATAATTAAAGGGTAATCTGATGAACGTCGAAAGAGCGGCTGAAAACGGTTCGGTCCGAGACTTATCTATAATTGGCAACGAGGCTGCGGCGAGCGTGGTGCGGCCGTGGGTACAGTGTGCGCGGATCTACTCACCGTGAGACTCCGACTGTTATCGGGGCTGGGACTGGGGCTCGGCGTGGAGTTCGGCGTGGACGACACGGCGTCAGCTGTCAACGCCGCGCCGTTGCCGTTGGCGGCCGCTGGCTTGAGCTGCTGTTGCTGCTGCGGCGGCGGCGGCGGCGGCGACGCGGGCGTTGACGGCGTGGCGTCCGGCGCTGCGGCCACCGCCGCTGCCGTCTGCGCGCCGAGGCTGCCGCTGCTGACGTTGCCGACGGTCGGGAAGGCGCGCGCCGGGTCCGCCTGCCATTGCTTGTGGATCTGCTGCGAAGTGTCTCTGAACCTCGCGGCCTGCGAACATTGCGCGATTCTCCATGAGCACACGAGTCGTCGCTGAGTGGCGCGTGCGATTCGAATCCGACCGCGCTATTGACGACCGGTAGCTCCCCGAGAGGCGTCCGCGGGCGCTTTGCGTTCGCACCGGAGGCGAGGCATCGGAGGACGGCGTGGCTGCCGCGCATCGGCTTCTCGCTCGACGCCGGAGAAAGGCTCGCGTAGTTGCCACTGCTTCCTCATCGGCCATCGAGCTTACGCAATGATAACAATTAGCGGAGCACGAGCACTACCGTCGAGACGGTCTGTGATTGTCTAGCGGCACTCTGCGGGCGCGCACCTCGTAATTTCGCTGGCACGGTCGCTGCGGTCAGCCGCAGATGAAAAGACCCCAAGAAACGTTTCGAGAAATGGACTTTTCGTACGGTGCTCCCCACATATACGGTATCGTGCAGTGTGGAAGATCAAGCGACACTTGAGGCTTGCGTAAGCCGCAAGTGTTCGATCGTGACACGAAATTCTTACACAGGCGAGAGACGCGCGGCTCCGACTTACGGCTTGACATTAATATGAGAAAATGAAAACGCCGCGTAATTGAATTACAGCTGTCTCGCACTCTCCCACCTTATAATCAGTACATTCTTTGCGGTATTTCGAAACTGCATGCGTGATATACACGTGTAGGATACTCGCTTTGAGGCGATTATTGCGGCAGCGCGAAATACGCGAATTACGACTGAAACATAAATTATTCGCGAGAACGAATGGACTAGTCGCTATCGACTGTGCAAGTGTATGCGAAACGTTTAAAGTGCGCAGATAAACTGGCTGTTTTGCGCGATTTAGCGAGGTTGATGCGGCGACAATAAAGCTTATCTCGGCGCCGGAGCGCAAAAAAATAAGCGTCGAACGCGGCCGGCGGACTGTTACCACTGAGCGAGAGTCGAATGCGCACAAGCGAGTCGCTTATCGCCGAAGACCGCGCTCGTACGCGGAAAATGAAAATCCAGCGCGAGCCGCGCGCGTCACTGCGAAAAACGGTGCTAAAATTAGAAACGCATTTGCGGACAGTTTATGTAACTGTGCGCGCGCGCGCGTGTGTGCCTGGCCGGCCGCGTTAGCATGCGAATGCGCGCCGGCGCGCGGGCATTGAAAATTTATCGGAGCCATTAAAAAAGAGCGCAATATTGGCAGCTGCGCAGTGCAAGTGTGAGTCATGCGGCTGAAGGCGTCGCTAGGAAATTGAGGCGGCAGCGGCGGCGGCGGCCTATAAAACTGTAGTGCGGCGCTGGGATTCGACCCACGCGCGATCGTCGACGGTGCCCGACACGCGGTCCGCGATTCACGAGTCGAGCCGCGCCGCGGCAACCCCACGACACATCAATTTCCTTTCGCACGACTCGCGGTCCAAGCTCCACTCGCGATATCATATTCGCGCTCTCGCCAGCCGTTTAGCCGTATGGGAATCGCCGCGTCCTCGATTTCCGCAGCTGTATCGCCGTCTATCTTCTTGCAATCGCTTCTATTTTCGACTTACTCGCCGGAACTGTCCTTCTTAGCGGCCGTGTCTGCTTGAGATTTATCGCGTTACGACTGCAGTCAAATGGATATTGATTAAACTGAGTTCAGCCGCAAAGCAATTAAACGACCGACAATAAAATACATATTAAAATATATCTCACAGCGGGACGTCAAAACATTCAAGTCACACAAAATGTCTCGTAAAATTAAATCCCATGGTTCTGAAGCTGTTCTCTGAGCTGACTATATAATATGGCTAAAGATAATGGACCGTCATTGTCTCGTATAAAATGTTAATGCTATTTTTCAATTCCACGTGGCGCAGGCAAGTGGAGCTAACTGTGAAAATGATTATGCGATGGGACACCGAAAAAGTGATTACGCGGCATAGGCTAAGATCATTAACATAAAGGAAACGAGGACGATTATCAAATATTTTGAACCGCTTGAGACGGAGCTGCTGAGAGTATTTGCGGACTTTGCGCCGGTCACACTGGTGTCCGTATCGAGAGAGTGGCCGAGCAAACATTAAGTCCTCCCACGCGCTCACGGCCAAATCAAACAATCAGCATGGAAAAGGGGGAGGGCCACGTACGTGTACGTACGCCAAGAGAGCGAGAAGAGAACCCACCTCGTCAAAAAGGTTATCCAGTTCTTTCTTCGGGATCTTCGTCCTCATGCCGGCGACATGCCGGCCGCAAGAGCCCGCAGACTCAGTTCGAAAGCCGAGCGAACCCGGCGTGACTCGCAAATGTCACGCGGCTACGATCCCTTTTGTCTCTCTCCCTCTCTCTTTTTCTCCAAACTTGTTTTTGCCCTGTCTTATTGCCACTTTTTTCTTACTCGCGCGGCCGACAGACAATATAAATAGTCAATGACGCCGGGAGGCGAAGGTCGTGCGAGTGCTAATGCTCACTGTCACTCCATGCAGATTAACACTCTACTCCTCCTCGCATAGCTTCAATTGTCATTTCGATGGACTGCACTTGCCGCGGGCACTCTCTTCTTCGTCCGCTCTTTCGTTCGTTCGCTTCTTTGACATTTCGTTGATGCTTAAAAACTGGTTTCCACTCGGCGCATTACTACAGCATTTTCCCGTCATTGCAACGCTGTTTGACGATTGCATTTTTCGTTCAGTGCTTCAAATATATTGCTACACATCTCGCTTAAGGCGTTATGTGGAAATTAATCGATACGATATTTCATGACACGCGACACGTGAAAATCGCGGAAAGGATGCTAAAGAACGAGCTTGTAAATTTATCAGATTGTTATGTAATACAGCCGATTAATGCTCGTACTGAAAATATATGCGAATTTTTTTTATCGACATTTTTCAGCACTTTTAATCTGATACGAAAGATACAGCACGCTATATAAGAAATATCACAATGATTAATCAGCGAGGAAGGAGTTTCGATAAAATAATATATACTAGCGATTTGTGAGTAGGTTTAACGTGTTTTTACAAAAAGCAAGTCTGTTTGATTATGCAAAGATGTTCAGAAGATTGCATAGCGCACTGTAGAAGAAACGGCTATAAAGATATTAAGGAATTCGATAAATCATCACAAAGAAAAAAGTTGAAGAAAAAAGCGAGGATTGGAGCTAAACAAACGAAAAAGAGAGAAGTATGGATAGTTCGCAGCGAGTTTTGGTCGGCGAATCACAGAAGAGACAAATCTGAGCTAGAGGCGTTCACAGCTTATCTGCTGGCACCTTTTCGGGTCACATTGCGGAACGGTATCGCGTATTAAGTCGGAGAGCGCGCCGCCGACACTTTGCAAGCGGCTACGAAGATTAACTCAATTAGTTTTATCTGGGCGAAGCGTAATGCAAGTGCGATCACGGAATTCGCGGCTTATTTTTTGCTTGCGATCTAATTAATTGGGTCGAGAAAGGCACGTGTGTCCAAAAAAAAGATGGGAGGGGGGGGGGGGGGGGCGTAACAACAATGCTGCGCGAGACGCCGATGGGAAATAACGAGGGATCTAGGATGCTTTTAGACGATGATTCAAATGGAAATTAATGTGTCGTCGCGTTGGATAGATTTCAGTGGAAACCGAGTCTCGCTTTGTTGACGAGCGTAGATGTAAGAGAGCACGTGGCGCGTTTTTCTGGGTATATCGTACATGCAAATCAGCACCAAGAGTATAATCAGATAAAGCTCACGGACTTTTTTTTTTCTCTTTCTTAAGTTCCCCGCGCGATCCGAGCTCTTGGAAATATTCCTGCCGGGGGAGATGGAGAGCGTGCTAATTATTTGATAATATCTCGCGCGCCAAAGCTCATTTATTGAAATAATAAATTAATCGGCGCGTTCAGTGTTGGGCAAGCGGCGGCTCTTGTATCGAATAATCTGTTGTACGGCTCGCCGCCGTCTATTACGACTGATTTATGCGCGCGAATTAATCGTGCTTATTTTTCGCCTTCGGGAGCGCGTTTACTTTCGAGAGAGAGAGAGGACTTCCTCGCGCAAGCGGACGGGGAAAACGAAGACACCGCTTACGTAACGCGAGGCGTCCGGAGCGCCGCGTCGTCTGCTGTCCGCCGCGGTCGTTAATCGCGATCAGCAGCCTCTCGAAGTTCGCGCGGCTCTCCGTGCGCGCGAAAAAAGAAGCGTACGCGCCGCGCTGTCGCTCGCTACGAATAACAGGGCTTACGTAATCGCGAGCCGATCGCAGAGAGCCGCGCGAACTTGGCAGCACGCACGGCGCATATCCGTATATTATATATCGGTGGACGCGCGCGTGACTTTTCGCGGGGCCCGGTCGGTCAGTCGACGTACCCGCGCGTGCTTCCGACACAGACGGGGCTCTTTCTCGCTCGCTCGATGCTCAATTTATCGAGGCGAATGCCAACTCGCCCCTCTGAAATTTATCCGCACCAGCCAGAGCGACAGCAAAACATGTACACGTGTGTGGTTTCGCTACGCTAATTGCTCTCGAGTGTTATAATTGCTGTTTCTGTTTACTCCGCGTCAGGGCCTCTCGGCACAATTTATCAAGTCTTATCAGCTCTATACATCTGATTAGAGCCAAGGATTTCGCTTTTCTACCTGCTAAGTGCGAGCGCGCGAGTACAATTCGTTGCTTGACAGTGAACGTCAAATTGCTTCACAAACGAAACCGTTGCCAGTAAAACGAATCGGCACTAGCAAGCGCAGGCAAATGACGCCAGAATGAAAATAGAGAAGCAAAGTGCGGAGGTGGAGAGAGAAATCGATATCGATGACCATCGACTTACGCCTTTTTTTTCTACGCTGCGGCGCACCTCTCACTTTGGACGCCGGAAGCTGCACAGTTATGAAAGATTGCTACGATTTTCAAACTCAATACCCGCTACTTCGTTCCTCTTTTTTTTCTTTTTTTTTTTCTTTTTATTACGTGGCTCATCGGAATCATTCGCAAGCGATCGATGAAAGGCGTATTCCAGCATCACAGTTGTCACGTTATTGACCGCAGTATCAGCGTCGGATAAATTTATCTGCCATCATTTCAGAGACCCGAAAGACGAAATACCGCGCCTTTATCTCTGTGAATAAATACACTGTAGATTGTAAATTTGATGAACGGCCGCAGTGCGGAAAAAAACAGGACGAGTTTTTAAAGAGAAAACACGAATCGAGCCAAAGAAGCGAGTTGTCATAGGTATTTTTAGGAACAATTTGCGTCAAACAGCCTTGCAATGTCGACAATATCTAGCGCACGAGCTGCTCGTTAATTGAGCAAGCGGCGTGCTCTTCGTTTTTTTCGAATTCGAAACCATTGGCGCGCGGCACTTCACCACTGATTCGCGCGGCACAAATCAAAACATTGGCACTTTCTGGCGGCAGGAGGTGTGGGTCACTCGTTCGTCGGAGCAGAGAACGCGTCGGCGAGATCGCACAGAAAAAAAGGAAGGGAAAAAAAAAAATGCGGCGCGCACAGAACAGAACAGACGAAGACAGGGGGCCACTTGTCAGAGGCGGCGCGGAAAAAAGAAGTACCCGCGCGCGCGTCTTGTCGAATGTTGTTCTCACGGTTAGTTGCCGGTAAAATGCTGCTGGTTACTGAGTGGCGTACGTATCGCGACTGCAGCTCTCGAGGCCGGTCGTCGATGCGCGAGTTGGGCCGGCTTTGTGAGTTTCTCCCTCCTGGCCGCGCGCGCGCGCGCTCCCTCCCGTGCGCTGCGGCTCTGCAGCGAGTCGAGAGCGAGGAGCGCTTTATACCGCGCTCGCATTTTTGCCGGGCTTCCTCTGTTCTCGCAGTTCCGCGGTCCGGTGCAGTCGCCGCGGCAGCTCGACGCGCTACAGGTTCCGATGATCGAAGCTGCGACCGCCAGCTAGCCCGCAGATTAGACGCGGCGAGCCAACCAGCTAGCCAGCCCGAGTCGCCGCACCGGTGGGGGCGGAAGACGTCGAGAGCCTGCACGTCCGTTCTCTCTCTCTCTCTCTCTCTCTCTCTCTCTCTCTCTCTCTTTCGCTGTCTCTCTTTCACTGTTTATTCCGCCGACTTCCTTTTTGTCGTCTCTCGCTCATGAGAGATTATCGTGCGCTGCCAAGATTAAGATTCGAGAGGGGTTGTTGTGTTGTTGCTGCTTTTGCCGTTGTTCTCCTCAAGACTGCGTCCACGCGCGCTCTCATGTATATAGATGAACGATCGTGCGCTAGCTTTTCCAATCTCTACCTATGGCGTCGTTTATGGCGTTTGTGTGTGCCTTTGTACTCGTGTAGTCCTCGCTCCCCTCGTCTCCGCCAAACATTCGAATTATCGAGGCCTCTTCGTTTTTCCAATCCGTTATCCCCTCTCGCGTGTTGGGCCAGTCTTGTCACAATATTCACCGTACAAGGCTCAAGGAATTTCCATCTTTCGATCGTGCGGGTGTCTAGTTTCAGAGGTGAAGCAGGTCTTTATTTTCTGTTTGTGGAAAAAAATTTTATAGACAAATGGAGGAATAACTGTGTCCACGTGTGAGGTAAATTGTTCAGTGGTAACAACCGCGATCGGTCAGACGCAGTAGCTTCAATTCTTTAACGGATCCCTTGGTAATTGACTTTTTTTTCGACTGACTACACCGTGCAACGGCAGCGTTCAATTTTTACGTTCGATCGATCGATCGCGAGAACCTTCAAAGCGTGTCCATGGGATTTTGACCAGTCACGCC
Source organism: Phymastichus coffea (assembly GCF_024137745.1). NCBI lineage: Eukaryota > Metazoa > Arthropoda > Insecta > Hymenoptera > Eulophidae > Phymastichus > Phymastichus coffea. The sequence continues at coordinate 1,441,016 of NW_026706866.1, forward strand.
AATTCACTTCTGTAATCTTGTCCATATTTTCGATACATTTGGATAATTGATCGCCCGAAAAAAAAAAAGTTAATAATCGATTGACAAGTATGCAACTCCCGTAATACAATAAAAGTGTCACGAGAATTACGGCGCAATTGCTCTCACGCGTGCAATTATCCTCGGGTCTCGAGTATCGCAGCAACGAACTCTCCCCGAATCTCTATCTGAACAAGCTGTCATTTATTCGAGAATTGACCCGGAGCCAGTAACTGGAAAGCTACAGTCGACGCAGTAATTTAATTAACAAAGCCGACGATGCTGCGCCAACGGAAGCATTGCCATGGGCAAAGAATAGCCTAGTCGGAAGCTCAGCAATGAAACTATCGTGGCTCCCCGTGGCGATCAAGTTATACGAACGGCTGGTAATTTCAAAAGCACTCAAATTGTAGGGCGCACTTGCCGACAAGCTCGAGTGAGGTGCAGGTCGCGCGAGTTGGCACGGGATCGAATCGATCATCGGATCAACTCTTTTTCTGGGCCATGATTGATCTTCCCGCGTAGGAGGAGGGGGGGGGGGCAGAGGATTGATGATGAGTCGATCGCGTAATACTTGCTGCACGCACAACCCGATCAAGCTCATTTGATTATGAATAATGCACGAGGACGTAGAAGCTGAATGCGCGCGAGATCGCATGCCCAAGGCCCTTCATGACCTCTATCTATCGTCTTTTATTCCACGCGAGTTGAAAGACCTGCCTGCATCCTGTCCGAGTGTCGCGGGCTATTTTTTGCGATTGCTCAGTTTGTCGACTCACTAGTCGAATCGCAATATATACTTTGCTGAAAATTCAAAGAACAGCGCTTCTAGTGGACGCCCGATCATTCCAATAACTTTCGATCTAATCGGATTTTCTAACGCGATTCCGGAGTATCTTATCTTTCGTTATAAGATGCGTAGGTATATAGGTAAAACCATGTCGTGCCCAGGCACCCACACCTGGCATATTCTTTTGCCCAATCAAGATACGACGATAATATATTCGAGTGAAATTTCCGAATGGACTTTTCGTGTCGAGACAAGCAATCAGAATGGATAATAACGATTTTCTGTGAAAAGTCTCTTCTTATCTCGTCAACTTTCTGCCAATGCTTAACTCACGTCTTGCGGCCTGCTAATGTTAAAGTATAATCTTTTTATCGCCCTATAAATGCCTGCGCGCGTTATAAATGTCAGGCCTCATGGGAACATCGCGACTGGTGAGCTCCAGAAAATCGATATAAGACGATACGTGATATTCGCGGCCGCATAAATTCGAAAGTGCCGGAATATGAAAATGAGCGCAGCACGTAAAAATGTCCATCAAGCGAGATTTCTCATTAGTCGAAGCGGCAAAAAAATAACCGAAAATGAAAACGGTCTAGCCGAGTAATATCGGTAAAGGGTTAGAGAGCCGCGCGCAGCAAGGTACTGCTCTTCCCCTGTTAGCACGAGTCTTTAAGCGCACTAAACAACAGAACTCGCGAGAGCGGAGCGGCCCTGGAGTGGAGTGGGAGGATAGGTCTGCGGTGCAGCTTTGGCGCATCCACGTAATATCTGTGTCCCCACAAAAGATAGAAAGTCGCAAGCAGGCAGCTCATGGCGTACGTGGCTCGCGCCCACGAGCGCGCGTCGAAGCGCACAAAGCCTGGAAAGAAGAGGAGGAGGAGGAGGAGGAAGAGGAGGAATGGACTGCGTGTCCCACGGCTCAGCCGCGCACTCTCTAAACGAGTATAGTTTAACCACGCCACCAACGTGCAAACACAACGCCGGCGGACGTCTCCAGGCTTTGTCTTGTCCTCTGCTGTGTGCACGATTCTCGGCTCTGCTCGCCAGTAGACGCAGCGTCAAATTCGCTTTGATGTGCGAGAGAGCAAACCTCGGAGATTAGCACGACGTAGCCCGGATAGCTCCGTTAATGTGTAGCGACAGTCAATAGCCCTCCGCTGCTCCCTCGCCGCGACCCCGATGTAAACTCTCGTGAAGGCAACCGCGTGCACCTGCTGGCCGACATGGCCACTGCCCAAGCCGATAACAACGGAGATGGCGAACAACGAGCGCGGAAATCTTGGCCTTCCAGCCGTTCTCGCGCGCGCAAAACTCGGTCATTCCCGGCGAAGCCATTATTACGCCAAAGCGGCCCGCTCGTAAAATCGGTCCGCGCCGCGGCTCCGTGCGTGCCGCTGCGCGCCCGTGCGCCGCGGCTTTATCATTAAAACGCGCGCGCGCCTTCGTGTGCGCCTCGCTATTTATGACGCGCGTTGCGCCGGACTCGCTGCGAGCACGCGCGACTCCGCGAAGCAATCGCGCGCCACCGATATGGAAACTACGGCGGACGATAGCATTCGGAAGACCGTCATATCAAGAGACACGTGCGCAGTCGACAGCTGTTCCGCCGATGCGACCAGAGCTAATAGATTCTCGTGGCACTATCGGTTTCTAATCGCATGCCGGTACACGGGAACAAACACGCCGAAAGCACACGGCGCTCCACGACGCGCTCAATAGAATTCAGATAAAAAGTCGTCGATCGTCGAGAGTCTGGGTGGCTACACGTCTAGGCGCACGGCGCTACCCGGCTAAATATTAATGGGCACGATCTCGGTTTATCGGAGTCGATCGGCGGCCGCGCCGCGAGCACGCGGCAGACCGGCGATGGAGCGCGAGTTTGCATGGATGCGCTCCGCGCGCACAAAGCCCAGCCACCTATACCTATGCTCTCGTGCGACTGTACGGGCTCTCGGAGAACCGTGCTTTAGCGATGTACGAGGGGCAACATCGGCCGATCGAACGTCCGTCGGTTATGGGATCACCTACAATTCTCGCCCTCGTGTCATTTTGCCAGCGCTTGCCTTTTTGAAAGCATCGATTGTTCCGCGCCTGTCTGGAGTAGCGCGGAAACAACAGCTCGTAAATCCATGAAAATGAATGGAACTTACGCGATGAAGACAGTTAATGCTGTGGAATGAGGTTCTTTGTGACTCACCTGTGAACAATATAAATATTTCTCAATCAATCAAATGCAAATAAATCAACTCTTGTGTGCTACTACCATGCGGTAAGAGATTACAAAGAATGCGCTAGCCTACAACTATTGGATATAGGGATGTTACAAGTATGGCGAAGACAGACTTTATAGTAAAGCAAACAGTACGCGATGTTCGGAGCGCTATCTTGAGAAAAAGGCTGTTTAGAGCGAGCCCTGAGAATCACTTAGCATAGCGGGAGGCTTTTGGAGCAGATCGGCTATTTGTTCAGGCCAGCTCGAGTGCGAGGCAGCGGGAGCGCGTACGTGCATACGCGCGAGCTACAATTAGGGGAAAACATCTCGCTGGAGATTATTCAAATTTATGCGCGCGCTCTTCTCTCTCCCTCGGTATATAGCCCCGAAGGTGCGTGGCCGATCTCGGTGCGCGCGCGCCCGTGTGCACGGGGTATGGAGGTCAGCGGCCCGCCAAGGCTAATTAAACCCGATAGAAATCCTCCCCCGTGTCCGGCTATAAAAGCCACTCTCCTGAGAGATCGATAAGGCGAGCCGAACTCGTCCTACCCGCTGCATTCCGCTCGGCACTCGCGCGATAAGCTTTAACATACTGACCCAAATGGACACCGAGATTATATAGCCTTCCACCTATTTTCTATCTCAAAGTCGAAGAGCCTCGACTGTTAAGGACTCATCGGACAGACACTCGTCGACTTTAGTTTTACGGCCCTCGTACTCGTAAATTTTCGCCGTTTCTATGCCCACAGCTGCAGGTAAGAAGTTGTGCCTTTTATATCGGCGACGGCTTTTCCTGCCAGCGAGACTTTATGCAGATTGCTTGCTTTCCGAACAGAGCCCATTGCGAGGGGGCATGCCCATTTCCCATAAATTAGCGCGTCGCAGTGGCTGGCCGGAAGGAATCCCAAAAGTAATAACCGAAACGCGATTGGTTATCTTATGTTCGGAAGTTGGACAAATTGGCGCGCACTATTCCCCGTTCTATAACGTGGTGAAATAAGACAAGCCGGCCCGCACGGCGAGAATCGTTACTCGGCAAAGGGAGAAGATGCTGCATCGCAGCATCGGAGACCGAGAGAGAGGGAGTGCGAGGTTGTTCTGGTAGCGGCGCGCTCGTTCAAGGTCGCCGAGCTCGAGAACGCGCCGACAGACACACGCCCATTCTGTATTGCGCCGCGGCGAATCTGCTGCCGGGCGGTGATGCAAGTCGCGGCCGTAAAGCGCAAAGCGCACGGCCAGTATATTACAGATTTACGATGTCGGCCGGCTTTCCCGCTTATTAGTATATATATACATCTCTTTGTGCCTCGTGTTCTTTGCGTCTCAGTCTCCAGACGGAAGCGCGGCGCTCTCCCGTGCGCCTTTGGCCGCGTCCTAACGTGCGCTCGATCGTCGATTCTCGATCGGTGGATACGCGACTGCCGGGGCAATTAGCAGCGGCCCACCTGCAATTAGCAATTATCCTCGGTCTGGGCTGTAACGGAACCCAAACGCGAACACGTAATAAACGTGAGATGTGCAAATCGCATACGAACCCCGGGCCCATGGCCAACCACCTTTTTTTGCCCTGCCGTCGCATCTCCAACAAAGCTCGTCCAACTTATTCGCGCGCAAACTGTTATTCGTTTTTCTTTTCCTTTTATTATGCGCCGCTAATTGCTTCTTTTGTTGTTCGCCGAATAACGTAATGAATTCATATGCGCTTCGGCCCTTCGATAATTTACGCAGCAATGTTACGCTGGGACGAATAAATCGCGCGCCACTTTTATGCGAGGCGCATTACCCAAGGCGATGCTTGCAATCAACGACGCTCGCGCTTTCGTACAGCAGATACTGGCTATTATTATTCCACAGCAGTGCCTTCCGACCGTCTCCAAGAATCCATCTTCACACCCGCTTGGGCCAAAAGTCGACGCTTCATTGCTCCCATTCAGCCCGGACACGGGACGACGCCGCGAAGAAAAAAAGACAAGCATCGAACACGAGCTTAATTAATTCACGAGCGGATTGGCGGGTCGATGGGAAAATCCAAAGAGTTGGCCTTTGCTACTACCGTCCCGCCGCCTAAAATAATCGTTTGATTTTGCGAGAAAATCAATTCCGGCAAACAGATTGAAAGACTGAAAAACGCTCGATCAGAGAATCGTTCCCTCGGGTGCTGGTTCTCTGCACTACGGGTGTAGCTCATTACTCGAACGTTAAATAAATGCCACGCCACTCGCTTGTTCCTCGCGCGCGCGCGCGCGCCTTGATTCTTTTCATGGCGCGGCTGTAAATTGGCGGCGCACCGCCTGGAGGCTCGGCACAACGATAATATCCGCCGCGCTAATGCTGATTGCGATCCGAGGATGCACTTAAACGCCTCTAACAGCCGAGGATCACGAGTAGGCGATATTGGGAGAGGAGCTTCGCGCGGCCAGTGGCTACTATGTCCAGCCAGATTATCCTTTAAGCCGGGGCTTTGGTTTGCCAGTGCATAAAGCATCACGCGCTGGCACTTACTTACTGCCACAGTGATTTTTCGATATGGCACGCAGAATTTTCTTTGGCGCGAGCACAATCGAGTGGTGCGATGCTCGCGGCATGTGTCTATAACAATCAATAAACAGTATATCACGCCGTGAAAGCTTGGCTTTCGTATTGGCCTGATAGAAAAATGACCTCGATTACGAGAGACCGGCTGGTATTGAAGATTATTCAACAATTTATTTCTTGCTGGCCACTTTTTGCTTGGCATTCCCGCTACGAACGCGAGATCGAAAGTCTCTCGAGAGCAGTTGGATCGGATTGACTCGGCTCTGCTGCGAAGGAAAAAGCCGAATATAAAGCTCGAATGGAAATCGAGAGGGAGAGCCTAATTCGCCTCGTCAAGGAGCTACGCTCGGCTAGCACGAATTAGTTGCTCACGATTGAACATTTTAATTTGAACAGACCGGCGGCGACGGCAGTCGTGAGAAGAACGGCTATTATGCGCAGCCAGTCGAACACGCAGCAAAACAATTTGATGCGATTAGAGCTTACATGCCGAACTGGCGGCGCCGAGCTGTCCGTTTACCGTCAAATTTCGGACCTCCCGTCTGGTCGTAATGGAGTCACGAATCACAACCGCTTCGGCTCTGACACGCATCGCCTTTGCTTCCACCGATAGCCAACTGTTTTTCTTTGGCACTTTTGAACTTTGTATTTGATCGAACGCGCGGATGGTATGGTGAATCAGGACGCGACGTTTGAAAATGGATGATAACCGACCGCCTCGATAAATATTACAACTTACTCCTTGGTAATTACGAGTGTTGGACTTTTCAGTGAATTGCTCGAGCGGAGTAGTTCATAAATCTTCATCGTCGAGAGTTGGCGACGGGCAACGACTTATCCGAGAGTCTGGAGCAAGGGCAGCCACTTATTTTAGTGAGAGAGGCGCGCGCTGCAGGAAGAAACTTGGAGATGCGGATAAATGTGCATCGGGAAAGAGAGAGAGAGAGAGAGAGAGAGAGCGCAAGGAAGCGCAAGAGTTTGCGCCCATACTCCATACCTCGGCGCTGCACCAATTGATCAATAGCTCTTTCTTTAAGTTGAGAGGAATGCGATTATGCCCTGGTCTTTCTCTTTATAAATCAGCGCGTCGCCTTGCAGTTAATCGAGAAAAGTACTCGGCCAAGTGATATAATGCATTGCACTGGCTTGATCGTCTTGGATAAATAGCATCACGAATATTGAGATTTCACTCGGCGAAAATCGCTCGTTGCGAGGCCTCCCTCCAGCCGACGACAGTCGATCCAAAGACGCCCCGTAAAAGATGGGTGGTGGTTCGTTTCTATATACGAGCGCGAAGTGTTTACTCGAGATTTGCGCGGAAATTCCTCGGCGGTTTATCGGTAAAAAGAGGAAAAGGACAGGGTCCAATCTCGGGTTACGAGCGCGGAGCACGGCATTCTCAGGAGCTTTCCGTAATCACGGCGAGGGCAGCTGGGAATGGTAGTGTGGCATGGGGGCCGATCGCGGAAGGTCGACTATCTTGCAGGAAGAGCGATCGGCCTGCTCCGACGGCGCATTAGCATTTCTCGGGCTTTCTCGGTGCGCTCGTCATTTTTCCGGCTGCTGATATCGCTCGCCGGCGCGAAACCGCGAAGCCGCTCGCCGCCCATGGGAATGTCGTCGGTCCGCTGTATAATTCATGAGCCCGTGCCCCGCGCCAAATGAAGCCGTAAACGAGCGCGTGGATGATCCCCGCGGCCGATCCCCTCGACGCTGATCCTCGTGCTCGTCGCCTCATGCGCGCAGCTGCGATCCAGCGACGCCAAGTGCTGGTCGCATGCGAGCAACGTTTTGTCTGCCCCCGACGTCTGCGCGCGGCGTCCTCTGTCTACGGCAACGCCGCCGGCGATTAACATTTAGCGATGTGGCCCATGACTAATTCATCGCGGACGGTAGCAGTGCAGATCTTTCACGAGTGTACAGGCTAATAGCGCGGCAGCCGTCCGCTCGCTGCCGCGCGCATACACTTGCGTCCATTGAAATCGGTTCAGTGGCGGCGGCGGCAGCAGCAGCAGCAGCCGACGAGTCGAGTAACGTTTGAATTAACCAGGAGCAGCGCCGCGCGATCGTGACTCGAGCTACACCACGACGAGTCAATTCCGAGGCGGGTCGTTTGCCACTCGCGCGGCTTCCGCTCTGAGATTTTCAGCGGACACACGTGCCAGTACCTAAGTGGACTCTTACGGGTTGCGGCTTGCCATTCGTACCCGTAGACTTGCCCTGTCTCGGTCGTTAATTGCTCGTAAGCCAAGACTGCGCCGTCCCAAGCAAATCCAATAAACTGCCGTTTTCAGTAAACGTCAGAGTTTTCTCAACGAATTGCGCGCAGATGCTCTCCGCAAATGTATACTTTGGTTTTACGACTAGACAAGAATAAATAAGTAACGCGAAGCAACGTTGAAAAGCGTAATAACGAAGCTATAAATCGAAGCACCTCTAAACAGGCGGCAAACGAGGTGCTTATATCGCCCCGAGCGTTTAATTGCACGAATGCAGGCGCTTTGAAAATGGCCGTTGGATTAGCGAATCCGCGCTGTCCGTCTCGTTTCCGGTCGGCTGCCCACTTAAAGAGAAGCAGGTACGCTCTCGGCCAGGCAGGGCAGAGCAGAAGGCGCGGAGACGAATTATATCTGTGGCGAATAAATTGAACGCGGACTGACTGCGGCATAAATATCCAACCGCGCTGCGAGATATCCGCGGCAGTTTTCCCCGGCTTATCGGGCGCGCCTCCGACGACCACGACCACGACGGCCCGTAAACATTTCCAAGAGCGAGAACAATTGATTTACGTGCTGGTCGCGCCAACTCCAACTTACTAATTACACGGAAATCTGTATTTGGCCGAGGCATTCACACGGTCACGGCGTTTTTTCCCGGCAAACTTCGGCTCCGAAAGGACGTGGAAAAAGCAAACAGGCGAAGGGAAAGGAAAGCGCGCAGATTCGACCGCACGCAACGATGTATATCTGGAGGTACGCGTAAGGCTGCAAACAAATCAATACCCGCAGTCGGCCTTCTTTTTCGTCCCTTGCTCACGCCGCTAGACGCGCAGACGTCTCGAATGCTCACGAGCCTTATCTTGTTGCACTTCCGGCCGCAGACAGTCCCGCAACTACTAATAGCCGGCACCAAGTATCTCTTTTCTTTTTTAACGATTCTATGCAAATGCAATGACACGATCCGACCACTTTGTATTACGACCAATCCGTCCGGGGACTATGAGACATTATTCCGAGTGAACGTTACGCAAGAGAGCGCCATTGTTGAATAATAAACGAACGTCCGTTCGTTTTTTGCCTCGACATTTTTGTGGTTTGGTGACTGCAAGTCGACGAGAGTCTTAGCTGGGCACTCGTAAGAGCATTGTACATTTGCCCGAGGAAAAAGTACAAACGAAGCCAATGAGTTATGAGCGCAAATCTCGTTAGCGCGGTAGATTTGATTAAATTGGCAGTAAATATCAATATTTACTGCCAATGCCGCGCTGCAACAGCTTCGAGTGCCATTCCCGTGGGCTCTGAAGCATAGTTTCGTGGACTGCGAGCAAACGATTGATCGAGCCCGTTGCACAATGAAATTATAAGGTTTTAATACAGACCTCCGATGCATAGTGGAGTCGAATGGTCAAACGATGATCGATACAAGCGCAGATACAAGCGAGAGGCAAAGCAAGCTGACGGGGAGGGGGGGGGGGGGGGAACAAAGCACAAAGCGAGGCCGCCGCGAGCAGATAACGCGATACAATCGCGAGTAGTGTACATATGAGGGCCGCGACATGCTTGCGCGCAGATAAATCGCCACGAAAGTGCGGCATGGGAGGCAATGGCCGGTGTATAGGTTGTAAATCGAAGCAACCGTAAACCAGAGACAATTAGTTGGCTCTGGCTTATTCGGTTCGGCGTAGGTGGGAGAAGGCGAGAGGGTGTCGCGCGCGTGTGGGCCGCCACTCGCATTATAAGTAATGAGCCCGCAGAATAATCCGCGGATGTTGTGACGCTCGGTTCTACAGCTTATTTGTACGTCTTCGCGCGTCTCGTTTCTGCAAATGCGACCCTGATCCTTTTCCAAGTTCATTTGCCAGCGCGCGAATCCTATTTAGCCAGTTCTATTTTGCCAGTTTAATGAGTTTAACCGCGACAAATAAACAAATGCAACGCCGAGCCTCCCTCGGCGCGCTTCGCAGACTGCCTGCGCGAAAAATCACGAGTTTCATGTAGCAAAAGGAGGCATGATGTGCATAACGGCAGAATTAGTGGGCTTTAGTACGTGTGAAATATGCGCATCGTGGATCGCGATAAGCCGCGCAGTTCTCGCTGGTACAAGTGATGTCATCTCTCGATCGGATCCGGAAGCTCTCTCTCTCTCTCTCTCGCTCTCTCACTCGCTCTCGCTCGGGCCGCAGCTGTATTATAGTAGCAGCGGCATTATGCCCATATGCAGCGATACATACCTCTCGTGCACGCGCGCTGGCATAAAAGCCCTTTATTCTCGCTGATTTTTTAGCAGGACGCCGTCGTACAACAATACACCGCGTTACGGGGCTAGTTTAAAAGGCGCGAATTCTGTCGCGAGCGTGCACCGCAGATCTCGCTTATCTAATCAGCCGTCTTATCGCGTCAGCTAGACCTACGAACTCCCTCTCAGACTGAAAGCTTGCATGCGTGTCTGTGCTCGCGACAAAAAGACGGAGGGACAAAAGAAGAGAGAGAAAGAGGTACAAATTCGCGGCACCACCTCGTAATGTTCAACTCGCCATTGTGAAATCTAGGCAATTTACAGGAAGCCTCGTGACTTGTCTGAACTATTGGCTACGCAGATTAGATACCAAACAAATTACGCCACTGTGTATCGAATGAAGAGCTGTTATCTACCAGTCGCCCTCATCGGGAGTTTTATGGTTGGCCTTCTAGAGTATTAATCAAAATTACTGCTATTTTTCTAATCCGCCAGTCATGTATATATATATATGCGTGTGTATGTACAACTTCGGTAATATTCACATCTGTATTGAAGCGATCAATTTGACGACGGAAACATGTGAAACGCATCGCGAAATGTCTGACGCTGTCCAGACTCGCGTTAAGTAAAAATGACTTAATAAATCTGCTGACAGGTAAAAACGCAAGGCACGCGGTCCACTGTTAGCGACAAAAAAGAGGTCCGATCAGGCTTGACGATTTCATCCCTCAGCACACGCAGAAAATCGAAAGAGCAAAGTTGGCGAGGAATAATCAGCGGAGCCATTCGCAAAGTCAAGGCAAATAGTAGTGCTGCTCCGCACGGACAGATAGAGAGGCCAAGTTAGACCTGTTATCACCGTAAAAGGGCAAAAATCGCGGGACTGGACTGACAGGTAATAAACATGTACCCCGCTACGGGAGCGCTGACCGTTCGCGTTGAGCTCACCTCCGTTATGCCGTTGCTGCTGTCCGGATGGGCGCTGCCAGCTCCGCGCCCGACACCACCACCTCGACGACGAGCTCCAGGGGCACAAGGTCGCCGCCGGGCGGCAGCTACCTGTCGGCGCGCCTCCGGCCCACGTGGTCTCGCGAACATTTACCGAGCGCTCGCCGCCACTGCCGGCATCTCCGGAGCTCTCGCGAGCAGCGCGGACCACGAGTCGAGCGCGGAAGCTCGGTCGAATCGACCGCGGAATCTCGAGAGCGGCAAAAGGACAGACGGAAGTGCACTTGGCGCACTATTTGGCGGCGGTCGCGCTACGCACTGCGCGCTGGCCGGCGTTCCACGCAGCTCGCTCGCTGCTGCCGCCGCCGCAGCCGCCGACGACGATCAAAGCTATCGGCCGGCGTCGATCGCAGCTTCTTCTTCTTCTTCTCCTCGGTTCGTTCGCCTCTCCCGCTCGTGGCATGCGCCACACGCGCGCCGCTCATTCGCCGCGCAATGCCAGTTGTGTATCGAGCGATTTTTCGCAGCGCGCCGAGCGAGCCGGAGACGCGGGCTTATCTCTCCCCCTCGGCTGCCCGGAGAAGGAGAGACAATCGCTCGGCGTAACGTCGACTTTTGTTCCGTTGCAAATTCGATGCCGTTGGTGCATTTTGCGTAGCGCCCGAGCGCTGAGTAATCGTCCCGCCAGCGCTCGAGTGCATTCACTGGTTGCTGCGGATCGTTGATAACCGACCGGAGCACTGGCCAAGGAACGCTTCGACTGCTGGCTTTGTTTTCAAAGGTAACGCGCGTTTGGCGAGCAATCGCTGTACCCGGAGTGGCCGTCGGCCCGGCGAACAATGGCCAAAGACGTCCTCCGGCGTGGAGCGCTGCTCGCTGACTGAGTTGGCGGCGACGACCGCGAGGCTGAGCCGCGGCGCGCGCGCGTTCGCCTCCGCGTGGTGTGGGTATCCGCGCTCGTTGGACCGCAGGTAGTCGGTAGGAAGGTAGGTAGGTAGGTAGGTAGGCAGTGGCAGCAGTCGAGTAGCCCTCTGTGATTCGCTTCGTTGTCTTTCGTGCGCCCCATTTACACTCTGCCTCGTCGAGATTAGACGCCAGAGCGTGAAAGGGTGTGGTCGAGGCCTCTTCTTTTTCGTCGAGGGAGCCCCGATGAATAGGTCGCGTTTGTTTGCTTTTGGCGCGGCGCGAACACAGACGTGCGCAGACCTTTGATGTGCCCGCTGCTGCAGAAAGGCCCTTGACAATTCGACAAAGCCGCGGGATCAATCCCATTAACCGTTGGATTGCAGGCTAATTATCGGAAATAGATTATTTGACAAATAAAGCGCTGGACGTTGTGCGGAGTCCCGCGTAATCTCGGAAATTGATGCTGATGAAAAAATCGACCAAATCCTTGTGCGCGATGCTCGTAGCAGCTGCAATTATTGGCGCAGGAGTACCATTAGGGACTGATTGTTCCTCGTGGCCAGCGGTCTTTGCGCCAACTCGACTTTATCTACTGATTTTCCGATTACAGAGAGCACGAGCGTGAAGGGGTCAGCCAAGTGATTCCTCGGCGAAGGTGGGCTGAAAGGCTGGCCGTGTACCGTTTCATCCGGCCGGCGTCGATTCTCTGGATTACCGAGAAGGAAGTCATCGCGCCGCGTCGACCACGACGCGATCGTACATAGGCTGGAGGTGCTCGCGCGCCTACTTTTTCCTCGCGCGCACCCAACGCTTCTTGTGCACGCGCACCTTGGGATCTCGTGGCGGCAGCTCGCCACCTCCTCCTCCTCCTCCTACTCCCCCACCTCTGTCACATTCGCCGTGTTGCCGGGCATTGTGTGCTCGCTCGCCTTCTTTCGCGACGACCCCGCGTGCTGTATACCGTTACGCCATAGGGAGGGTGTGCCCTATCCGAAGGCTCAAGGACTCTTGGCTTCATGGCTCAAGTGAAACCAAGTCCTGCATATCGAGTGGGCACGCGATCTCGGCTGGCTGCGCGTGCTCCGTCCAATGATTGTCATGTACATGAGAGAGAGAGAGAGACGACTCAACTCGAATAGATCCAACAAACTTATCGACTTCTCAATCTGTTGCGTGTCGCAGTCGCATCTCCATGATTCGCTCGCATGGGCCAAATTGACTGTCAAATAAAGAGAAGCAATTGGGCTGAGGACGAAAGTCTCACGTCGAGCGCAAATTCGAACCGGAGGCACCTCGAGGCAGCAGAGCTTCGACGAGATATCAAAAGCGCTGCTGCACGAGTCCGTTTCAATTTCTCAATCCGTCCGGCACACTCATCAATCGAGACTGCACTTATCCTTATCATTAGCCGCGGTGCGCTGGTGCATTATCAGGCCCTCATCATTGCGCACTGTCTCATTAGTAGACGAGAGTTTCGTGTGCTATCCGCGTCGAAGCGAGCGAGCGTATAATGCTCTGGGCCGCTCGCCCCCTAATTTGCAGTCTGCCGAGGTAATGCGAGTCGATGTACCGCACGGGGACTACGTCGTTCGGGCTGTAGGCTGCTTGCGCAGCGTCAGCGAGAAAATTTGAGCAGTCTTGGGCATCTGTAATTGTTCGGGTGGATCGCCGCGAAGCGAGCACACGAGCACAAGCTGGACTCGGAGTCGGAGCCGGAGCAGCCATTGCCGAGCTGACAAATGGGGCCGCCGCCTCGTAAATCTCGTTAATCCCATTCAATTTCGAGCTTCTTGCAAATATCATGGTCATCCACCATTCGTCAAATAATTTTGGATAATGGATCTAACTATATCGCACAAGCTCGAAACACCGCTAGTAGCGGCGCAGTGGACAATGAGGATCCAGCGCGCTGTGAAAAATGCCGACATGCAACAATGTCACCTCTCGTGTGTACCGATAAGCATCCGCTAGGCTAGAAAAGCCGTGGAGAGCATCGACCGCGGCAGCACGGCGCAGCCGTCCTCGCCAAGTACGAAAGCCGCGCTTACCATAGCGGGGGTTCCGCGCGGCAAACTAGCCGCGCCGGCAAGAACCGGCGAAACCAGACGCAGCTGCGTTGGCATTAACCCACGCGCGCGCGCGCGCGCCAGCCACCGCAGCTCCGGCCGCAGAGAGAAGGAAACAGGGGACGCCGATAGATCGATCGCAGAAGCAGCGGATAGGCAGTGGGAAGCGCTGCTCGCCGCCGCCGCCGCCGCCGCCGCCGCCGCCGCCGTCGCCGCTGCAAAAAACGCGAGAGCTTGGGTCACGAGTAGGAACGTCATCTCGAGCGGCTGTCTCTCCGCAGCCGGACCCGAGAATTAGCCTTTCCCCCCTCGTCTCTGCTCGTCGATCGCGTCGCTCTCCTTCTCGCGCGCGGGATTCGCCGCGCCACATATGTGCGACTGCCGCCGGCCGCGGTCGATCTGTGTTACGCGAGCGAAGGTCACACGTGCGCCGACCACGCCACCCGCTCGTCGCAGTCGTCGGCTCCCCGGAGGATCGCCATCGCGCCTGCATACTGCCGCCTGTCCTCGTTCGCTCCCCGCCGATGCCCTGAGCTTCCGAGCGTTCGTTCGCCCCGCTGCCTCGCCAACGCTTCGCGCCTGCGACGCGGCTGCATCGACAATCGCGATCGTTCCGTTTGAAGCTGCTCGAAACTAACGCCCGTCTGTATCTTGATGTCCCTCTTGTAAACACGAGTGCGCGCACGACCGGCGGAGTATTGGAATTTATACGCGTGACCATATAGCTACGTACACTAGTAACACAGACGTCAAAGCGCCAGCTCTTTTAGAAGTCGCGAGAAAAAGGCTGATCCCGAGAGGGAGAGGCAAAAACCCAATGAAAATCCGACACGACTTTGCGCTCTCTCACGTTCTCTCGGCATCAGTCCCTCCCCCTTCTCCGCCGCTAACGGACTCGCCCTTCGCTCGCTATCGAAGATCGCTCCAGCTACCGTTCTCGCGCGCGACATGTCCGCAAGCGATTTCAAACTTTTAACTGCTCGCGGCTGCACAGTAGGGGCTGCAGCAAGAAGAAAGGTTCCGCTCTCGAATCGCGTGCAATTTGGAACGAACCGATGACAAAGTCAACGTTCCCAGAAGTAGGACTGATGCGGGCAAAGCTGACTTTCAAACTTTTCTGGGCCACGATCAATTTTCTCTTGCCGTCGAATCTTTGCCCCGCGAAAAGAAAATAATACGAGCTCGGACAACTTTGACGAGTTCGAATATTAAAAATTTCATCAGGCATCTCGGTAAGTTCTCTTTGTAGCGGGACAAGCTTTTAAATAGCAAGTACATCAAGGCACATTTTAATCAACAGTCGCGATCGTTCAGTAAGTCCGAATGCGCTTTTTTTTATTCGCGTACGAACTCGTGAACAAGCCATTTGCACTACGGTAATGTGTTCGAGGCTCACGGAGCTAATTATTCTCGAAAAAGCGTGTGAATAATTATTCAAATAGAAAGGCTGAGCAGCGGATCGCGCAGCGACACGAGGAGCAAGCAGTCACGGTAAACGCACTCGCGAGCGAGAACGAATAGTGTTTCCTAAAGTATAATCAGCAAAACCAATTGCCCGCTACAAGACTGCGCATTTCGAGTAATTGACAATCGCGTAAACAAACAGGCAGGAAGCAGCGCCGAGTCGAGGCGGCTGCGGCAGTCGTGCCGGCCTCTCATTCGAGGAGAGAGAGAGAGAGAGAGAGAGAGAGAGAGAGAGAGAGCGAGAGAGCTTGTCTGGAGGCTCTCGCACGCACGTCGTTTTCTCATTTCGCGTGGTCGAGTGCGTGGTTCTCGCGAGACCGCGACGATTGCGCCGCGAGCTTGCATACTCGCTGCGAGATGTAGTTCCTCTTATGCTCGACTGGCGCGCGCGAAAAAGGAAAACACGCCGCTGAGACGAAGGAAAAACGAGAAGTAGCAGAAGAAGAAGAAGAAGAAGAAGCAGAAATCTTTGGTTTGCGGTGCGTTCTTTCTCTGACGCGCGCGCGCGTGCGTACGTGCAACGTCCGCCAGCCATCCACTTTAACCGCTTTCCCGAGATCGTTCAGCTGTTCATTGCCACATTCGCTTCCTCTTTTCGCAGATCGAGTGTTTGCCTTGGGCTTGAAATATTTTGTTCTCACTCGACTATGCGTGCCTCCGCGTGAAAGCTACTGCTCGTTGTAAACACACGCATACACACTCGCAAGCAAATAAAGCACTTACGATGACTTTTTTCAGATCAACACTTGTAACGAATTACTCGCAGACTGTCGCCCACGCCTTGCGCTCTCTATTTGTTCATACTGCTATTCTCCCCGTCTCGCTGTTTACGTTATTTGCCTTTTTAAAATCTAATTTTCCAGATATTTATAAACATCGACATTATTAGCTTCCTAATCACATAAGCAAGTAATTGAATTTCCCTGCAAGCCTTGGCTACGCATTCATTCTTGCGGTTAGACTATTGCCTATCGACGTCATATTGCTAAAAAAAGATCGAATGATTTCAGACGGTGAAGCGAAAATATTTCCAAAGCTTAAAATATTACAGTTTTTCGCAATTTGCAAACCAAATCTTTTTACAGTACTTGCACTTGCATAATAATGAATTCTGTGAGCTCGAGCCATCAAATGCTTCAAAACCAAGAAGGAAAATGAACAAACATGCAGATTTTCTTAGTATTGGATTCAATCAACAAACCTTATCTTCGCACGCCTTGTGGCAGATGTATTTGCACACTGGAACAACGAAAAAAAAACCTTTTAATTACGTGGTACAAACATAGAATTTAAATGTGCTGAAACATGAATAGAATCGATTGAAGCAAATGTACTTATATTTTTTATTTTTGAGCAATCGTGAAGTTACCGTCATTTTGGCAGATTTCATTATTCTCAAGCAATTTGAATCATTATACATCTGATTTAATAACGCTTCTTGGATCAATTAGGAGCTACCCTGAATATTTCTTTTTATTTAGTTAATTTTATATTTGTTCTAAATATCAAAGTCACATGCATTAATTGAAATTATTTAAAAAATTTCGGGTGACGATGATATTTACAAAACCTCAAAATTGAATGGGAATAACGAGATGTACGAAGCAGCTGCCTGTACAGGTTTTCAGTTATTTATTTGAATAAAAGATATGATTTTATATTTTTCACTTTTACGAGAGGTATCGCGATAGAATCTTGATCTAGAAGTCAAGTTATGAACTGTTAGCCCACAAAGCAAGATAGGTGGATCGTTAGATGGAATTAATTTATCTGTTTTGTTTTTCGAGGCATTTTTTAAACTCCGACATACGTTGCTCCGTAAAAATAGGTTCTAACAAGAGATCAGGACAATTAAGAACAAGCACGTACATACATATGTTCACTGAATAAACGACTTCCGGCTGGAGCTTTCCATAGTTTTCTACTTTATCGACTCGCGGCGTAAGCTTGCTTTTGTAAAGACTTACCTCGACAACTGGATGCCTGCTTTATCACCGCCTGATGACAGAGCTGACACGGTCGGGGCTTGCGCAGTCGTTTTGTACGGAAAACGTGACATTGTGGTTCAAAGTCGCTCTGTAAATAGAAGAAAATATATAAACTATGAGTTTGCGAAAGCATTTGTTCTACGCGAATTCATTATTTTACATCAATATACGTAGATTCGTTGAATTTTTTAAACTTAATTACATATTATATTTATTTACTTATTTGCCAACATCAACTATAAGCAGTTACATATTCTGGAACAATCCGACTCGCGGAAGAGCAGAAAGCTCTTGATCTGCCTAAAATACATTTAATATGAACTGTATGTTCGATCAATATAATTCGGATTTACATTCTTTTAATCTGCAGAGAAAATCTCGTAACACGAAATGAAAAAGTTAAAAAATTACACTATCACAAAAAATCAAATGGAATTATTGGTCTCGCAAGCCCGGGCATTACCGGCTCGTAATTACGCGCACGCAATCCAGCACATTCCGCAAACACTCGGCTTGCTTTCTTTTGCAAGTTGTAATTTATGCTATACAAAAGTGTCGTTTTGTTTTGGTATTGATTGAGTGTATATATACTAAACAAGGAAGGCAGATGGTGCAAAGGAATGATCGCTCGTTGATATTTCATTTCTGTCGCAATCAATAAAATCAGTCAAGATGATAATATCGCCTGTTGCGTATTAATTGGTCTGTCGTTGCCCCAACGCTCGAATCAATTTTAACTGACTGTTTTATTTGCTTTCTTAGCTCCGAATGTTTCGATTGGGCAGATCTGCTTCATTACTTCGTAATAGAATTTCGACATCCCCAATATTTACCGAGCCCGATGACAGTATCGTATTGATGTGGTCGAATTGTCTTTCGACAAAGAAAACACGAAAGTTACATCAGTCAGTATCAAGCAAAAAAGGATGAAACAGCTTCGATAGTGTTTCTTTCGCTGCTCTCTTTTATGACAGACGTAGCATCATCAGTTTTGCTTCAGCTATTTCCAAGTGCACTCTTGAGCGAATCCTTACGCAAGAACTCGAGTGAAAAAATGCTGAAAGGAATATTGGCCCCGTTGATGCGGTTGGCGTCGTCGCGCGTTACGTTTTTGCGCAATTTCACGGTCTTTTTTCCGAACCGGATCGAGACTTCGCACGACAATGATGATTGCTCAGCAGCGAGTTCAAGGCACTCGACAGTATTTCGAGTGCGACCAAGTGCGTTTCGGGACATAGCTGCGCACATCGCGCACATACCTGCGCCTAGCGATTCGCTAAGCAATTTTCGCGCGAAAGCATTTGCATACGATGATGACCGAATCGAGAGCAATTTCATTAACGGATACGCTCTCGCGTGCTAATTGCGAAATAGGATGTTTTTAATTTCTCGAGAGCTACCAATGAATGAGAGATTCAGTCTATTAATATATTAGAGATCGTGATTCAATCAGGCGCCCGTGACGAATCGAGTTACTGCCGTTTCTCAGCCTAGAACGGTTAAAGATAAAAGGAGCCCAATAAAAACTTGCAAATGAAATGTTTTTACAACCAGCAAGTTTGATATTCAGCGTTTCTTTTCTTGGATTCGTATGTCACAGGTCATCGATTCGATACGATTGGGCGAATAAAGCCGCTGGCAAACTAAATACGCTAAAAAATCAATCGTCGTTCACTGAAAAGACATCCGGCATCATTCCAATATGTCGTAGACAGCACGCACGATATCGACACCTCTTCAATGGTGGTGCGTTGGCAGACAAATGAAGCACAAGCCGGCAACGTATAGCCTGCGAGCGAAAATGCCTCGGGAAATGCAACATCAAGCGAAGGCTGAAAAAGCTCGCGCTTGAACGGCGCTGCGCGTCGACTTTGTACCGCGCCACACGCTGTACATAGAGCTGCGAGCCGTTTAGCGCGAAGAGTCAGCTGACTGCTATGCGCGATTACGCGCGATGGGCGACGCTCAAGCGGCGAGCTTCCAATTATCAAGCTTCGCGAAGGAGACAAGCGCGAAGAAAGCGCGAGTGGGAGATTTCGAACGTGGCTTATGGCAAAGTGCGCGTGCCCCCATTCGCAACTCGCAGACCTTTTCAGATTTATTCAATGATGCACATCCATTCCCATTTTCACAAGCCTCATCCACAGAACAGTGATAGATGCTGAGAATTTCACGGACTACCAGCACACCTATCCTATGCGAGCAATCTATCTAGTTTGTAATGCGAATCAGAGCCACGGAATAACGATTCGATAGCATCGTTCGAGAGTGTTTGCGAGCCTCCGTATTCACGTCTATGATGTCATGTTACAAGAGCCCTCCCTATGAAAAACTGACGTGCCTTACATACGAGCATGGCTAATCTGTGGGATGGCTCAACGAAAGCATCGCCTAGATCTCAAGTTACTCATGGGAATCTATACTTTTTTCTTGCATATGTGAAAGTATGCCTGATTTTATACAAAGATGAATTGAGAACATCTGTATAGTTTGATAATACACGAAACTATATTTACAATTACACTTCTTATCTTAAGATGTATGCATTTAAATAAGAAGAAAATTATTAACACGTTTGAAAATATTGCAAACCCGAGCTGCATAACACATCCTGCATCATACGTTACTTAAAATGCTTTATTTCTACTGAATTTTCATGAATATCTAGTGTAGCAAATAGAAATATTACTTATAGTAATATTCATTCATTTTGCATGTTTCCCTGTCGTAGAAGAATAGTTTATATTTTAATCGAATTTTCAAGCGAAACTTTTACTTGCTTAGACGTGTATAGTATTCTTTAAATTTTTAATGTGCACAGCAATTTCTCGCACAAAATTACCTCTTAAAATTACGTTCCGATTAAACTATGGAAAATGTCTTAGTGCTAAGCAAATTTTTAAAAATGATTGAACTCTGAATATTTATATAAAGCAGACAACATAATGGGATCAATTAAATAAACAAATCTTTTTGTCGGGATCAGCTAAAGCATATCACCGGTAATCGTAAATTTACCGGTTAAAACATTTATAGCGGAAGCTACGGAAAGCTTTCTTTATAGATCTCGCGATTGCGGTAGTTAATGCTTCGTCGAGTCAGCATACGAATTAAGCTTCCGACGTCATTATAGGGTTCAAATAAGTAGTGACAAGACACCTGCTGGTGAAAATGGCATTCGACGCGTCTTGAGGAGAGAACATCGGAATAGATAGTTGCGGGCCGAATCGATCGATGCTCCATCTCACCCTCTTTCTCATTGTCACTCTACTTCGCACGACGTGTCGTCAATCGTTCAAAGTGACTCCTACAGATCAAGTTAGTGGCCGCTTAAAAACAACATCGTATTCGATATCTAAGTTGTATTATAAAGAGAGAGAGAGAGAGAGAGAGAGAGAGAGCGCGCGCTAACTGTCGGCTCGATCAAAGATAAGTGGTTAATTTTTAGCGTCATACTCGACGCAGTTGGAGGCAGCTCTATGTGCGCGACGCACGGTAGATCCAATTCGAGCTCTCGCACCGCGCGGTGTGATGGCGGGACATTCGCATTTCGGTCCGCAGCTCTTTTCTGCAAGTAAACTATATCGAGCGCGACTTTAAATCCCGCCTCGCGCCTTAAGGAGGTCCCTGATAAACGAGCGCCCGCGCGCGCGAATCCGCCTAGCCGATCTCTCAGTTTAGCTACCAGCTTCCGTCCATCTCTGCTCGCGGTCGGCTTGAACTGCAGCGCGAAGACCAACCGGAATGAGTCATTGGAAAATATCGGCATTAATAAATTGGCAAATCTCGCTGCTCGTGCATACGTCTAAGCGCGTCCGCATACAGCTCCCCTGGAATGCTCACTCGACGCCGCTTTGAATTATCGTTATGGTCGCGCATTCTCGACTCTTACTGCGACGCTGCGAGCTTGTCGATGACAAAAAAAAAGAAACACTAGGCATTTTTACTTGTATTGGCTTTGTAAGATCTCCGCGAGCTAATGACACATCGACGCAGAATGACTCGTTAAAACATCGGCGTAAGGTGTGTCGCCTTTGAACGCACTTTCTTGCTAACAACTTGTCGGAAGAATAAAAAACCGTTTCGCGAGCGCTGATGTACACTTTCGAGCCATTGAACGATTTCAATTATTTATCAACCAGCTTATAAAAGTTATCGTTGACGTTATCCCTGTCTAAGGATAATCGGCATTAATTAAATTATAAGTGAAAAAAATGCAAACACCACGTGCAACCATGAATCAAAAGGAATTTTATGGTACGCACTCTGTTATCGTGGACACGAGCGATCTATGTTAAGCTACAGTCGCAGACTTCTAAATGGTTCTCGGCGCTCGCTCGCGGGAATAAATTACCATTCGATTTTATCCGCGAGCGCAAGCGTCCAAAACGAAAAACCTCTCGGAATATTAATTCTATGCCGTACGCTCTTGAAATGTTTGCCAAGCTGAGTAAGCAGAGTCAACGGTACGCCAACTGATCAATCGACTGCTTTTCGTCGACGACTGAATGAATGGCTAAAAACTATCAGCGTCGAGACACAGAGAGAGAGAGAGAGAGAGAGAGAGAGAGAGAGAGAGAGAGAGAGAGAGAGAGAGAGCTACCTTGACGATTACAAGAGAAAACATGGAATCGAAGAGCCAACTAGGCTAACTATTCTAATTTACAACACTGTATCTCGAGTGATATGCTCGCGCGCGTGCCGCCTGACAACTCGATATTCAAAGCGAGACTCGTACTCTGACGAGTTTTAAAGAACAGCCACTCAGCTGCGGCGCATTTGAAGTCGATGCTCTCATGCGCATTTCCTTGGCGATCACGTCAACTGTACTATAAACCATCGGATCTGTCTGCGAGCGAAGATTGACTTTTAGCGACACATTGTGGATAACGTCGGTTGAAGTGTCGCCATTATAAATATTCTTGTGCTCGAGTTTAATGCGACGTCAGTCCGACCCCTACAGTAATCGTACGAGTAGGAAGGAGAACGATAAAAGGCGGAAAATGAAAAGTGAAGGTACCTGCATTTGCCAATTTTCCGATGCCTCAATACAAAAAAACCACCAGCGATTTTTTGCCAACGCGGAAAGACGATAAGATCTCGAGTCGCTGCTCGAGTGATGAATGATCCAGTGAGTTTGCATTCATTACTCTTGGCCGTACTGCTTGCTGCGAAAAGGTCCGAAGAATGCGGGGAACAAAGATTGCGCTTAACAAATGTAAGCGCAGGGATAGGCTCGTTGACAGACGCCGCGATTTAGTTGACTCGGTCGTTTGTATGCGCGCGCTTTGAAAATAAACGAAATGAGTCGAGGCGTGCAGCTCCGCGCGCTGATAGAGCAGCTATATCTGCAGGCTCCTTATAAATATGCCGAGATTTTTCCTCGTCTCACGCAGTCACGGCTCATTTTTTTCACTCGCGACTGGACAAAGAACATTTTTTAAATAAATCTCCGCGGCTTTCAATTCACCGACTGTCAGCTGTTTACACAGCAACGGCGTACTCGCGCAAGTCTCGGCGGACAGTCATCGCGGCGTTCGCGGAGGGCGCGAAAGGAGATGGCCAATGAAGTTCCACGAGGAGCGTGCTCCGGAAAAACGCGCCCGCGAGTCGCGAGCGTTCCTCAGAAGTGTCATAATTTGCCTTCGACTGGGAGGTTCTATATTTAGAGGCTCGAAGAGGTTATAAATCACGAGCTGTACGTCGCGACTCCGCCTCGAGAAGCGGGAACTTTGAAAGGGTTTCCCGACTCCCCGTGGACTCGACTCTCGCGCTGGCGAGAATGATAATTAAAATCGTAGGCGGCGCCGCGACGTCGACGAGCGCGCGCGCGTGCACACGCGGGATCGATGCGATAACATAAGGCTGCGAAGCGCGCTTACGAAGCTCGAGAGCGTGCGTTTTCCTTGGGCCACGGCGCGAGGAGCTACGCCGTATGTGGGTCACTCGCTTGCGTACAGCTGGAATACATTTTCCGCGGCTCAAGAGGAAATTGCGGCGCTTTAATGAAACGGGAATCGGTCGTTTTCTCTTTCTTTCTTTCTTGGCGCTATAATGACGCTGTCGCTCAGCCGCCGCCAAGTCTGACGGAAGGGCGCTCCTCCGCGATGTCCCTTTCGGAAGGGTTATAACGGAGCCGGAATCGTCGGGGGCCATAAGCAGAGCGAGCTCGTGAAATTCCGATATCGCCGGGGCGTAGGTACCGTAGCGATCGGTGCGGCAGCCGGCGGCGCGTCTTGGCGTTTTCACACGGACTTTTGCGGGCTGCGCCCCATTGTGTCCGAGCAGACGAGTCGTCTAAAAGGGAAGCGCGGTGGCGGCGGCCAATTTATGTAATCCGCGCGGCTAAGTGGCTCATTGTTCCGCGCGCGCGTACGCGTTCATGCCGCGGCCGCTCGCCCCCTCCTCCTCCCCCTCCTCCTCCCCCTCCTCCTCCCCCTCCTCCTCCCCCTCCCCGCTCCCCTCCCCCCTCTCCGCCATCTCTCTTGTTTAATGCATGTAAAGCCTCCGCGTGTAAACGTGCGTGCGGCGCGTCGCAGCAACAGCGCTCAACCCGGCCAACGTCTGCACAGTTGCTCTTGGGGCGCTCGGCGATTTTAATTGGGATCAGCTGTTTCGCGCGCAATTTACGAACGCTTATAGCCGCGCTAGCCAGCGCGGCCGATCGAAAAATTAATCGGTCCAAACTTCGCTGCAAATCCGTGCTAAATGCTCGATAAACGAAAACGTTCGGTTTTATTGCTAAAGTTTCGAGCAATCGGCAGATAAAAGCTCCAGGTTTCCCAACTGAGATCAAAGAAGTTGACGCTATCGGCTCGTTATCATGATCCGTTTGAAAGGAAAGTGGGCACGCATGTCTAGATTCAATTGGGTTCGGACTATCGACGTCCGTTTCTCCGATACAGCAGTTGCCGCCGAGTAAAAGGCCAACAATCGCATTAATAACGCTGAAAACAAGCCAACTCGCGGCCAACCTAATAAATCAGCACAGTCTCATAAGCAAATCTTTGAACGCAATATGAACGAGACTTTCGTCGGCTCGCGATCTCGTGCCGATTAATTTACGAGCTTCCGCGTTTCCATCGTTCGCCTCTCTTTTTATGGCTATAGGAAAGTCGCCACGCCAAAGTGCGATGACCGCCAGCATTATTCTATCCAAGTGATCTATCGCTAATCGAATTGCCCTAAGCGCTCTGCCCTGCCGGTCGACGAAATCTCGAGCGAATTTACCTTTTTATGATATTCGTGCCGTTCAAAATGAACCACTTATGGTACACAGATCTATATGCGGTTAGCGTGAAAAATGCCAATTACCACTCATACGTAAGGGATGAGTGGTATGTTTATGCCAACGCTGAACAGCTATCGTTACTTTGAAATATTTCAGGGTTTCTATCAGCAAACAGTGTCGTTGAATGCCTTAGTGATCACTCGACCGTTTAATTAATCGACCGTTGCTCGTCGTCATTACTGTAAATTTATACATGCTGATGGGAGCATCTGTCAAATTTAAAACTGCAAGCTACAAAAATCTTAAAAAACTTGTCGTTACTCCTTGATCTTGATTGGAATTACGTGTGAAAAAATCAGTTATTTTTTGTATGAAATTATGTGCTTACACAACCTTATTGCAAGTTCATGAGTTGGAATATTGTAAAAAATCGGACAGAAACGGCAATTGATCGTAATGACCGGTGATTTACCAGCCTTTCGGGATGAAATGTCGATCTTCGAGGAACACTTTCAAGTACCCGCCTGCTTGAGAACTGCGAGCATGTACCTCTTGCGTGCATTCACTGTCGACGTAGAAAAAAAGCAAGGTCGAGCCGCTTGTAGTTGTCGAAATGTTATTTAATACTCTTCGTGCGAAGAGTATTAAGGAAGCTCATAAGTATCGCGTGCAGCGTTGCTTATGAACATTGCCAATGAACTCGAGTGCAAAGTAAATAAGATAATTTGTGATTCCCAGGCAGAGATGGTTCTTGTCCTTTTTTACGATAACAACAGATATTTACCTTGCGTTAATTTAAATTCGAGTAAGTACCACAAGGAAAGTTCACCCTATGATCCGCTGCTTAATCAAATCGAATTGACTTAATTTGGTGATAATCAAACACTTGACGAGTATATAAACTATCGCACGGTTGCCAGAGGTACATAAGACTTCATTTAGTCCAGTGAAAAAGACAAGTGAAACATTGTAATAAAAATAGCAAGCATGTTCTCTCGTTACTTTTTGATATTTTCTTCCGTGCTATTGGTAATAGCTATGGTAAACGTTGCTGCACAAAGTGTCGAAGAAGAAGATATCGACTTCGAAGAATCTTTGCTTGATATTACCGAGAGAAGCAAAATCGTTAGTAAAACAAGTATCTTTTTTTGCAAAAGCCAAATACTGAATATGTTTGAAACTGCGATTTACTGTGCAGGTTGTTTTTTATTAAAAAAAGTGTATTATTCAGAGTCGATAGAAATAGCAGATCAGAAAAATAGAACGACATCGATATGGAAACCATTAAGTATAATTAAAAAATGTTTGATTAAATGTTTTATAGGGAAGAAAGATCGAAAAGATGCTCAAGAAGGTCTTTAAGAACATAACTGACGTTTGCCTGAAAGAAGCCGTGAACAAGTGCAAGAAAAACTGGTACAACCCTAACAAAGCGATCCAATGTGCCGTAAGTGTGAAACTTTGTGAAAATCATGGATACATCGAAGCGCATTGATTAATTGGAAACATAACTGGACTATAAATTTGCAGAAAGACTTCTTCAGGATTGAAAATGCTGGCTGCCTGGTCGGCGCCTCTCGCTGAACGAACCGCCTGCATTCTGGTGGCGGATGAGAAGAAAACCGGCGCTCTCGCGTGTAGCTGCGAGACTCGAAGATTTTAATAAGTTGTAATCTGATTTATTGTACAGTTGTGCGGCAATAAATAAAAGCAGCGAGGGCATAAATAACAGTGAGCATGATTTGGCTGGCGCCGGCCGCGAAACCTGTTTGTAATGACAAAGCTAATAGCAGCTGGATGCTATTAAAAAGCGAGCTAATTAGCTGTGATTATGAGGCAGCGGTGATCGATAGCCAGTTAAATCGAGCCCTAAATCAAGCGCGCTCGATACATAGGCGCACGCGTCTCGGGCGGCAGCGCGCTCTCGCCGATCGGCGCGATAGATACACGCGGAAAAGCCGATCGATCGCCGCCGCCGATAAGCGCATAATGCACGTAGCGCGTGGGCGTCCTTCGCGAGAAAAGTGCACGTGGGCAGAGCTCGAAACGAGATTGGCCGGCATAATAAATACCCGCGAGCCGAGCGGCCCCGGACGCTTATCATTATTGCGCTCGAGATGCCGGCCGCGAGCTAGCCGGCGATCGCCAGAAGCCGACGGGAAAAAAATCATAACGACGCTCGCCGTTCAGCGATGCGCGGCCGTTACCGCTCGGCCGCTGGACTCGCTCTTTTTCTCGGCCACCGGCGGACGTCGTGGCTTCTATCGCGTCACGCTGTGTCGACCAAGTGGCGTCCGTCCGCGACTTTCGGACTCGACGCGGCGTGCTCGACAAGTCAATAAACTCGCGCGCCCCCATTCTTCCTTTTGGCGAATGCCGTTTCTCACTCTCGCGGCAAATCGCACGTTTTGCACTTGGCGCAGTGGGGTGCGAACTCGAGTGCGGCGCAAGGTGCGCTTGTTGAACAAGCCGATCGAACCTGTTTCCCACTGTTTTATAGATCGTAACCGATGCCGAGAATTTATCGTATTGACGCTGGTTTTTTCAAGTAACGATCGGCAATAGCCTCGCTCGCTCCGCGTTAATATCGCCTCCCGGTTATTTATAGGCTGAGTCGCCTGCCTAATGATTTACTCGAATAACATAAATACCTATCATGTTATGTAAGTGCAAATTTTGTACTATCAATCATCAATTGCTTCATCTTCGACGCCTCTGGCACCGGCTCGTTCATTATTTCTGGAAGCGATTAAGCTATGCGCGATCAAAATTTTGGACGTCCACCGCCGCCGCATCCACCTTATTCGTCATCGTTGCATTGAATGGGCTCTTACCCAACGATCATTAGCACTACAATGAAGCTGGGAAAATTTATCATTACCTTAATTGCGACACCGAGTAACACCCATTCGCTTTATTTATTACTAATTGAAATCGAAATCCTATTGAAAAATCGACGGGCATACGATGACGTATATACGGGCCATTATGTTTCGTCGAATCGTTTTCCATTGCGAAAACCCGGCGGCGTCTCGCCGAGGCGTGTTCGCAGATGACGTGCGCCTTGGTGAAAAATCCTTGCACGTACAACGGCTACGTAACATATAAATTCTGATTGATCACGATTGAGGCACTTGGTTGAATGGAATTATTTCGAAGGGTTGTAAAATCCACACTTATTTACAATGCTCTTCGAGAAATTCGATTATATAATTATTTTTCCTCTCGGCGAGAAAGAGGTTACCGAGGAAGTTGTACACTTTTCACGTCGATACATCAGGAGGTATTAATGGTATGCGCCTTGAAAATGTGATTGCCCGCGTGGAACGAATACATCGATACAATGCTACGTATAAGCTTAGGGCTATGGTATATCGAGCCGTGAATAGAAGATTAATGACGAGACAAATTTTTAGCGCGACGCCGGCAAGAACGCCAGATACGCGTGCACGTAATTATCATTGAAAGCGAAAAAAAAGGACACACAAAAGCGCGCGATCGTCCAGAGTTTATCAAGCGCGACCGACGGATAAGTCGTGTCATCATCGCTTCCTCCCGTCCATCATCGCGCGCGAGCTCGCGTAGTCTCCGTCGTCGTCTCTTCTCAGTCTTCGCATCGACGAGGATCATTTATTATGCGAGCCAGTTCAATATGATTTCCTTATTAAGGCGATTGTCTCGCGGGGCCTCGGCTTTAATGAAACTTAATTTGTCCGCGCTCGTCTTGATTCGATGCGCCTGAGAACCGCCTGCGCCCGTCGAGGACGCGACCAGCCATAGACGCAGCCAGCTGTTTCGGCAGAGCGCAGTTCGACAGCAGGCAATTCCACGAGCGGACCCGGAAACGCGACCGACAGCAGCCGCAGTGGCTTGGCGCGCGAATCCAGGCGGGCGAAGGCGCGACGTCCGCTCCGCGAGGCTGGGTCCGACCGCGCGTTCGGCGGAGGACGCGGGACTCAAATAGTCGGCGAGCCTCGCAGCGGGTTGGGCTGGAAAAGAAAATCCGCCGGTAACAATTGGAACGCCCATCGTTCACAGTTGCGGCGAGTCATCGCTCCAGCGCGGAGAGTCAGAGCGAGCTCCATTGTCGAGGCGCGCAGGCGTACGCGGAAAACTAATGTGACGGGACTCTCGCTCGCGACAAGCGGATTCAAAAATAGGAGTCGACGTGCGCCTCGCATTGTGCCGAGAGCGCGCGGCCCGTGATCCCGCGGACCTCCGCGCTCGAAACGAGCCTGCGTCGAGGACACGGACAGGCCCGCCCTGTACGCGTCGCCGTGAAGCCGCGATCTCTCCGGCTGTTTGCTCATTGAAATCGCTATTCGGCTTCGGCGTTCTGCGAGCCCCACGGATTTCCCCGGCTGTCAAGGAGACTACTCCTTAATTATTCCAGGTGAAAGTTGCGTCCGCGAATGTCCCAGCGACGTGCCGTATTATCGTAGAGCTATTATTAGTAATGTGGCAGCTACATATAATCGAGCTGGATTATACGCATTATTGAGAGTCCAGTCAGCGATCGGGGGCTTCAACAAACGAATAGCTGATGCGCGCGGTCAGACTAGGTGCGTCTTGCGTGCCGTTCATTACTAATCGCTGGCCTCGATATTAGCGCGCTTCTGTGCTCTCGGCTGCGCAGAGGAGAAGGAAAGCGGCGGCAGGAGTCGCGCTCGGCAGATACGCCATACACGAGTGACATAAGCAAGGTCTCCGGCTAATTCTCGCGGCGAGCGTTCCGATGCATTACAAGTGCAGCCAGCGCGCTCCAGCTGGCCCCGCGAACGCACATTTTCAGCCGCAATATCCGGACGTCAAGGTCTCATTGCTCCTTTTATCTCACACGCCTGCGCAACACCATTATCTTTATCGGAACGCGACGCACGCGGAGTTACCTTTTCCTCTCGCGTCTACGTGAACGCGGAGAAAAACAAGCAGCCATCTCGCGAGCTTGCGCGCATAAAACGACAGGACTTGACCAACTGACGTCCTGCTCCGATCTGAAAACGGTTGGTATCTGCAGGCGCCTGCGGCAATAACGGCGACAAGTAGATCAAACCGAACGTCTGACCCCGTTACACCGTGACTCGCGACGCTCGTGCGCGCGGGAAAAACAAACGTCGAGTCCCCATCGAGCCTGCACTTTGCATTCCGGTCCGCGCGTCTAACAGGGCTTGGTGGCTAAAACGCCGATAAGCTCGGTAGAATTACGAAAAATGAAAAATGCCATACTCGCATTCCGCGAGCGTTTATTTAGTAATCGTATACCTGATTAGCGTAATTAAGCCGAGTTACGTAGTTTTATCGTGGCGCAGCGGCGGGATTATCTGTGAGGCCGGAATGAGTTTCTTTTGCAAGCCAGCAAAGCGCACTCAAGTTCATTAGAATACTTGAAATGGAATAAAATTAAGCATTGCAGTCTGCTAATAGCCGGTTATACCTTCTTATTAATGAACCACTGGGATGTTGCAGTTTGTAGTTGCGAGTAAATACTCCGCGTGGCCGTGTCGAGTGTGTTCCCGTGTCAAATGTGCATTGCCGCGCGCGACCAAGTTTACGCCTGCTGCTGGCTCAAAGTCAAATAGGCGCCCCACTCTCTCCCCCGGGGAACCGCGATGTCAAGCTCGCAGATTGCGGCCTGTTTCTGCGCTTCCAATTAACGCCCGCGAGTCAGGCAAAGACCTTATCCTCCAGCTCGACTGCGATTCCTTTGCCTCGGATATTCGTTCGAGACGTCTTTGACGCCTTTCAGCCTCGCCTTGCTCGATAACAACTGAATAGTGTCGTCGCCCGCGTTACGTGTCGCTTTCCGCCGTCGCAATGCCGCCGTTCTGGCCGACGAGAGACATTAATTGAGCGAGCGAATAAAAACCAAATGAGAATGGTGAGAAATGCCGTTTTTCTCACTCGTTGTAGCGATTCCTTCATTGGAAAATAATAATATCGGCCTTTTCATCTTAAAACTCATCCTCCGGCTTACAACTTTATCGAGTACGCGAGGAAAAAAAAATCAAAGGGAAGCTCCTCAGGTGTGTTCCTCTTATAAAGCTTGTAATAGTAGCGCTAATAATAACGCTCGATGACTGAGCTGATTTCGTGAGAAAGAAAAAGTTGATGATTAAAAAGAAGAACATAGAGGGAAACAGTAGAGTATACGCTGACTCAGAACTATCCCTAATCGGCAATGAGGATCAGTCATTTTCGTTTTTCTTCATAACAGAGGCTCATCAAATCCGTAAATTGAGAAATATTACAGGTGGATTTTGAGGAAGCGTGCGAGGGTCAGTGATTACGACTTCAGCAGCCAGTTAATAGTAGGCCAACTCTGATACGTTATCCTGCGCATGCAGCGGCTAACGACTTAATGACGGGAATTCGCCACTTTGCGACTGCCTCTTCCCGCCCGTGCCTCAAAAAACCGAGCGCAGGACCGTACTTTTGACGAGGCAGTCGCCATCGAAAACCGATTATTGCTCGGTTTCTTTCTTTTTGCCAGAGTCATGCTCATCGGCCCAAAGCAATCGCTAGTCGGGCATCGGTCTGTCCGACAATGGCATAGCGGTGTCGCGTATTACCGCGACACCACTACCACTCGCACGAGAGCACGACCCGCCTACGCACACACAATTGTAAAGCCACTTCCTGCTCGCTCGAGTGCGCGACATGTAAGAATACCAATGCGTGTAACGGCGACCACCTCGCATTTTTTTATGCCCTTCTCCGACGACTTTTCGCGAGAAGCTCGACTTGGTACCAATTTGATTTTAAGCACGTGCATTGCTGTCGATGATGAGCAGTGCGACCAGGATTTGCGTGTTTACGCTACTGGAAATGCTGAGCCATCCTTTACGTAACGTACCGCCGTAAGCTCGAATTATCGTGTCGCGGCCGAAAGTCAGTAGACATTGTGACGCGCACTTTGGTGGCTCGGTAGATTTTTTACTGACCCTCGCGCCATGAAAAGTCACTCCAACATTTTTGCACTCGCGTTCGTCACGCTCGTTTTGAGACCTCGCGCGATCTCTCGTATGTGTTGAAAGCCGCCGGAGACATCAAGAGCAAACGAGAAAAATGGAGGTCGGTATATTGTTTTCTCTTTTTTGGCGATAAAATTAAGCGCACGGCCAGTGTGGTGGCAAGCGACTACGAGCATTTGCGAATAATACGCGTGGAAGGTCACGTGGAGAGTTACGCAAACGTTGGCTGGATAAGTAGTTGGATTTAACACGAAATGCGAATTCAGAGAGTGGCGCTGGGTTCCCACGTGAATTTACATTCATTAATGCGTCAAACACAGCAGTACGTTTAGTAGCAAATCCAATACTTTATGGCAATTCACTCGGTTATTCCGACTGTACGTCAACCGATTCAAGCGTGATTTAAGTTTCGGCCATTTCTCTATCGAGCAGGTATCGATCGCGGAGAGAAAAGCGACCAAACTAACGGGAGGAAAATTTTCAGGGCAGGAAAAAGTCGATGCTGCAAGCCGCCGATTACGTTGTCCTCGGCGTGGTGATGCTCGTGTCTGCTGGCATTGGCGTTTATTACCGATTCACCGGGGGCAAACAGAAAACCATCGAGGTAGGATCGTAGAAAACCAATGAAAGTTCATCAAGCGTATCGTCTGAATATACTGTCCATTGGAACGCAGGAGTACTTCTCGGCCAATAGATCGATGAGCGTGTTGCCTCTGAGCATAGCTCTGATGGTATCCTTCGTTTCGGCAATCACGGTCCTCGGCATCAGCGGAGAGATTTACGCCCACGGCACGCTGTTCGCCGTACATTACATTGGCATCGTCGCGGCGACAGTCGTGGTCGGCTACTTTTACCTGCCGGTGTTCTTCGAGCTCGACAGCATGAGCGTCTACGAGGTTAGCAATGCCTGCACGACGTCGCGCTCTCGTTATTAATAGTGCACTATTGGACTGGCGCGCAGTATCTAGAAAGGAGGTTCGGCATAGCTGCACGATTGACCACGAGCATAGCCAACTACATTCAGCTGACCCTGTACACCGGCGTCGTCCTGTACGCGCCGTCTTTGGCGATAGAGGCGACAACGGGACTGTCCAGCAAAACCAGCATAACTCTCATAGCTGTGATCTGCATATTTTACTCGACGGTCGGCGGCATCAAGGCCGTCCTCGTCACCGATATCTTCCAAGGTGTGCTCATGTTCGCCTCGCTCGTCTGCATCCTGGCGGTGGCTTCCAGCGAAATCGACGGTGGCCTCGGCCGCGTCTGGCAAGTCGCCAGCCAGCGCGGCAGACTCGAGTTTTTCGAGTAAGATCGCCCGCTATCGGCATCCGCGGCGGCGCGGCGGTGCAAGCGATGTAACGGCCCGATCCCGATTTCAGCTTTCGACCGGACCCGACGATACGCCACACTTGCTGGAGCCTCATCTGCGGCTGCTTCTGTCTGTTCTGCTCGCTGTACGGCGTCAATCAGGTGGAGGTCCAGCGTCTAAAGACCGTCAAGTGAGGATCCGCGTTCGCTTGCACTCGCACGCGCGGATAAAGTCGTAGCCCGGATTGTCGTTTGCAGAACCCTGAGGGCGGCGCGCCTGGCCTTGTTCATGAACGTGCCGATGCTGGTGTCCTTCGGGCTGATGACCTGCTTCTGCGGCCTGGTCTTGTTCGTCGTCTACAAGGACTGCGATCCGGTGAGGAGCGGCCAAGTCGGCTCGGCCGACCGCCTGATGCCGCATTTCGCGGCCACCAAAATGGCCGTCTACCCGGGACTGGCGGGCCTCTTCATCTCGGGAATCTTCAGCGCCAGTCTCAGCACCATATCCGCCATGCTGAACTCGCTGGCGGCCGTCTTCCTCGAGGACTACCTGAAGCGCCTGTACCGCCGAGCAGGCAGGAGCTTCCCGGCCGAGAAGGAGGCGTACTTTGGCAAAGTTCTGGCCGTGTCCAACGGCCTGATCTGTACGTCCATCGCCTTTCTGGCCGGCAGCCTGGGTAGCCTCATAACGCTCACCGTCTCCATCACGGGCTCGATCGCCGGCCCGGTACTCGGCATCTTCACCCTCGGCATGTTCTTCGAGGGCGCCAACGAGAAGGGGGCCGTAGTCGGCATCGTCACAGCCCTGCTGACCTGCATGTGGGCGAGTTTCGGGCAGCCCCGGCCCAAGGTGCCTCCGCTTCCGGCCTCCACAGATGGCTGCAATTTCACAGTCCTGCCCGCCGGCCTGTCCGTCGCCGAGTGAGTGCTGCCCGAGCTTTTCTTGCGTGGACTCACGCCGCGGCCATAAATCGTCGTCGCTTCCCATGCGCGCGCGCTTTTCTTTTCTGAGGACGGCTTTGTTGTTTACGGGGATGTAACGAGCGCCGCGATCATCGAATGCAAAGTTCCGTAAAATCGAGCGTTTTTCCAGCGGGTTAATGGACGACTTCCGACTCGCGCGAATAATGCTATGAAAAAGAGCGGCGACAAATCCGATGCGCATTGTTGGGCCGCCATTCACGCTAATTCGAATACCTTTAGAGGCGCGTACAATGAAAAAAGGCAGAGAGACAAAAAAAGTCACGCGTGCGCCATCCGGAAATCCGCGAGTCTTTGTGCAACGGGACTGTTGTGAAGATTCGAATAATCGACATGAATTGCGCTTCATTTTCAGACCGCCGCGAGACCCGAGTTCCTACTTCTACCTCTACCGCATATCGTACATGTGGTACAGTCCCATGGGCGCGACCATCACTCTCGTCGTGGGCTACCTCGCGAGTCTGTTGTTCGATAAGTTTTCGCGCGAGAGGCCGATCGAGCCCGATCCAAGCCTCTTCACGCCGATGTTGGCCGAGCGGATACGCAGGAAACGATCGGACGCCGCCAAAACGACGAGCAGCCAAGTGCTCGCGCTCGAGGAGGCGAACGCACGGCGAAACCAATGACTACCAAGGGACGAGGGAGCGCCCGGCGAGATCGAAGTGGGCAGACTTCCTCACGGCAAGGCCCCGGTCGACTTCTGGCAGTCGGATTCCAATTACAACGCTTTTCACGACTTTGGAGCGGACGGCGAATGATTGATTTTGTGCGAATTTACCAGTGTGGCGGCCGCCAAGTATCACTCGTGTACTTGCTCTACATTTTGAACTGCGAAAATCGACAACTCACCTGAGACATAGAGAATGAGATAATTTTATTGATAGTGCTGCACGTCGCAGTGTATGTAAATAACTATTAGATATGTTGACTAGCTTCAATAATATTAATTTCGTTTGATGACGAAATCAATGTAATTTTGCGCGCAGTGGTCTTCGAGCGTAGCTGAAGTTCGTAAAAACGGAGTAGTTCGTAAGTTGAAGATCGTGATCGCTAGAAATGGGAGGGGAGTCGCACAAGCTGCAGTTTCCTCCGAAAGGAACGAATATAAATTCGTGGCCTTGTGAATTTTACGGAGCCGACGCAAAGCTCGTTAAAAAGGAGGAACGAGCGCGAGAGTAGCAGAGAGGGCCGAGGAGCGCTTGGATCTTTCGAGCGCCGTATACGTACGACTAATTCAATTACAGTGACGCAGGCCCGCGCGCGATAGGGTGATTCACGCGCCGCCGGCTCAAGCCGAAATCGAGCCGCTCGGCAAGACGTTTGACGCGTCGTTAGAGCTCGGGTCGCGTCGGAGAACGGGCAAACGGCGAGGCGAGACGAGCGGAGGTTGCGGCCGAGCGCACCTCCTTGTTTGCTTAGAAAGCCTCGACCAATCAATTAGCCGCGCCAGTTGTACATCCCGGAGGGTTGTCTCGCGGGGCATACCGGGGGGTTCTGCCCACAAAAGCCACGAGGAGCGACTGTAGTCGGGCAAGTCGTCGGCAAACAAAGTCACGTGCGTCTCGAATTATCCCCGAGGCATTAGGCACGAGCGTAAACTCGCGCGCGTTCCAAGGCGGCAGCCAGGTAGAAGCGAGCGAGCGACGCGAAAGAGAGCGAGAAAGAGAGCTGTTTATCGAGGCGTGGCCCACCCTCCGCGTGAAACCGGACCCCCGGGAGAACACAGGCCGAGCAGGCGAGCGCGAGTGCGCGCACTTAGAATGATTACATTTTTGCTGGCTGCCTCTAGACGCTTAATTAATTGTGGCGCTCCGGTAAGCAGCCGCGAGAGGCCTGTTATTAGGTGTGCAAGCGCGGGTAAATTGAGCCGCGATCTCTCTTCCGATTCTTATCCGCTTTCCTCGTTACCCGCCAGATTCCGCGATAACGATTTCATGCTGCTTTCGCGTGCCTCATTGGATTGTACAGGGCAATTCCGTGCCCGGTAATGGCCGCGAAAGCGAGAAACCCAGCGCTGGCCATATTGACGATTATGCGCGCTCGCCCTGCGCCGGGGAAAAACGTGCTTCCGGCTAAGGCGGGCGAGCCCGAAAATCGAGGCGCACTCAGGCTGATCGAGAGCAATAGCAATTTCGGCCGGTGCGCGCACAGGGGAGTGATAAACGAGAGTTGGATTTTAGGGGCTGCGTGGCCGCATTGGCCATATGCTCGGCAATAGTTTCGCAAAGTCAGAGAGCCGAGCGATGACCTTGCGCATATGGCCGGCGATAAAGGCACAAGGTGCTTACCTCCGAGAGCGGATAATGTATTATTTTTCGCGCCTCCGGTTCTCCGTTCCGCCTCCGTACCGGCCGTCGCCCGAGCACCGTTGTCGCGTTTAACGAGCCATCGCGCTGAATGATTGCGAGCCCCTGTTTGAAAGAGAAACGAATGGACGCGTACATACAGCCATTGAGTCATCGAACGTAGCGTCGCGTGCCCGAGAACGCGGCCGTGCCTCTGAAATTAAATGTGTAACGAAGACATCATCGCCCGATGACGAATGAACTCGTTAATAAATTAATCTTAGCCAGCTCGTTATCCCAAGTAAACGCGCTCTCACATAGTTGTACGCGCGTGGAAGCGCTGTCGGCGCGCTCTGCGGGCGCTTCGACGAGGCGCATCGATTTGCATTCGCGCACTCGTAAGAATGAAGCCTTGAGCTTATGCATCTTCGTCAAGATGTATAATGCCATTGTCTTGCGCCGCGGCTTGGTCGCATAAGCCGTGGCAATTTTTGCGCACTGGCGCTCTATGAAAATCGATAACATTACGCGGCGGGCACAACGAGGGGATCGGATCGATCCCTCGGAGAGTGAAAAGGCGCGCGGTAGAGGAGGGGCCGAGTGGCTGATGCTCATGAATGGTACATTGACCATGGAAGCGAGATAAGCGGCGGCGCGCGGGGGCCCTTCCGTCTGCACTCCGCGCCCGCCCGCGTTACGCGTCGCATTCCACCGCCGTATGCCCGCCTTCCTCGAGCGCCCGTTCCCGCCGACGAGGGGCATCGCCAGGACGAAACGTAGGCGGCTGCGCAGCGTTCGAAAGCGCCTCGCCGAGCAATTTTTGCGGCAGCGAGCGCCGTCTGAGCCTGGAGAAGGGCAGCGCGCACCGCATCGAGCCGCCGGTAAAGCCGCCGAGGACGCGCACGACGCGGAAGCGGGCAATTCGCCGAACAATAAGACGAGCAAACAAGGAGAAGGAGCATCGAGGCGAGCACGGCGACGGGGGTGCGCGCGCTCGGGCAGATGCAGGCACCGCAGCTGCGCGCCCGACGCGATACACAGAAATACTTTGATGGAACTGTCAGCTGGCGCGTGCCGGCCGCCACGCCGACCACGGGTCAATAGGCCAGGCTCGTCGATAGCCGTGAACGATTCACCGTGAACTTGACCGCGCGTCCTGCTTGGCGAGGCCCTTCGCGCACCTCCGAACGCTGCTCCGACGGTTGGGCAAGCACGCGCGGATTTTGGAACCGCTCCAATTCTACATTTCCTCGAACATAGCTGCTTTGTAGCAGGTGATATCAGGGCTCGTCGGCGTCGTAAAGAAGCCAACGCGTCTGCGCGTGACGCGGGCATTCGATCGAGTGCTATCCGGACGGTACGAGCTGCTTTTGCTCTGGGTCTCGAGGGCCTCTCTAGAGCAGCCGAAGTAAAGCAGAAGCCCGCGGATCGCGGTAGCGCTGATTCACGAAAATACGCCGTGCATCTCGAGCGCCACTCTTTCCTCATAAATACTGCGCCTGCCTGGCACGCATCTCGTTGGAGCCGTCGTTCAAACCACAAACACCGCGTGCCCGTTAGAACGACGCGACGAGCATCGATACGAGCAATGACAAGCGACAGAGAACAAGCGGATTCGAGCTGCGCTGTGGCTAGCCGGAGACACTGCTGGCCGCTGGTTGCCAAAGAGCGAGTGCACGTCCGCGTAACGCGAGATTATTCTCGAAGCAGAGCGCTTGGCTCGATAATTTCGCGCATCTCCGGGGTCTACGTCGAGACGCAAAGGCAGGCCGGCAGCCTCGAAAGTGTCGCGAGCACGACCAAACTGAATCCAGATATACGCGCGCGCGGGGGCTGCGCGTCGAGACTACGGCAAAAACAATTCGCAGATGTGTGCTCCGCCGGAGAGCCGCGGAGCGAGTGTCGCGGGAGCAGCGCACCGCCGCCGAAACAAGAAACGAGCCGGCGACGTCGGCACGGCCGCGCTGTCCTGCGGAAATGCGGCTTGTCGATCGAGAGCCGATAAGGCGTGGGGCGAGGAGGCCTCCGATTTAGCCAGGCGCTGCTCGTGATCGGTCGATCGATCGATCGACCGATCGGCGGCGGCGGCTGGTCGGCCGAGCGCAGCCAGCTGGCACGAGAAAAAGCTGGCTGGTGGTCGGCCTGCAGGATCGCCTCTGCTGATTTATAGGGGCGATTCCGAGGGCCGTCCGCGACGACCCACGTGCAAGCGATAAGATTGCGAGGCTGCGCGCGCGTCGCAAAAAACCACGACGTTCACAGACCGATGCTTCGGCCAGCGCGGCGCTGGGGCGATTAGCGTCACAGCTCCTCCGCAGCGAGACTCACTCGGGGACCTGGAACAATCGACAGCGGTGGTGCGGTCAGGCTGAACGTATGACACGGGTGGTCCAATATGATGGGCGACGCTGAGTAAGCAAAGAAATGCCCATTTGGGAAGACGCTGCCCATCTCGCGTAATTGATAAATTTCAAGAAATCCCATCAATCGTATCCAATTCGACAAATTGAGAGCTTTGTCGGTGCTGCACGAAGAGAGGCTAAAGGCGCATCTATAGAGATTCCAGCGGTGCGTCTCTCAATGAGGCGAGAGAATGTCGGGTTTTCCGGGTGGACGAGGCATCATCGTTACACCCACCGCGCGTGACTCAAAGACGTACACGCCATCCGCGCTCTCGGCGCGGCCCATCACTGCCGTAGCGGCGCCCGATCATTGTCCGCTGCGGTCGGTGCAATATGGTTGCGCCTGCACGTGTCTCCGATGTATACGTACGAGCGGCGCCGGCAATGTGTTTCTCTTGTTGCGCGTGCCTGGCGCGGCTCTCCTATACGAGTTTTGTCGCGCGAGCCCGCCGGCATGCCGCCATTGTGCGCCAGCTACTTTGGCATAATTCGTTCCCGTCTCACCTAACCGTACTCGCGCGCGCGCATACATCTTGAGAGCCAGCTTTAGCCACCGCGATTGTACGTTGCTGAAAAACTCGCTTGCAAATATATATAAGCTGGAAAACAGCCTTGGCCGCGCGTTTTATTTTCCGAACCGGGGGAATATAAATAACGATGCTTTCACGCGCGAGAGCTCGCGAGAAAGGAACCGTAGGTTTGTTTTAATGGCGGAGAGGGTCTTGAGGATGCTCGAGATACGCAGATGTTTGCAACGCGTAAACTCCGCTGCGCGGTCACTCGCACGTGTGACTGCAGTGAAGCGCGCTTTCATAGTTCTTCGAGCGTTCGCCGAAAGCCCCTGGAGCCCACGGCGAACCCGCGCCCTTTTTGCCATCGCCGTTATATAAGCTGCGCGAGTGACAGTTCAGCGCCGAGCGCGCGATTTTTAAAGGAACGCTTCCCAAGTGCCCGCCGCGCGACCGATAGACAACGATTTAATTTCATTCAGCCAGTGGACAGTGCGCTAAATCACGCTTGCGCGCGACCGCGATCGACCGGATAAATGACTTGCAAGCCGATGCGCGCTAAAAACAAGCGCAAACAAGCACGACGAGCTAAGTAAAAAATACAGCTCCATAAAATTCGGATTAGCACGTTTCGATGCAGCACGATTGAAATATCGCGTGCTCCACGGGAATATGACGCCGTGCGTGCAATCCAGCTCGCAGTATACGCGTATATATCTGCGAAAAAGCCCATACCAGCAGCAGCTAAGGTAATCGGATACGATTAATAGCCTTTTACCAGTATTAAGCGGCTCGCACGCGTGAAAGTCTGTTTGCATTCGACTACAAGCTTCGCTCTCAAAAACGCAATCTCTTTGCGAAAATTTGCATATTTCAAGATTGAAGCCAAATGCTAATCAGATTGTATTTCGTACTGTTTCTCACGACTTATTTATTTATTTATTTATTTATTTAAACGACTCCGTTGAACGAACTGCCGAGGTTTCGATAACGACCTTCCTTTGTCGGTGAATCTTGCTGATCAGGTTTTTAATTATTAGTCAACACTGAGTTTATTTTCTCAATTACCACGAGCAATCACCATGCCATTTTCACTTACACATTTTTCTGTCGTGCCAACTTCAATATCGCTATAGATAAATTATGAACCGCTCAAACTTTCAGATGTACTATTCTTATTATGTCTGCGTAATATAATTACTAAAAGAACGTGTATATAAAAGAGAACCGACAAATTATTTGAATAGAGTTGAAACTTGGGGCCTTTCCTGTTTTGACGCCCGGCAGCATCTTTAGCAGAACTCATTAATCCTGGGTCCAAGATGGCCTATCTTTGTTGGAAATTGTCTACCGGCAGGAGCCGAGAAAGATCCTAACGAAGGCTTCTTTTCCACGAAACACATTTTCTTGACTAACACATTATGTTCGTTGCACTGTGAAATGCTTCTAATAACATCCTCATATTTTGAAAGGAATTTCGAGTAATTGCTCGTACAGATGAAAAAGCTAGCGCAACGTTTTGGTCTTTGGAGTGCGAAAGTAAATCGTTGCAGTATGCTAGCGGGAGCGGAGGCGTTCGAGGAGAAAAAAATGGTCTCGAGTATCGCCGAAAAATCAAGGGGGCAAGCTTTGTTCGGAGCCGCGGGAGTCAGGTTGCAGGCATCGTCTTTGCCGAGATGGGCCGTCTTCTGGGAAGCCACCAACTCAGCAGCATCGCTCCGAAATCTCGGCGGGCCGAGCGGCGCATGACCGTCAGCTTTTATTTTTTATTTGTGGCTCGACTTTCACGCGAAGCTGAAAACCTCTCGCGGCAATTAGTCTGCGGTGGCACGAGATGCAATTACACTCGAAGGCGGACCTACGCGCCAACTGGAAGACCTGCGCTCGCTCGTAAATATTCGGCGAGTAAGATAATGGACTGACCAGTTATTAGGCGCCGCGCGCAGAATCCACAGTTGAAAGCAGAAGCCGCGTCGAATGCGATTAACCGTTCGAGCTCCCAGCGGCACTGCACCACTCGACCTCCTTCTCCCGGTTCTTACGCTCGCACTTGCGGCCCTCGCGCAGTCGATAAACCCACCCGTGGCCCGTGCGCGAGACGAGTCGCGACTGTTAAGACCGAAATAGCCGCGATCGCGGAACAAACATTTTCCGTGGAAAAGCTCGCGGCAGCGGCAGTCGCAAGTATGTGCTTCCCGTTGACTTTTCGCGCTGCGACGACTAACGAACGCCGCGTGACCGCGCGTTGGCTTTTGTCGACTCTCCCGCCATCCGTGAAAATGCTTTGCATAATAGTTAGCTTTGGCGGGATTCATTCATACGAGCCGGGCGCTCCTGTCCGCGTGCCAGCATCATTCCACCGTCGATCATTTGCGCGACCGTTAATTTCACGTCTATGTTTGTACTCGGCAGAGCGCTCGACGATTACCTTGCGAAAGTTCGACGCCGATTATATTTGTACCATTCAAGGCTGAAAAGTCATGAAACATGGAAACAGGAAACGAAAGGAAAAGACAAAAGCAAAAAACAAAGGCGAATAAAAAGCGGCGACTGGCAAGTGGGTCAAATCGTTCGATCGCCGTAACGCTGCGAGCGAGGCTACAAGAAGAAACGGCTGGTTGGGTGCCTCGTTGGCGCCGCCCGCATACGTCGCAGCCGAAGAGAGAAGGAGAGAGAGAGCGAGAGAGAGAGAGAGAGAGACAGACACGCTGCACGCGCCTCGTAAATAATCGCGCTCTTACGGCCTGGCGTCCGACGGGCAACCGAAGGGAAAAATCGGACTCTCCCAGGAGACCAGGTAAATCCTCACTCGCGTGACCCGGCCAGCGAATCCTTTGTGCCCCCGTCACCGCCGCTAGCCACACTTCCTCCTGGCACAATTTTATTTTCCACGTGTCCCTTCCCCGCGCGCAACGTCGACTGCGCCGCGAACAAACAAACTTATGCGGGTACGATTTCTCCGTATTTTTTTTCTTCCCTCTCATCCTTTTATTCGGCTGGTGTTCAACGATTTATGTGTTTACGGAATCCCACCGAGGCCGAAATCGAACCGTTGTGAGTCGAGGCGAGCTAGCGTCGGCGAGAGGCACACATCAAAACGCAAGTGAGCTCGGCTCGCGAAAAAGGTCGGCTAGCGAGCGCGGGAGGACCGCGCGATTTTCGTCCTTCCGCAAAGCACCACTTGAGTCTGAACTTGCGCGTGCAAATACGCGCCGGTCGCTCGCCAATGAAGAGGATAACGAGAGATGCACTCGCGCAGCGGTCCCGACTAGTTCGCGCCATCTCGACTTTCGAGTTGCGGCACTTGCGGTGCGGCGCGGGGGGTGGCGCGCGCGTGCGTGTCTCGGTCTGTCTCACGGCAGAGCGAACGCGTGTAAGAGTAGCCTGAGATCCTTGCAGGATTTGCTCTTGTGTATGCCTTTCTTTTTTTATATCGCTCGTCCGTTGGTGGCTTAACGGCGCGATCACGCGCTGGAAAAGTGACAATGCCAGCTCTCGAGCCGAGATGGCGAAACTCCCATAAGCCAAACTGATACGCCTCTTATTTATGCTTGTTTGCTTTATGATCAATGCAACTATATCGGCCCGACAGATCAACGGTGCATATTGCTCGCACTAGCACGCGCACAGTTCGCCTTATTTACCGCTATATTATTCCGCATAGCCGCACGTATTTCTTGGGATCGAACGCACCTGGTGAAAGTGAAGGGTTGACTGAAAAAAGATTAATAAATAAAATCCAGCATCCCCGACAGCATAAACGGGGATTATTAAAATATTTCCCACAGC
Source organism: Phymastichus coffea (assembly GCF_024137745.1). Classification (NCBI taxonomy): domain Eukaryota; kingdom Metazoa; phylum Arthropoda; class Insecta; order Hymenoptera; family Eulophidae; genus Phymastichus; species Phymastichus coffea. Next base: position 1,483,877 of record NW_026706866.1, read on the forward strand.
CTCGCCCGGACGCGATAGGCGGCCAATGATCGCTAAAACGTGCCGACGCGCTTCGATGCCACATTATCGGATGCACGAAATTATATGCAGCCCTCGCGAGCTTCTTTATTGTGTATCCCTCAAAGACGTGTGACGCTTACCGGAATTCTGGCATTTTTCATGTTTTACCAGATTACCATCGATCGTTCTTTTACATGCGCCAGCTCGACGAAAAAAACTACTGCCAAACAGTTTGGCTGGAGAAGAGCACTTTCGTTGGCAAGTATGTTCAAAAGGGACAAAAAGCGTTCTGCTTGACGCAAAGCTACGTTTTTATTTTATTTTCGTAAACAAAACGGCTAGACAAGAGGGTAGAAAAGACCACATATGTACTCGAGAATGCCTACTTTCCGTTGGAGCGTTTCATGCGCGCTATTCACAGCCCTAATCTGACTGGATGTGGCTTGGGTTTTCTCTGACTTGTCCTTACCCTCTACGAGGCTTTTTCTTTACTAACAAACTTTCACATTTTTCCGGCTTTCTCGTCGAAGGCAAGTGCTCCTTGAAACTTTCTCGGCATGCCGAGCAACTTTCATCAGGGCTTACTAAACTGTTCAACTAAGCACCGACGTGAAGTATGATTACGTAACAATTGCACGTGATCACCTTATTCTAACGCAAAGAATAGAAACAAATGAATGATCACTAGAATCGCAACTCGACGTGATCTCGACCAAGAGTGCTTGGTAGACGACAAAGTCGTTAAGATAATAACGTAATATTGAATTACAAATGTAGATTGATCGCAGAGGCTGCGTCGCGACATGGCGTACAAGCGACATAATGTTTTCGCAATTCCAAGTAGTAGCTAGTAAAAAATCGGAGACGAGTCAGCCGACTGACATATTCAAATTCGTAGCAAGCCGCTCGACAATAGATTTGCAGGCAACCGGTATATGATGAATTTTCTGACGGCTCGGCGGAGATTCGATAAACGCACTCGAGAGGGACATTGTCAGCGGCGGCAAGGAGCGACGACAGTTCGCGATCGGAGATAGGTCGGCGGGGCGCGCACAGACGAACCGCGCTCGTCTCGACGCACCGGCGCGAATCGATTTTGAGCGCGGCGCGCTCCATTCACAGACTCGCGTGGAAAACAGCTTGCGACGCGTGCATCAGCCCTTCGCCCGCTGATAAGTGCGCGCGCGTTGCGCGGTTCGCCGAACAGCCTCCATACGAAAGTTCAGCGTGTAATTTTCCAAAACAAACATTTGTACAGCTCGCGCGCGTTCCTTCTTTCGCGCCGGCTTGTTTCTGGTAATAGTGAATTTCCCTCTAGCTCTGCCCGCCAGATTCCTGTGAAGTGCGCCGCCCGCTTGAAAGTTACGCCGTTACTATTATTCTGCTGGACAACCTTATCGCTGCACCGCTCAGAGCTTCGGGAAGCCGTTTTTTTTGTGCGTTTCCGTGTTTATGGTCAGAGATGTAAATTGCGGCGCCAGCGTGATAAGCTTAATGTTCTGACTCAATGCCTATCGAGACGTTTGTTTTTCTTTCTTTAGTTTTTTTTTTATTTTTGAAGAACATATCTCGTCTGCAAAGTCAGAATCACAATACGATAAAAATTTAATTTCTTTAAGACAAATAAATGAGTCGCTGCCAGTCACCGTCTGAGGCGCAAGCAGCACAATTAGCGGACACAGAACGAGACAATTGGCCAGGCGTAGAGGATTTTTAGTCCTGTCCCTTTCACTGAAGCGGAGAGCAGAGAGCGCCTCGAGCTGTATTCTGTTCTCTCTGCCGCGAGAGCATCGGCATGCGTTCGCAATTTACGATCCGAGTAATCGCTCGTAAATCAGCCGACGATACTCATAAAAGGCGTACATGCAGCATAGATCTAGGATTTCCACTTGTCTTTTCAACGCGACGTAAGCGCGCCCGCGGCTGCGGCAGCTCATCCGGTCCTTGCCTCGTGGATATCGCATTGAGCTTTTTCTCTCGCCTACCAGCTTTCTTACTCTCGCCGAGACGCGCGCAGCTGGCTCTCCGGGTCGGATGCGCTGCCTGCAACTTTTCGACAGCCTTTCCAGATGCCTCGACGGTGAGACTACGTGGAAGCGGTTTCCCGGCGCGTTGGATCCTTAAATCAATTTTTGCACGAACAGCCATGGGTCCTTGAGAATCACCGCCGCGCCGTTCGAGAAACTCGTTTATTGCCGGCAATTTGCAGGGCCAAGTTTACGAGGCCAGGTGGAGAGACGGCAACGGCGACCACATGATAGTCGCACATGGGAAACACATGTCGCGGTCGCGCGACTCGGCTGCATCGCCCAGGAACACCATTACATAGGCTTTGACTTTTACAACTTTTACTGCCGCGACGCATCACCCGAGCTGAACCGAACTGACGACTTTTTTCCCTTGTGGCAGCGTATAGGCATCATGCTGCTGCTGCCAACGGGAGGGCTGTAGTTTTAATTTAGCAAAACTACTTTTCGCAACTATCTACTTTGAGATAGCAGCTCGTACACTCGGCTTCATTGAAAATTGAAGAGGAAAGCTTTCAAAATCTCGTTGAAGTATGCCGACGGTGCAGCGAGAGGAGCTTTTGAAAAATTCATTTATTCCCTCTGTTTTCCGAGTCACGGGAATTCAACGGCATCCCTGGCTCTGCAAAAATAAAGCAACGCCGCGGCGGCGCTGCCGGCTTCTAATAACTAGTACAACACTCGAGAATTTCGCGCACACCGCGAGGCATTGCGTGTACGTGCGCGCGGGGCGAGTGCACTGCTCTCGCCTAAATTTACTCGCGGGCGAACGATCTATTTTCAATTATACGGGCTCGTGCGAGCGCGAAAATGGACCTCTGATCTGAGGCCGTACTCCGCTCCCGAGCGAGTGCGCCGATATGCCTTTTCGCCGAATGGTGTATTTTTGTTTAGCTTCCATTACACGCAGTCGATGATGTGAGGTCTTTGTAAGCGCTCTGAAGTTTCCATTAGTTTCCGGGCTGCTAGCTACGTACGCAAGTCGGTGGTTTATGTTTTTAAGGGGAGAGGTTTAGTGAAACGCTGGTCAAAAATGATGGATCGTACGAGTAGCTCGCCAGTCTCGGCCCCAAAATATCGCGCGTTCTAACGTTTCATCATAATGATGTTTAGCTTTGATAGTCTTACGTGTACTTTCGTTATTAGTAGTGCACTCTCGCCGTGCCATTTCCAACCACCATTACGTACCAATTAGTCAGAGTTGTAAAGAGAGAGAGAGAGAGAGAGAGAGAGAGAAAGAGAGCGTCGCCGAGCCATGCTTTTAACGATAATCCAAGTATTAAAAGTCACGAGCCAGCCAGCAGCTTTCCTCGGCGTCACAACAAAGACGCACCCCGCGTGTGAGCTCGACAAAAGTTCGCCTAATGACACTTGGATTCGAAGCCGGAAGTCGAGACGCTGACAATAGGCGCAAAGGAAACAGCACAAGCTGTGAAATCGCACTCTGACTATTTATTGAGAAGTAGTCCCACGGCAATGTTGGTTCGAATCGACTCGACAGGGCTGGCGCGAAACACAACAGCAACGATCGTACAGCCGTGAATCGCAACGCGAGGCAGCTTTTCTTCCGGGCGCAGACGTCAGTGACGCACCGGATATTAGCCGCCTCGCCAGTTTTAATGTCTGCCCCTGCCCTCCTTTGATTAGACCCGCTACAAAAAAAAAAAGGTGAACGTTTTCACCGCAACGAGCTTGTATTGCCTCGTGCGTTTACGAGCCAACTCAATTTCTCACTCGCAGTGAGAGCGACAAGCAATTTTTCATCTAACGAGAGAAGAGTTGCGCAAGCTAACAGGCTGTTTACGTTTTTTCTGCCAAGTTTAATTTAAGGCAAACACAGCAGAGCAGGTTGAAGGCCCGTCGAGAGAGAGAGAGAGAGAGCGAGGGAGAGGGGGAGGAAGTTAATCATTGCCGAAGAATTCTCGTAACTAGGCTTCATCCCCATCGCTTAGCTCACTTACCCGGACGCGGGCAGCGAGCAGCGCAAGGATGAAAGACCTCGAACTACGGCGATCTGTACTCCAAACTGAGCTAAGCTCTCGAGAGTTGCTGTTTTGTCGCGAAAAGCGAAAAAGGGAGAGCACGCGACGAGTCTAGTCGCTGGCTCGACAGGCACTCGGCCAATTCCGAACCGGGGATGAATCTCAGTCGGTGGCAAATCACTCGAGCGTCGCGGTAGCGGCACCGCCGCGAAAACTTCAAGCTGCTCTGCTGCGCGCAACTAACACAAATCGGCCGGTGCGCGACGACTAGACGCAGCCGAAAAGGAGAAAAAAAGAAAAGGAAATAATGGAACGGAGGGGAAAGCAACGCCGCGACTCTGATTCGAAAGGGCCGGTGCAGACTGCAACGAGTCGACGAGTAAAACAATCTCTTGTACGAGAGAGCGCGGCGTGAGTAGGAGCGACGCGCAATTAACGTGCTCGCGCTGCTGGAAAGGAAAAATAAGCGCGTTATATAGACAGCTGCGAGCCCGCAGCGGCGTCCGACATTTTCTAATTCCGAATGCTAAGCGCGCGTCGGCCGCATCGCCAAGCCTGCGCGGCAAATGCATTAACACCGACAATTAACGCTGCCGCGCGATTTATATCCATACGTGAGAGAGAGAGAGAGAGAGAGAGAGAGAGAGAGAGAGAGACAATTACTCAATAGCAGCGACGAGCCAATGTGCGCCCGATAATCGTGCGTACATAACGAGAACGCGAGTCTGGAAGATAATCCAGCGGAGACTTTCATCGAGGAACGGACGGCCTTGCTCGACATTGTTCCTTTATCTTTCCTCCCTCTCTGTTTGTTTGTTCGCAGTGGATCAAAGTTTTTCTTGCTCTCGAGGCGCTGACGCGAGGCTGTTTTCTTTTTCCTTTCAATATTCAAGATTTTTTTCGAAAGCCCCATTATGAAAACTCGCCCGACGCGTTAAAATATCGGGATGTAAAAAAAAAACCTATTGGTGATGCGTGATGTTAGAATATTCCAGCTCCAGACTGAGTGGACGTCGGAAGCTCGAAAATATCGGTGGCGACGCACCGAGCAATTTTTCGTTACTCGTGTGCTAACGTAAACACATTCCGACGGAAATAAATTTCACAACTCCCCTCACGTAACTGCGTTACAACTTTAGAAAGCCTTTCTTTATTTTCGTCCTTCTTTCGTTCGTTCTTTCTCTCGCCGGCCGCGTGCAGGCCAATTCAAGGACGTTTTTAATTAGCTCGGCTCGACTTCTTTGCCAGCCGAAAATCAAGAGCGACGTGCGCGAAGTGAGTAATAGCTGCTCATTATCGGCGCGGCGCGCCAGCTCGGTCTGGCAGACGCTGCACTTTTGCCCGGCGTACCGTAATCCGCGCGCCATGCAGCCAGATGTACGCCTTAAGCTCGCTCTTTTCGAGTGCGCGTCGGCCGAGGTATCTGGAACGGCTGCATTGCCCGTCAAAATTGAACACCGAGAGCGAGAGATGATACACGACTGCGAGTCTCACCGACGAGTATCGAAGATGATTTTGTCGACCTATTGCGTACTGCGCACGCGCGCGCATCGCATTGTCGGTCCCGCGGAATTGCGGCTAATTATCCGATCAGTAGCAATGATTAAAAGCTAAGGACTTTCTTGAGCTGTCCCGGATCGACACTGTGCACTGTGGCCTCCAACTATTATCACTCTAAATTGTCCGACATTACTAAGCCGTAATCGACCAAATTTACATTCAATTATAGACTTCGATAAAGAGTTTGCTTTTCTTTTTCATTTCCCATAAGAGCTCCAGCTATAAATCCGTGGGGAAGTATACTTTTCGTTTATAAGTACAGTACAAGAGAGTGCTTTGATACTTTTTGTTTAGACGACGCGGAGGAAAAAAATGCCTAACTCGACTAAGTGACTCTGGCAATTTGAAGCTATAATTTAAAGGCCATAAAAATGCAGCTAATAAGAGTAAGTAAAAGAGTTGCTAGAGCTTCGAAATTTAGCCGCTGAGTGTTTTCCCATCGAGACATTTTGTGCAGGAAGCGCATTTAGTTTGTGGGAGTGAGTGGGGGGGGGGGGGGGGGGGGAGATAAGAAGTGTCGTAAAATCAGGTATTCAGCTGTGCTTTATAGTCATTTACACGTTTGTGCAAGGATCGATGATAGCACATAAAATCCAAGCATACTTGAACGAAGTGCCGAGGATTGTCGGGGCATTGCGTAGCATATGAGTCTGCGGCGCGCATAAAAGAGACGATCTCAAGTGAAAAAGAGATCGAGGTATAAATTATCGAGGCTGAAGGTATAGGCAGACGGTAGCCCGAGCGCGATGGTAGTACCACTCCACTGCTGCAGCTGTATCTGATCGATTTAACTAAACGCCTCCACTACATCACCCCTTAACTGATCCTCAACCTTTCAACCTCTCTCGCGCGCGAGCTCTTGCGCACACATATACCGTATTATACACAAAGCCTTGCTCCGTAGCCTGCGCGCCTTGTGCTTTAAATTTTAACTACGCGATCTTTGTTCCCGATAAATTTTCTTACGCATAAAAAATGCTTGGATTCACGCGCTGGAAACTCGTTAATGCGCTTGAATAAAGTGAGACATTGCGGAGCAAACAACGATTTATCTCTTAATTCAGTGTTTCTTGCGTAAAAACCTCCTGGCGATGGAGCAAAAGAAGAAGGATCTCGGACAAAGCGTGAAACGCTGTTCGACTCAGCAAGTTGATAGTCGATAAGTTTTACAACGTCGTTCCTCGAGATGCTACCGCGCATCGTCGTTAATGGCCATTTATATTAATAGCGAAAACGCGTGGAACAATGAGCCATCTAGTCGCATGGCAATTGAAAAATGGCATCATTGTGAAAGATCGCAAATTCTCATTATTCGTGGCGCGCGCGTGCTCGCCAACTGTTTGATGGTCGCAAGCGTGACTCGCACTTCGCTACTTTCACCCATGGCAAACAGAAATCAAAGACGAAGCTCCCGTCCAGAATAGATGGCCAATCGATGGACGAGCGAGCGTTTGTTTTTCTTCCTTGTAACAATATTAGCTTCGCATTTGTATTACAATCGCGAGACTGAGCAGGAATTGAATGTAATATCGTCTGCGGCCAACGCGAAACTGTGCGCAAACAAACGAACGCTGATCGTCACTGCCAAGAGGAAAGGAAAACGTAGCGCGGCCGAGCGTGGGCGTCCACTTCGCTGCAGCTTCCGTGTCTGATTCGATCGCGGAGCTCTCGCCCTCCTCTTCTCCCTATTCGCTTAATTAGATCCTGTGCGTTTGTCTCGCGCCTGCTGTTTTAGCGCGAGCTCGAGGCCAAGTCCCTTGCGCGATTCCAGCGGGATGAGCATTGACAATGGGCAAGACAGAGAACAGCGCTCGAGACTTTTATCGCCGTTGGTAGCTTTCTAGTCGCTTGCTTCGAGTGCAGAGTCCGTAGTGCTTTCCGTGAGACTTTCCGAAAAGGTGCACCGCGGAAGCTTACCTCGCGCGAATTCGACAGCGCACTGTTTTTCCAGAGCGAAAAGCCTAGACAATTATTGACCTAAAACAGGCTCGTTACAAAATTCATTACACATACGTTTACCCGGTGGAAGCGATTGACGTTAAAATTTCCCGTAATGCTCCTCGATAATTCATGAAAAAGCGGCTCGCCCAGGCTCGTCAGTGCAACGCTGATTTTTACGCTTCGCTCGCGCATATCCTCTGGCTCCGCGGCGGCATGAGAAGCATATACACGCTGCTGCTGAACTGTCGCTGCTTGCCCGTTCGATGATTTACATCCCAATTTATTCGTCTTTATGCGCTGACGAAAAAGACGAAGGATGCAACGAGCGCTCGCCGAGACGAATGTGCGTATGGAAATCCATCGACCGTCCGGGATGCGAGCTCGGGCCGCAGGCCTGATCGATTCCCCCTACAGCTCGATTTGGGCATTAGTTATTTACGCCCGTGCATCGCTCCCGTCAAAATTAAAGAGTCAAGCGTTGTCGCCCGCTCGACGAAACTCACCTCTCTGCAGCTTCAATGATCGGGATAAATTACTGCCCCGGCCGCGGTTCATTTGCATTTCGCGCGCAAATTCCATCGACTTGGCTATTTCCGGCGCAAATCTTCCATCGCTTTGCTCTTCATTTTTATCTCTCGCGCTTTACGGCGGTAGCGTCAATAAAAACTTTACAACCCGGCAAACACGTGTGGTTCACCGTTATCTAATGTTAATCTCTACACATAGGCAGCTCTCTCTTCTTGCAATGTATATATATATATATATACTTTACGAATTAAAAATAAAAAAATGTAAGAAACGTGCGTTGTATAGTGGGTCCAGCTGCTGGCGAACTCGAGATCCTTGAAAATTTTCGTCGAATCTATCGCGTAGTTTCCTTATAATAGAGCTATTCCGTCAAAAGTAGGCGGGGCCGAGAGGAGAGAGGGGGGAATGCAGATGACGAGGTGCGATAATAACGAAACGTACGTAAAGTTTTGCATAATACTCGTTGCTGGAGTTCGTTCTCTCTTTTTCTGCGTTTGTATGCTGGCAGCTCGGCGCGCATGCCGCTACATTATTTTCCCAGCTTATGCGAATGAAGCCGTCATTACGCCGATAAGAAAACTCGAGTGTGTGTACATACACTCGCCCGTAAGCAGCGTTAAGCCGAGGAAAAAATGCAAACATAGAGTCGCGCTCGATGTCTAACACGACAGACACACACGGCCGCGTTTGTTCGCTACTTGCAACAAAAAATCTTCGCGCGGTCGACGATCTTTCGGCATCCTTTTGATTTCTATAAGAACGATTCCAGTTTCAAGGCTTTTTAAGTAATAAGGACAGTTTTCAATAAGCATTGGAGCACCAAGACGACTATTACGATTGTTATATATATTACGTCACTTGCAGATCGATCAAATTTTGATTTATCACATTATATATCAATGCCTCGAAGCCGGAAAGTCTACATTGCTGGCTTTTCATTTGCCTGACAGTGATATCACAATGATCACGATGAATAATTGTTTTGTTTTCCTTGTTTTCCTCGCAAAATGCAAAATAAATAGTTTTTCTAGCAATAGCATATACCAGTGACAGTTTCTTCAGATAAAACTCTTCATTCTCATTCACATAGCGAAGTTTTCCTTGGCAAATGAGAAACGCTAATTGAAAATTAGCCCTACATCAACCAATTACGCAACCCCATCAAAGACTACGAATCCATTTGAAAAAACTGCGGGCGTAAGCGTCACGAAAGGTCCTGCTGGTTGACGTAACGGAAAGAGTATTAAGCGTATAAGTAGAAAGAAGGGCGCAGGCATGGATAGTGGTGTTAAGCCCGTGGGCTGCGGATCGTGCGCGTTACTAGCCGCGCAGTGCGGATCCTAATCTAGGTAGTTACGTCGATTCACTGATGGGTTTTCGCGTCTCGGTTAGCATCAATCATCGATGATTATTACAAACGTCGAGCCACTGACTTTGCATAACGGATGGTTGCCGACACCCGTTTTGCATTTCGGTTTCGAGAGTGTGGGTGGATACAGATATGTAGCAATCAATTTTATTTTTTTCGAAAAAACAAATATCGATGCACCGATGCGTCATCGGACGGACAGGGCAGCTGCAATTGACATTTTTTTCGTGAATCAAATCGATTGTGACTCACAGTCGTGAAGGCCGATAATTCTAATGAAACAAAGTTCACCCGAGAAAAGTGATAGCTTCGCGCGCGGCGCAGAAGGTGGTGGCGGGACGAGTCACGCAGCCGAGTCGCACCATACATCATCAAAAATTTATGAAGCTCCATAACCCTCTCGGCGGGCGGCGCTCTTTTTTTCTTTTTTTTTTTTTTTTGGGCGCGACGCTTCAAATGAATAAATCAGCCGCTGCGCGCGCGCCTGCGTCTCTATAGCTCGTCGTTGGCCAGCCACCGGTCCGTCATGGCTGCGGCCTGAGATTCCGTATAGCCGCGGCGTCTTTATGAGCATTCTTGGGGGAAGCCAACTCTCCCGTGTCCCACTAATGCTTTTCCTACATCTGCGCGCAGCTACTAACTGCGATTGCGTAACACCGTCTGGCCAGCTTCGTTAGTCGCGGCAGCGCCAATCATCCCTTCTTGATTATGCGGCAAAACTTGCATGCACTTTTTCCGAAAGGACGCTAACGAACACTCTTTGTTCAATTTCTGCTATTTGAATATGCAACGTCTCGTTGAAGAATATTCTTTTCACTATTCAATGAGCTACAACTGTACGAGCTACAAAAGAATTCTTTGGATTATTTGAAATTCTAAGATCAAGTTATTCAGTCGCTCCAGTACAGCAATTAAATGTGACATTCATCAATGTAAAACGACATATATACCTTATGTCTATGTAATTCTCCTACCGATTTTTAAAAAGTAAAGCGTACATCGATTAGTTACATGGTATAACAAAAAAATTCATAAAGTTCTATTCTTCAGAGACTTGTTTCGCTGTTAAACGATACATAGAGCATTTTAATTAAGTGGAAATAAAACTATCGTCGTTCGAAGACACTAAAAAAAATGAAAGTGAGTTTTTACGAGCGTCTGCTTCGTCAAACAATCGGTGTCCGAATTACGCCACGACGTGGAAAAGAAGTCTTGACGTAAAATGCTTCATCAATAGAGAGAGAGCGTATAATCCATCTATTCGCGTCGACGCTGCGGTCGGGCGCGGGATTAATGGGCCATGTGGCAACAGGTCGCTCGATAAAAGATCAACGGAAGACCAATAAAAATTAATCGCTCCGCAATTATTATCGAGCCAGTCGGCAGCAGCAGCCCGAGATGTAATAAATAATATAGTCAACCCTTTCTTCCGAAGCATTTGCTACGATTATTGTTCTTGGAAAAAACAAAGCATCGATTTCCATCCGAGATACACGCGATCATATTCGTTGAACTGAATATCGCATAAATGATGTTTTTTAAATCGATTTGATGACAACAAAAAGCTGCTCCAAAGTAAAGCAAAAAACAAGTTACATCTCCGACTCGAGCATGATTACAGTAATTGTAGAGATTTTTTTCTTTTTAACCGTGTGGCGTTTTTAGCACGCGCATTAGAACGGAATTTGATTCGTTGTTTTGTATCGACAACAAGACGCATTTAAATATTCAATAGATCGCGTACGCGCACGGCCATTATGACGCTGAATGCTTATTAAATTATTGAGCAGGACAGAGCGAGGAGCGCGCAGCGTAACATTATGACGCGTAGCATACACATCTGCGCAAGTTTAATCCGGTCAATAATTCAAATTGAAAAATTGGCGGGGCGCGCGAGCACTGCGGAGAGAAAAAATTGAATCGCGCGCGCACGTTTGGTAATCCGAAGCAGCAGCAGCAGCAGCAGCGGACGGTCTCCTGGTAAATAATTGCTGGAATAACATCCGCGATAAAACAAAGCGTTCGGTGGTCTTTCGTTCGCACCTCTTGGCTGCGGGCTAACGGAAAATAAAACAAGCGACCTCGTCGATCAGTCAAATTGAAAAGTCAGCGTCTATCTGTCGTATTTTTCTCAAGGCGGGCGCAATTCGGCGTGAAAAGAAAACAAAAACAAAAATGAAAAAACGCGAGGACTCACCTTCACAAGCAGATGAATCGGCTGACTGACGCTGAGTGGCTTGCCTCGCCGAGTCTTGCCGCCTCCGCCGCCCAAACACTTTATCCACGGCATGCTTCGACTCGTCCTTTTCTCCTTTTTCTCCTTTTCTCTGATGCAGCTCTTATCCTCTCTCTCTCTCTCTCTCTCTCTCTCTCTCGCTTTCGATTCTCACGCGCCAAGCTCAGGTGTAATTCCAAACTCCGGATATTATTTTGGAGCAGCTTGGGAGCGTCCCTGATTGAATTGTCTTCCGCGAAGCTCAGTCGGCGTCATGGCTGTAGCCGAGGTATTCAGCTGTTGCGGTCGAGTGTAATGGCACCGCAGCGGGCCGAGCGGGCGCGAACAACTAACTGCATCATTCGATTGCCCTTGATACGCTATTTATTCAGCCGTTTGCATCCGACTGTTATTGTCTTCTCTCTCCATGATTCACCGGATAGTTGTTGCAGATGCATGACTCGATTCGAAAAATGTCTTAACGGGTTACCGATCGCAAAAAAGTCTCTGTCACTGTCCATCGCCCATCTCGCAGCCTATAAGATCACCGATGATACCAATTTCATTCGCAACGATCATGTGCTTGTTATCTAAGCTTCTCGGCCGCAGTTGCGCGCGAGCGGGCAAATTTGAATAATTCCGTGCTCCCTCTCTTTCTCTCTCTCTCTCTCTCTCTCTCTTTAGTGTGTTTATTCGTCACTTGTGTAATAAGGCGCGAATCTGGGTCACGGTGCTGCGATTGTCGTCATCTCTGCCTTTTATTTTCGTTATCGCTCGCCTACAAAAGCGTTTTATTCTTTCTTTAAAATTCAAAGTCTTATCGTTTAGCGCCGGCCAAGTGTCGCGATAGCAGTCTGTTCGACGATCTGGCCTACAACCGCCGATCGGAAGCAGAACGAAGCGAGCAACAAACAATAAAAAGAGTCGAGAGTGAAACTCAATGTAGACGGAGGCGGCGGCGGCGAAGAAACGCGCAAGCTCTCCCACGACCTGCTCGTCCCGCGGTCTAGCGTCGACTGACAGAAAATACCGGCCGGGAAGCAAACAGCGCCGGTGGCGGTGGCAGTGCTGCGGCGGCGCCGCTCGAGCCTCGGCTCTGCGTGCGTGCGCGCCGCGCGTCTCTCTCGATCTCCGTGCTCTTTCGGCTTCGTTTAAAGGGACGCGAAGGCTCGCTGCAACGGTCTTTCCCCCGATCGGCCTTGCCCGCCTCGTCGCTACCTGCTGTTTTCGTACTTCTATTATGATTCTGGGCCCCGGCCCAAGTGTGAAAAATCTCTGTGGGCGGATTCGTTGTTTTCCGCCCTTGTCAACACGGGCGCGCTATTACTCTCGTCGATCAGACAGTCGTTCAATGTCTAAATATTTGCAGCGGCTTTCCAATGCTCTTCGATCAAACAAAACTGCGCGGAGCGATCTCTGCCAAGCGGACCGCCGAGAAATGTCGACGGAGTAATTGAAAATTGAATTTGTCAGGGTCTCAAAGAAGCGCCGCTCGCGAGTTGTATTTTCCGTGAAAAAAAAGGGACGCGTGCGCGTGCATAAGAGGTCGAGTTTTTCGTGCCAGTTGGCTGTTGACGCTGCATGTCTTTCTCTCGGTCTCTCCGCTTCCGCCTGTCCCGCGGGAGTTGTCCCTCTCGTCTGCAGTCGCCTCTGTGCGCGAGCTGCGGAATTCTTTGAGAATTTCGCGAGCGACTGAGTAGCGGCTATTCGTAAAAACGATGAGAGACAGGCGCCCTCCAATGGAATTAAGATGCGACAGCCCCCCCCCCCCCATCCGCGCTTCTGTATAATCCTGGCTGCAGGGGCCACAACTCTCTCGCGCTCGCTCGCTACGCGCAGTATAAGTGATGTTTTCGCTCGATAGGCCTTTCCTTTTTTTTGTCGCGCGCTTAATTTATTGAGCCGCGCGTTGGACGGCGTTAATTGCAATTACGCAACCGCTGCCGAAGTACAAGCACACTCTTACTAACGCTACGTACCATTATATTTTGTTACAAAATAGTTGGAATTGTTTTCTTTTATTGCGGTCTTTCGCAGTCCGAAAGGATCGGCAGTCAAGTTTCGGAAAACCAAGCATTAATTTCTTAATATTCGACTCGCGGGCAAAATAGCCGAAACTGCTGACATGAAAACTTTAAATGAGATGCAGCGCTACTTTAAATATCTCATTTATCACCGAGAAACTGTCATCTTGAGCCGTTGATCTCAACTCGTACGTTTAAAGCGCATCAAACGGGAGGCAAAAACTGTGTACATGAATAATGTTAACTGACGCTTAACTACCGTGCAAAAGCTGCAAGTAGAAAAAAAATAAACGGAGAACCAGCCGTGAAGCGTAGCGTAGAATATGCGAGTTGAAATCATCGAACTCTCCTCTCCACCCACACGTGTGCAAATGGACGCGCATGAGAGGTGATACGAGCAGAAATATCATCGAGATCAGCTCTGAACGACCACACGCGCGCTGCATACTCGACGAGGTATATTTATACATGTAGAGCACTCTGCGTCCGCTCCGAGAAATTCAGGAATAGATCGAACCTGACATTGACATCAATTGCTCACTCATTTGCTTATTCCACGAGATAAATTATTTGAACGGATGGCATGGTGGTAATTTCAACCTTTTTTTCTCTCGGATGTTTTTACTTGCTCGCGACAATTTTTCACCGACTCCACATATTTATTCCTCGCGTGTACAAACATCTGGAGAGCTTGAGTTATAAATACAAAAGTTGTGATTGCTGAGGCGTGTTATATGAATGACGACGACTCGCGTCATCGAAAACGAGTAACATGGTAACTTTTTTCTGTTTTTCCTTTTTAAATTAAACTGATGAGATATGAATGCATCGTCTGGAAAGATGCTTTTTTTTATTAAACGATGAATTGGAATATTCTCGCATGGAGTAATATCGCCGGAAAGTGTCGTTTCCTGAATTAATTTTACTGACGAACGAAAAATTCGCGTAAATTAGAAAATCCTTTTATGAATAGTCAAAAATGTTACATGCCTACTATTTAATGCATTCCAATGTATGAGAAATAGCTATCCTTACTTTCCAATTTGACGTAGACATGAACTAGAACGCAAAAAGCTCGGTGAATTTGGCGTATTTATTATGCGATTAGGAGATTTAAATGAAAGTGAAAATTGTAACGAGATATAAAGTCCATAATTTATTCCCATTTGCTATTTCTGTAGTAACTCTTGGCGCGCAGCCCGCGAGTTCGATGAATATTGGATACTCCGTGTAAAAGGCTCATACAGACGCAAACGTTTGTTCGTCTATTCTACTTTACAAAACATTGAATCTGACTATTACTACAGTCCGACTAAAAAATTGATCAAATTTTTGAGGGAGACCGATAAAAGAAGCTTCAAGGGGCGTAACTAAAAATTTGTTACGATGATCTCGCAATTTCAACTTTCACATTGGTCTGCAGAAAGGTTAAATTGAAATGATTGTATTGGAAACACCTAGGTGTGACGAATTGTGCAGCAGAGAGTATTACATTGGCGTTGCAATAAATCAAGTGGAACAAAGGACAAAATACGCGACGGTGTCACGTGTCGCGGAAGCCATCTACGAGCAACGTTCAAAAAAATTCGGTCAGCTTCCGCTTCATGATTGGATATATCATGAAATTCCCAGCCCCACATAAACTAAGAGTGTAGGTGTACTACGTAACTGCTCGCAAATCGCTCCACCGATTTTCCCGAATTCGCGACGCACCAATAGTTTTTTCGCGGCACAACTCGTACCCGTGTTTGCATTCCATTTTGTCTTTTTTTTCTTTTTTCTTTTTTCTTTTTCCATTTACGTTCACAGATTAAAGAAAATCAATAACTCTAAAGCTTGGCGGGCAACGTGCAAAAACAATTGCATACGTTTACAGAGAAGGTCCGCGACGCGGAAAAAAATGTCGCGCGTATGAAAATCGACGTGCGATATCCGAGTTCCGGAGGTGAGCGCTGAAAGAATCATAACAAGTTCGCGCTGGCTGCGATCGAAGCCTTCATGATTTTCAGCAATAATAAATGCGAAGAGCTCAAGTTTTCACTGTAAGTTAGTCAGCTAAAAAACGAGGATATAAAACAAGTCAGATTGTTCCTGCTTGCAAAGATAACATTCTAGACCGTTGAGGGAAAAGCAGCGGAATTGCTTAAGCACACCTACATCGGGGCAATAAAACGATCGGTGTGGCATGTAAGCGAGAGTCGAGGCAGGCCGCAGTACCAAACTAAAGCAGTCGGACGGCGCGCGGGCATGGGCAACCTCCCGCGCGCGATAGCCCCGAGCAATAAAAGAGCTGCAAGACAATTAATTGGCTGCTCTGCTGGCCGTGAAAAAGACATAAGGCAGGTACGCGCCGTGAGCAGATAATTTTATCGGCCGTAAAGCTGTTCGTAAAGCGAGATCCTCGCTCCGCGCGCGTCATTTTTTGCGGGCGCGATATGTAAACGCGTCGACGACGCGCGGGTACCGCGCACTCGATTTAGCACCAGCGTGTACGGGGACGGTGCTGCAACGTCGCCGGACTCGGACGCGAGCGAGGCGCGAGCCGAGTGGCAGCCTGGCGGCGCCTGAGTACCGATGCGGGCATCGGTTTGCAGGTCTTGATGCCAGTGAATCAAGACGGTCGACTCGCGCGATCTACGATCGCGGCAGCGCGGGCCAGAGGAGCTCTCGATCGCGGCGGAGTTGCGAGGGCAAAATTGAACGCAATCGATCGCGCGCCTTCTATCTCGACCTTTCACTGCGAGCACAGAACAGAACGTGCGCATCCCCTGTAATCTTCTACCGCGGCATGGTACGAGGAACCGCGGGCAGCACAAAGAGCTGACTTAATAATGTTTCAATGCGCAATCTCCGCGACGGACTGGTCCCGCCTCTATACTCCCAGGTGATACCTGTAATTTCAGCGCTCTGTACACCCTCGGTGCGCGCTAGTTTGTACGAGTGTGTGTGTGTGTGTGGGTGTGTCTGTAGCTGGCCAGATTGGGACTGCGCATTTGAAAGCGATAGGTTTTTTAAGCGATATCACGCAGAGGAACGTTAATGATCGGCTTATGCGTGCTGCCCCTTCAATATCAGGATTCTACGAGAGCGCAGGGTTTTTTCGTAGAAAAGCTGATTTCTGGAACTTTCGAGCCTCGGATACAGTTTTACAACATTTGCACGCTATAAACTATAGTTAGCTTCTTATCGCGATAACTTATAGGCATAGCCACTTCAGTGCAATTCTCTGGAAACGAATCAATCAAGAGCTACCATAGAGTTATTGCCTACTTCCATTCGGAGAAGCTGGCGCCATTCTGACCCTTCAATAGTTCGATTAAATTCTGATGAATGCCAGGGAGAAAAAGGAAAGCAATTACGCAGCGTCTGCAGCCCGCTGCCTGCTTCGACTGACCGGCTCTCGCGAACAAATGCGCGCCTATCCATCGCGTAGACGCAATTGAGAACGCATCGAAACCGAGAGTCGCCGACAGGCAGCTAGCTCGTTTGCTCTGGCGCGGCCAATTTCCAAAGGCGCGTTGCGCACTTTTCATTCTCGCCGCATGTTCACGGCCACTTTTCCGAACGGTCTCCCCATTCGACGGCACCTGGACTTCCCGTGGCGCGGCCGCATCTGTGGCCGCCGAGTCTGTGTGGCTCGACTCATTGTTACGTCCGCACGGCTCGCAATTGAGTAGTCAACCAGCCGATCTTTCATCTGCTCGGAAACTGATAGTCTGCACTGGCACTCTCCGATATTTATGGTGCTGGCTTCCTCGTGAAAAGCTCGTTCGGAGTAACGTACTTTTTTTCATAGCGCGCCTACAAAGGAACGCTTGCGAACTCAGCGAGGCAACGAATCGCCGAGAAATTAAGAGAAACTCGCGTCACGAGTAAACACCCGCGCGATCGCTTCGAAATTCAATGGGGCAGTTCGCGATGCCGCGACGGTCCGTCGAAAATCACTGAGCGAGCGTATCGAACGCGCTGACGGCGCGCGATCGGCAATTACTGTCGCTCATGCGTCATTCATGAAACGCCACGCCGACGCGCCGAAAACCGTCGAGCGCGAGCTCGTGCGAAAATAAAAAAATCGGAGCGCGATCGCGCGGCCAGAGCACGCGAAGCGTGTACTTTACGTGCGCGACTGCGCCTGGGGAATTTCAAGCGCTCGCGGCCGTCGGATTTGCTGCGCGCGCGTAAAATTTCTGTCAATCGCGCGTGATCGCGCCGCGAATAGCTGACTCTCTCCCGGAGAATGGGGCTCGCGGCCGCTGGCGAGCAGGATGCGTTGGAGCCAGGCGATTTCTCGCGCGTTCGGCTGGGGCGCTGTCGAATCGGAACTCTCGCCGTCAACGGCTTGGAGATGGTCAATAAAGCGGTGCGCGCTCGCGTATGCGTGGACGCGGTCTCTCGACGTCCGCGAAGCAAAATATCGTCGCTCGTTGCACTTCCCAGCAAACCGCGCGGACTCATTGGCCTTCCTTATCGCGCACTCAGAGAGCACGGACGGCTCGCGGCAATTCCCATCGAAATAAATCCACGCAAGATAGCCGACACTCGGTGTGCTGCTTGTAGCTTCTTTAATTCCATTATATCCCCGGTCATTCGTTTTCTTATCAGATCGTAAATCGATGCGTGCCGGATTGCCTCTCAGACGTGTCTGAAGTCTCAATCGCGTCGGGCGCACGCGCGACGCACGCGGAAATGGCCACGCAGCGGCGATCTATATACGTATGAGCCTAACAAGCCCCCCGCGAGGCTCGGCTCAAGCTCCGCGGCTCAGCCTCTCGCAGCTCGGAGTTTTATCAATTTTCCTCGGCGCAACCGGTTTCTCGCCGACGGAAGCGACTCGTGCTGCGCAACTCTGCAGCAGGATCAGAGGAGCGTCCGAGGATAAGTCGTGCCTGGCGCTGGCATTTCTTTTCCTTGTCTTTTTGCCGACTATCAGCGCGCGCCAAGAAATTATCGAGTGAATTATTGTCTCGGGCGGCATAATGGATGAATGGAACAAACGGTCCACTTGTTGCGAGTGCGTTGCGATATGAATTACGCGTACGGGCAGCGTGCTGTGGCCGTGGCTCGTTTGAATACCTAATGCTCGCGTTTGTAGCCGCGCGAAGGAACGCTTTCTTTCCGCGCGCGCGCGCTCTTACTCCAAATTTATAGACACTGCGCTGCCATTCAATTCAGCAGCTCGACTGCGGGTCCGGTCGGCGTGCGCAAGCTGGCCATCGGCCAAAGTTTACATCGCTCCGAAAGTGGGAGCTATAAGCTTCAAAGCGCGCGCGCGCACGTGCCAGCCCTAACGCCCGCGCGCGAGTGCAAAGTTTGCCCGCGCGGCGAAAGCTTTCGCGAGCTTTATATTTACGACGTTGCTCTCGGGCGCCGCAGCTGCCCCTGAATTATTTGCTGCTGGCTTTGATGTGCAGCAGCGCGCCTTACGGCGTTGAAGTGCCGCTCCCGGCACAATTATCGAGTCGTCAACTCGAAACTGGTCGTAAGATGCCGGGGATTGCTCGCGAACCGGAAGCCATCGCTGCGGCCGTAGGCGAGAAAGTCTGCAGCGCCGAGATCGTTTCACCCTCGTCTCGTCGACTAGAGCCTCTCGCCCTCCGCCGACTCGAGCGCGCCCGAGTGGCGTCGACGGGCATTGCTCTGCCGTCGCGCGAGTGCGTCTTCGTCCATTAGAAATGGATGTTGAGAAACGAGGCCGCGACGATAATGAACAGACGCGTACGCGCAGCGATGACCGTTCGTCGACCCCGTGCGAACATACGCGAGAGTGGCGATTTGGCTTGATGTAAGGCGTGGGCAGGCATTCTGACGCGCGCGCGCGCGCGCGCACCGATCGATATTAAATCGAGCCGACCAATTGATCCGAGACGGGAGTAGGCTTTTACGCGGCGCCGCGCCGCTCTAATTTGTTTGACTAAAGCCAGCGACCCATTGAGCGCTTTCTAGCCGCGAAATTCAATTACCGGCCCGCGGCCGTTAACTGCAACGGTTCGCAAGTGGCCGGGCGCGCCGACAGCGAGCTCTTTATCGCAACGCTGACGCGGGCTTCCAGTCGGATTGTACTCTGGCGTGCGAACGCGTCGACGTCGCGCGTAAACTCTTCGCGTGAATTTCACTGGCCGACGCCTCGTAAAAGAGGGCGATTCAAAGAGTGGCACGTCTCGCGGCACCATTGCTCATTGAAATTTTCACTAAGCCTTACACTCGCGGCCGCTGATATCGCATATTCGACTGTTATTTTCGATCGGCGAGCTTCGCTGTTGACGAGGATAATTGCTCCAGTGAGCTGAGAAAGCAGCGCACACCTGCCAAACGTCATTACCCGCGTTATTGTTTGTGCGTGCGCGAACTGTCTGGGCTCCGTTCTCCACTCCAGCCGGACAATATTGCTGCCTCCCCCTCCCCCTCTCCCAAGATAAACAGCGCGCTGTCACGCGGCTCGTCTCCGCGAGTTTACAATCTTGCCTAACACGACAGCGTCGGCCCACTGCTTCTCGTCCGCTTTTGCTTGTGCGCTTTATCGGTAGACCAATGCCAATGATACCAAGATATACCAAGCGATATCGCTACAGCCGAAAGCTCATTGTCGTGTCAAATTACGTCGGTGAGCGCTTTTCCATCCGCGCGCTTTAGTCATATATATACATGTGTGTAGTTGACACGCGGTGCACGTAGCTTCGCGTCAGCGAAAATCTGTACGATTGAAAATCACGTAGTCGAAAGTGCTAAAGCAGCGATTTCTATGCCGTTCCGACGGCAGCGTTTCTCCGAGTCTCATTCGTCATATCTACTCCATCGGCGTGTGCTTGCGCTCAAACATGCGTCCTTGGATTTAAACTTTTTGCTGGGAACACACGGCCAGTTTGAAGTTATCATTTACTTTTGAGATGAAATCTATAAAAATACGGTTTCTCACTCATGTATTTCTCTAGTGTTGTCGGTATTGAACATTAAAAAAAAGTGCATAAAAACCATAATAGCGCACTCAGCGTTCTCCGCGTAGTAAAAGCATCATTATCCGATAATTGCGCGGATACTGCTCATTTGAAAGAGCGTCAGAAGCGGCTACACTTATTCTCGAGAGCTTATTTTCTCTCCTACCGACTGCTGTTACTTTTATGCACGTCGTAATCACAACGAGCTTCGTTGTTTTTTCTTTTTCAAATGCCTCTTCACTCGCTTCTAAGCCACTGTCAGAACTTTCCTCTTCGGCACTTGTCGAACGAGCGATCAAGCTAAATAATCAGCTTACTGATGATTTCCTTGATAAATCAAAATGCATTTTTTTTTTAATTTAGACTATTCATATGTCATTTTTTTATGTAAGTGCTTTAAAAAATGTTCTGGATAAGTATTTTTTCAATAATCCCGCCTGCGGTATTGATCATTTTCATTTCCCAGTCAGTTGATAAAATAGATTGCTTCACTAACAACAGTTCGTATAACGGTGCCTATATATATGTATATATATATATTGAAAACCTAACCTTAATACGCTCTTAAAAATTCGACGCTACCTAGCCGAGCACGTGAACTTAACAGTGAGTACAAATAATTTTTTATTAAAATTATTAATGAAAAATTTTTGTATTTGAACCCATTAATAACTTAATGAATACTATGCGATATCTAATTACTAATGTTAATTGTCAATAGGATCGATATCTTTTTTTGTAGAAATGGCAAAGAAATCTAAAAAGCGTCAATTGGAAGCCGATGTCAACGTTGATGAAAAAATAGGCACTGACAATTCTGTTGACACCGGTTCATCAAAGAAGAAATTAAAAGTCATTCCAGAAAAATCTGGAAAGAAAAATAAATCAAGTTTTTTGAAACAAAATGATTTTAAAATCAAAGATATTCCTGAAAAGCATAAGCTAGAAAATGAAACCATTAAATTAGATGTCAAAGCATCAAACAATGTAGTGGATAAAAAATTAAAAAAAAAGAATAAAAAGAAGGCTAAAGAGGTATATATTTACGTTTAAATTTGAAAAATTGATCATTATTGAAAATAATAATAATTATAAGATATGTTTTTCAGCAAGAAAAGCTGGAAATGTCTGCAGATAACGAAACTGCACCATTGATTTCTAATGATAAAGAATCTACAAAATTAAAAAGGAAAGAACTTCTTCAAAAAAAAAGAGCAGAGTTTAAAGCAAAGCAAAAGCAATTAGGACATCGAGCAGGATTATCTGCAACTTTGTCCAAGTTATCTTTAGCAGACATGAAAAAGAGGATTGCAGATATTCAAAGCCGAGAAACTATTTCCAAAACTGCTATAAGAAGGCTAAGAATTTTAAAAAAAAAAGTACAAGTCCTAGAATCAGGTGGTTCTTCAGAGACTTCAACTGAAAAAGATGGCACATCGAAGGATATCTTAAAGGAAGATAAGAAGAATCAAATAAAAAAAAAGACAAACATAAAAGCGAAAGATGATGAAGTAGATCCAAATAAAAGCAATGATAAGAAAAATAAAAAAATTACAGACATAAAGAATAAAAAGAAACAGAAATTTGTAGCTAAAAATTTAAATGAAAATCTATTTATTGAAGATAGAATAGGTGATTCAGCTCATGACTCTTCAAATGATAGTAGTGAGGAAGAAAATGGATTAAATATTAAGAAAGTTACAAAAAATATTAAAAAAATAAAAAAGATAATGTCTAGCAACTCCAATATTGAAAAAGTCAATAAAAATGAGAGTAATTCTGATGAGGATGATGATGAAAATATAGATACAGATGATGATGAGTCTAAAAATGACAGCAGAGAAGAAACTAATGAATCAGATAATCAAGAAAGCAGTGACGAAAGTGATGATGATAATGAAAGTGAAAATACCAATGAAATTGTAAAAACTGATATATCTGTTACTAAAACGAAAAAAGTACAGAAAAAAAAATCCAATCAGGATGCAAACAAATTGAAATCTAATTCATCTGAAACAGATTCAAAACAAAAACGATATGTTCTTTTTGTTGGAAATATTGCATATAAGTAAGTAATAAATTATTTTATATTAATGTAAAATCAATTTGAATAGTAATAATGTATTAATAAAATATTTATTCTAGTGCAACCACTGTAGACTTAAAAAAGCACTTTTTAACAAAAGTGGAGAAAGTAAAAGATGTTCGTATACCTTTGGACTCAAGTACAAACAAGCCTCGTGGATTCGCATATGTTGAAGTAGAAAATAGTAAAGATTATGAGGTAAGCAAAAGAAAGTAATAGTAAAATAGATAACTATAAATGTTTTTCAGTGTTTTTTATTGGCACTTATTTTTTTTATTACAGAAAGCTTTGTCTTTACACCATACCTTCATTAATGGTAGACAAATTAAAGTTGAATACACTGCATCAGGATCCAAGAAAGCCAGCAGAAATCCCGAAGTGATCCATAAAAATAAGAAGCTTCATGCTCTTCGTAAGGATGGAAAATTAGTTGGAAGTAAAAAGTTTTCTAATAAACGTAGTTTTAGAAGAAATTTCAAAAATAATCCCAATAAAGGATTTGGTAAAAGTAAGCAAAAGGCCTTTTAAACTACGTGCAATTTCACCAAATATTATTCTATGACTTGAAATTTGTTTCTTAATTAAGTCATTTCATTGAATGTATCATTTTAATTGCAAGACTATACACTGGCTATTCAAATTATTTTTCAGTAAATAACTACATTTTTTATATTCGTTGATGTATCTGATTCATGAATTTGTTTATCTTGTATATATACTAAATGTAATTTCATGTACATACATGAACCGTAACATTTAAAAAAATAGAAGTATAATGGATAGATAAATATTACATTATTTTAATACATAAAATAGGTTATGGTCATGAATGAAGTAATTTCAAAAAATAAATTTGAAAATAAAAAGTTTCAGTGTGTAGTAAAATATTACATATGCAAATAAAAATATATCAAATGTATCGTTTTTGATTTTTTTGTATTTTTTCATTTATGTGTTTGAAAAAGTTAATTATATATTTAAATAACTTTTATTTAAATTAACAGTAAAAGTACATAAATCATAAATTGTTCTTAAAAAAAAATCAAAAGGAAGTTTACCCCTGGTGGGACTCGAACCCACAATCCCCGGTTTAGGAGACCGATGCCTTATCCATTAGGCCACAGGGGCTTGTGTGGCACGAGTCATTTAGTGTTGTAATAAGCCAGGATGCATTGACTTCATCTTGATCGATGTTGGAAACACCGAAGATGCGCGCAACTGTATAGATATGAAGTATAGACATATGCCACATCGCGCATGTGCATCGGTAATGTTTATTTTTTAAATATAACCTGCAGATAAAAATATTTGTTTTGCTCAATATTACCCGAAATCAATAATTTCATTTAAAATTTTTCCGAAATTATTTTTATATCATATCTCCGTACAGATAAATAAGTATGTATTTTCATATGAAGTTGTTTATTTTTTGATGCGCAATGGAAGTTATTAAGAAAACGAGAAAAACTAAGAAACGGAGGCATCGAAATGAAAGCGCGACTCAAGAGGATAATTGTGAAGAGTCCGAGGTAGAAATAGAATTAAAAATATAGCTTACTATTTTTTTAATCATTTTATTTTTGGTTCAGAGTTTCTGTGGCGAAAGTCGTAAAACGGTAAAAAATTTGGCATTTAAAGACATTATATTTAGCAATATTAAAAAAACTCAAGTTGTACAAACAGAAATATCCTGCATACACGGTATCTTTAACTTTGAATATTCTTTGTGGTTAAATGATAATGATAATCGCTAGAATTTAATTTAGAAAATACGGAACTTTTGACCGAGAAGGACGAAAAAATTAAAAACTTGACGGAACGGCTCCATTCGATGACAACCAAGCTTTACGAATCGAAAAATGCTAACACGATTTTAAAACAAGATTTTCAAAAAGCTCAAAAGGTATACTCACTGTTCGAAAAAATTTTGCGTCTTAAATGTAGCTGTTAGGTTGATGAGGTATTAACAAATACAACGAAAGTTGTTGTGCAGTGAAGTCGGGGAAAATGTGACGGTAGCTGGGTTATCAACTGAGCCTGGTGGATGGCGTGGCAGAGCTGAGCAGATTCAACAGTTGCAGCAGAAAGTTTCCGAGTTGCAACTTAGAGCGTCCGAAAGCGATGGCTTAGGAAGAAGATCTTTAGGTTTCAACACTGTTCACAGCATTGTGAAATAGTTTTCAATTATTTCGTAATGAACACAACGAGTGTTTGCAGAACGCAAGAGCTCGTCGAGCGTTCGTTTATTCGATCGAGAACGAAAGCAGCAGGTGGAAAATTTGACAAAAGCGTTGAAAGACAGCGAGGCCTCTTTCGATGACTGCAAGAAAAAATTGGAGGCAGCCAAAGCTAGAATATCGGTGTTGGAGCATGAGTTGAACTCGGCAAAAAAAACCATAACGTGTTTGAATGATAAAACGTCTCACGATAATCAACTTATTGATATATTACACGTAAGTTCAAACAGAACGAGCGACGGACGAAAAATTTTACGAATGATTCCTTTGATTCTACTTATCAGAAGCAACTGGAAGAGGCTGATGCGCGATCTGAGACCCGCGAGATTGAAATTAAAAGGCAAACTGATAAGTACGAGAGAGAAATGGTATTGTTGAAAAGTGAATTGGAAGCGTCGCAACTGCATATTAAGAATTTCAAGAATGAAATTGAGGAAAGAGAAGATGAGTTGAACAACTTACGGTAGCAATCCCCATTACCTTTAGCGATCTAAACTTGCGATGGAATATGCTAAATGTGACACGTCGATATGTTCAAGTTGTCAGAGTAAAGCAATGATCGATCAGAGTAAAAGGACTTGTCGCGAGATCTCGATCGAAAGTCCAAGAAGCAGTATTCGAGAGGCGCACGAGCAGATAGCCAAAGGCATAGCTGCCGAAGCCGAAAGAGAGCGATTGCTGGAGCTGGTGGCGCTTCTGAATCAGCGCTTAGATAAAGAGCGAGGCGATTACGAACAACTATCCGTGAGTAGTACGAAGCTCGTCTCATTGGGCCTGCACCGATAAGACATTTATACGAGGATTTCTGTGATAATCAAGGAATCCTTCAAAAGAGAGCGAAGTCGAGGCGCGAAACTGGAGATCAAGCTGCAGAAATTGGAATTGGAGCGCGCTGCTATGACGAGAGCGAAGAATGGCTCCTACAGATTTCGAGCAACCAAGCCGAACCTCACTGCGACTGCGACCGACAATTTGAGCGACCTCGAAGACATTCGCTTAAAGTTGGTCGATCAATTAGCTTACTTTATTCGCTATTTCGTCAAGCATTAAATTGATGTCCTCTAATGAAGGTTCGAGCTGCTGCAAGAGGAGTGCTTGACATTAAAAACACGATTAGCGACTGTGCAAAAAGATAAAGCTGCAGATCTCGCGACATTTAAAAAGATGCTTGATCAGACGAGAAAAATATTCAGAGACGCATGCAGGTAAATAGGTGTTGCATCGGGAAAAATAATGAGCGACTTAATTCATTGATAATCCTGATTTCAGAGGCAAATTGCCTGCGATGTAAGTGTTTAACGAGCTAAATAAATGTGACGTGGTTATCGCAAAAATTATACCTGCGAAAAAAAAAAAAAAAAAACTATCTGTCATCAAGTTCAGAGTACGATGATAACATATTTAGGGCAGCGAAGACGCGAAGAATGGGATTGCGCAAGACTCGTTGAACGTATTCAACCTGACTCACACTTCCTCTACAGCTGTGTAACGATCGTGGGTGAATCAATTGACGAATTTGAACAAGATATGCTTCTCGTGAACGAAATTTTTACGCGAGGGCGCGCGCGTCAGGGCCAACGAAGGATCGTTTTTGCGGAAGCTCGCTTCGATCCCAGATCAATCGATGGTCGAGGAGGCTTTTGTAAGCGGACCAGTTCACGAGCATAAGCGGGACGATTTGTCGATATTCAAGTGCATCAGTCATAGCTTTTTACATGGCGGCAAACAAATTCCCGGCCTGCTGTCATAAAAGGCACTAATACCGGCCCGCGATAGCGGCCATGAGCAGGCGAAGAGCGAGCGAGAGAAAGAGAGCAGTGCGTATTATGTAATGAAAATGTGCCACCGATAAGATGCAGCCCGCGTCTTCTTGCTCTCCCTCTCCCCCGTGGCGTCGTACTAACGCGCGCGCAGGCTCGTTTTCGTTTTACATAACGCTGCCGCTTCGTCGCCTCGAGAGGCCCGTAAATTCATCGTCCTACCTCGCTCGGAGCTTCCCGCTGCACACGCGCACGCCGATACGCCTGCCACGGGCAGCCCTTCGCTTGCTCTAGCACTGTGGCAGTTTCCACACGCGGAGCTTGAGCAATACCCAACACTTTTGCGCAAGGTGAACATCGCTTTCCACGCTATTTACTGCTGCTGCTGCTGCTGCTACTGCCGCGCCGACCACGGTTACAACTGGCCCGGTTGATTGAACTGCGCGAGCGAGGAGGACGAAGAAAACAAATAATCAAACACGAGGGGGCGAGAGAGTCAGAGAACTTTGCTCTGGAGGCCCCGCTTCATCCTGCGAGATATTTCTTATTTGCTCGATAACCAGGTTGCTGCCGTTGCCGCAGCTGCGGCTCGCAGCGGGGAGATGGCGTTGCTCCAAATTCGTTCCAACTGCAATACTTCGACTTTCAAAGAAGCCTTCGTGCATACACTCTGCGCTATTTTTTTTCCCCTCTCATCGACTTTTCGAGCCGCTCATTTGAATAGCCCGACAATACTACGCTAAAATTGTCCATTCTACAAGCTACTCCTTTGTCGAGGCTATTTTAATTTTTGGAGGCCCTGTCATTAGCATCACAACGAGGCTCTAAACGCCTGTTAATGCAACTCGTTACGCCGGAAAGCGTGTGAAACTATTCGGTACGTAGAGAGCGTGGAGAAATATGTGAAAATCGGGAAAACTCTTGTTCAACAACGGACGGCTACGAATAAGAAATCGAGCCTGTCGGTGGGCACTTTAGAAAAATATCCGCAAGGCTTTCGCAGCGGCGCGTGCGAGTAAGCGCCTCGGTTTCCCCAAATCTTTCCCACCGCAGCTCCTCTCGCGGAATAGCCCGCGAGGCGTGGGTAGGAGGAGCCAGCTCACCGCCGATTCTCGGCACTGGCGGAAGAAAAGCCGAAAGCGCAGAAAAATCGGGGGCAGCATCTGGCAGCTGAGCAGAGCTGGCGTAGCCGTCGACCTCGCGGCATCGATAAACGGTTGGTCAAACGGGCAGCTAGGAGTAGCACTCGGCGTCGCGATGCAGAGAGAGAGAGAGAGAGAGAGAGAGAGAGAGAGAGAGCGAGAGAAAGAGAGCGAGTCGTGCGTGTAGTTGCGGTGCGGCTATGCGGCTTAGCGCACACAGGTGTCGCGGCCGCGGGGCTGATAAGAAATGCGCCCGGCTCGCGTGACGTCATCTGTCGCAGGCAGGTATATGAGTCGACGCCGAGGCCTCGTCCACGTCACTCGTTGCTCCGTCGCTCTCCTGCCCGCGTTCGTCGTCCGCCTCTCCTCCGATTGTTTTCTTATTTTTTTTTTTTTTTTCGACCGGAGCAGCAGCCCCCTGCCGACATCACCTTCAGCGGCCACTCGTCACCCAGCGGCAGCGGCGGCAACGGCCACGGGACTGCGCCGGCATGACGCACCTGAGTAGCCCGGGGTGAGTGAATTATTGGGACAGTGCATGGCCGAGTGCTCGAACGCGTATAGACGCTCGCTAGTCGAGGCTGCAGTCGATCGTCGCGACAGATTGCGCTCGGCGTTGTGACTTGGCGTTCGTGCGAGTGTGCAATTGTATTTCGCGGTAACGACTCGGACTGAGTGCAGGGTCATTCAAGTGGCAACGAGCAATCTTCGCGTCTTTGGCCAATCGCAAGTAAAATCGGGAGAGCAGCGGTAAACGGCAACGCGAGCGCGTACTTTTCCATTTTCGGCGATAGGTGCAAAGCAAGCTGTCGCGGGTCTGCGGGGACAGCGGTGCGCGCGAAAATCGAAGTAAACTCCGGCCGATTTGGGTTTCGTCGCGCGCTCGCGTAAAGCAAAGAGGACACAGCCGGCCGGCGCGCAATAGCTCTCGTCGCCGTCGTCGCCAGCCGGCGAGCAGCACCGCGGCAAATGGCGCGCATTGTACATTATCTGGAAAAACCAGGCGTCGATTTCGCGCGACGACGCGGAGCGCGAAGCGAAGACGACGTCGCCGTGAAATTGGAATACGCCTCATTCATGTGCAAATAGCGCTCTCGAGAGACGCCGATACACATTCAGCGCCTCTCGTGTCCCGGCGTTACGTAAGCTTCCTCCTCGAGCATAGACTCGGGGCTCGCGCCTCTGCCGATTTCACGCGTCGTGCTCTTTTCCGTCTGCTTGCCGGCCTCTCGTCGGCAGCTCGACTCTCCGATGGGGGCCCATGGGCGCGCGCTGCCCATTTCGCCAGCGCGCCGCGGTCTATCACCTGGCCGATTTATCTGTGTGGTCGTGTGGCACGAGTCCGCGCGTTTTCGGGCGTCGGCGAACCTGCCGCTGCGACACCCGTCGGACTTCCACACAACGACCGCGTGAGCTTATCGCCTGGCCGCGCCGCTCGCAGCGCACACACGCGCGATAACGATTTACCATTATATCTTCCCTTCCGAAAAGCTCGACTCGCTTCTCCGCACGACCTATCGCTCGTGAGCCATATATACCTGCACGCCTATGATTGGGTAACGGAATAGCTCGCGCTTGCGAACAATCGCGTCGCTTCCCCGAATAGAGCAGCGTTTACCGCGACGCATAAACATGTAAAAAAGAAAACGGAAAAAATAAAACAACTCGCTTTAACGAATACGCGAACAGCAGCGACGGTCGTTGCTTCGCTAGGCGAGGCGTCCGCTTGCATTGCAAAAAGCTCCGATATTTAGGCAGTTGCTCGCTCTAATACAGCTGGAAAAATCAACTGCGCAAACAGCGCCTGCGCGCGCGCGCACTTCTGCGCGGCTGTTTGTTTAAATTTTAGGGAGCGCCCGATAATAGATCGCGTGTAGGTGTAACCGATTGAAAAATCACTCCGAGCCTAATTTTTTTATTTTCTTTCCGTCCGCGAGGTGCGCTTTCTCGCAGCAGCAGGTCGGAGCCTCGTACCGCGTGTAATTACTTTGCACCCTGCTCGCCTGCAAGAAGCGAGACCCCCCCTCATTGTATTGCACGCTAAATACTCTTCAAACTCGGTTGACCAGTTGCAGACTCGTGTCTATTTAATTATTCCGTGTTTTGCCAACAAGTTTCGCAGCTCTGAAAGACACTATTAGAAAATAACACCTATTATCAGTCTTGATTTAGAAATGAGAATCGTAGTGAGATAAGATTTTCAACACAAGCGTAAAGGCACTTATGTAAATATGTAACTCATTCTGCGACGTTTGCGTTGAAGCTACCGTATTGGAATTTTACTCGATTATAAGACTTTTGACCGAATAATGCTATTGTAATCGTGCATGAAAGAATGATCGATGCGCCTTATCTGTTAACAGCGACATCGTGATTTGAATGCTCGAGATCGAAACAAACGAACGAGCGTCGGTTTCGAGTTGGTGGAACAGTCGGCGCGATTTCATCACGTACCGACATAAGCGTAAGTAGTCACTAATGCATGC
The DNA here is from genome assembly GCF_024137745.1 of Phymastichus coffea. NCBI lineage: Eukaryota > Metazoa > Arthropoda > Insecta > Hymenoptera > Eulophidae > Phymastichus > Phymastichus coffea. The sequence goes on from NW_026706866.1 coordinate 1,514,166, forward strand.
AATAGAGCCGCGGGTGGGCGCTAACTGGCAGAGGAGCCGCGGCTCTCGCACCAGTCCGATAACAAGCTGAACGGGCGAAAAATCCTTCGCTCTCTCTCTCTCTCTCTCTCTCTCTCTCTCTCGGCGTGCCTTCAACCTGTTCTCGGCAATTTTCAGCGAATTCGTGAGCGAGATAGCGGCGCCGCGAGCGATAGGCAAATTACGCGCGACCCGTTCGTGACATGATTTTTTTTTGCTACGTTCTCTGCTCTTCAAACGCGCGCAGGTTGCGAGCGCTTTGTTCCGCTTTATCCACACGGACGAGACGACGACGACGACGACGAGGAGGAGCGGCGAGGAGGAGTGGTGAGGAAGAGGAGCCGGCGAAAACCGAGAGAAGAGAAGAGCGAATGCTATGAAGAGAGCTATCCATCGACAGTTTGGTAACAAATAACACTGTCATGGACCTGCTTTCTTTGTGGACGTCGCTTGATACACCGTGCGGACCTGGGAAATGGAGTGCATGCCCGCATGGCGGCAGCGAGCGAGCCGGCGAAGGAAAGAGAAAGCTTTGTTTATTACGATGCGTCCGCGCGTTTTTCAGCGAGCCGAGCGTGCGCCTGCAGTCGCCGGCTTTGAACTCGACTCCGAGAAAGCACCAGTTGGCAAGTTCAGGGCCCTGCGCTCGGCCGATCGCGGCGCAGGGCCGTTGAACCGCTGCTGCTCGATTAGAGCCGAGCGAGTGCTCTCGATACGCGCGCGCACCACCTACGGCCGACGCGCTAAACAGCGTAAAGCTCGTAAAAGTCCCGCGCGCGATTATTGCTCCGGTCTCCGGCGCGCAACGCGGCGCGCTCCTTTTTTTCAGATGGTTCTTTTGCGGCCTGCCAGCGCCACGCTCGGGTCACGCGTCGCTACCTTCGATTCGCTCGATTTGCTCGCAACTTCGCCGCTCGCAGAGGTAACGCAGAGCGCGCGATCAAAGTCATTTGAATTTTACCTTGACGAGAAAGCGCTTGGCGGCTCCAAGTCGAGCTACTTCTATTGGCCTCAGCGAGCGTTGCTGGCACCAGACAGCAAACACCAAGATTATTAACTCTGATAAGGCCTCTCAGCGATGTGTGCTACATGCACGAAAAACGCCGCGACAAATGCCATAAATTATTCTCCTTAATTATCACGCCGTGATAAATTACGCTCTTTCACGCTCGGATTGTCTCCGAGTGCTTGCTTTGTTTCTCTTTCGCTTTTTCCTGCCTCGCGAACTCGATTCAATTATCCGTATTTACCGTCTCTGTGAGCACCTTTTTACGTTCTTCGAAAATCCCAACTTGGTCGCAAGCATCAATTTTCGAAAAAAAAAAGAGAAACTCATTGAAGAGATAATGTAAGTCTTATGTTTAACGAGCATTGTGAAAGAATTTCCTTCTTGCTATCTAAGGGAATTGCTTTTATCTTAGAACAATCATATCTCTTATCGTACGATACCTTGATACCGCGAGAAAGAATATTATACTTGAATCGCGTTTAGAAGCTCAAGGTGTTTTATATTATTTTGATTCAGTGAGATTGTACAACATATCGTCGAGTGTTACTCATTTCCAAGCGATTTTCTAGCTCTGCATGATCGATAAAAATGCCGGCAAAACCGAGTAGAATGTAAGAAGCAGCGTCCGACAAATATTCCATAAGGAAGTGTTAAGCGTAGCTGAGCATTGTAAAGCTAGCTTATTTGAGAAAGTGCCATTGGGCGTAGGCACATCCGACAGGTGACTGAGCAACACTTCAATGCTCTACCTATGGCCTTGCGGTTTCCAAGTCGAGCGAAGAAAACAGGCGTATTTTATTCTAAAAATATTGTATTGCATGCGAAACTTGTCACATGAATGGCGCGCGCGCTTTCCTTGCATCAACCTCTGCGAATTTCTCTTTCTGTGCTCTTTATGTAATTCTTCATTTCTCATCATATTTTCCAGCCATCAAAACTATTCTAAACAAAATTGTTCATTGGAAGTAACGCGCGAATTACATGCGTTGCGATTTTTATCCTTATTTTCATTCGAATCTTCCCGCTTCGAATATGAGAGGTCGCCGCAGTCGATTAATTTAAAGATGGTTGAATCGCTATCGTCTGGTATTTATTGATAAACAAACATACGTATTATAAGCGTGTATATATACCTGCATGTAATATTTTATCAATTATGGCCTCATCCAGTCGCAGATCAAAGTGAGAATTATTTTATAAATTACATTAATATAATCGATCTCGTCAACTTGTTTGTCAAATATACAAATATTATTTTAATTTATTTCATTGACATCCGCTAGTTAAGTCGTGTTTTATTTTGTATTTCCACTCATTTGTTTCAATAATTGTTTGAATACCTTTTTTTCTGGAATATATTCAATGCATCATATTGTACAGCATTAAAGTAGGAGTTGGAGCAATAGTTTGTGAAGAAGCTATATTAAAAGGTGATATCACAATTGGCCCTCGTACTGTTGTCCATCCTCGAGCAAGTATTATTGCTGAAGCAGGCCCAATCATTATTGGAGAAGGAAATATAATTGAAGAAATGGCAACTATTATCAATAGGTATAGCTGAAAAAAGTTTGATAACTATGAAATTAAAATCATGATTCTTGTGAATTTAGGATACCATCCGATCAGAGTGTTACACCTGTTCAAATTATTGGAAACTATAATGTATTTGAATTAGATAGTACATGTGAAGCATCCAAAGTAGGAGATCACAATATTCTTGAATGCAAAGGTATTAGTGGGATCTGATCAACTTCCTATTACATATCTGATTAGTTTTACAAAAAAAATGTTTTTTTATAGCATTCGTAAGCAAAGAGGTAGAACTGACAAGTGGATGTATAATTGGAACAGCTTGTTCTTTGACAGAACAGGAAATTGTACCCGAAAACACAATTGTATATGGCAGCGAATGTCAGCGTAGAGAGATGAACGATAAACCATATGTAAGATAAACATATTCATTTCATTTCCAAGTAATTTAATTAATAAATATTTTATTTATAGTATATTTATGTTTCAGCCTCAAATTGGACAACTAGATTACCTTATGAAAATTTTACCAAATTACCATCACATTTACAAACCTAATATAAAACCAACCAAAAGTGAACCTTCTGTATAGATTTAGATTTAGATTTACAATTGTAATTTGTTATACTTATACTTATATTTTATACTTATTAAGTTTCCTATTAGATAATAACAAAAAAAAATTGTTTAAAATGCAACTCTATATCTTCTCCAAGAGTAATGCAGATATCTACCTTTCAATTCTACCAACTTGTCCGAGATGGCTCTGCTCGTCACATTTTTAAGAATAAATATGCATTTTCTTATTACAATATATTTTTATCGTAACATAATCTTATATTATTGATAATTTAAATAAATTATTTACAATTTTATTACAATTTAAGTATTTTTATGAAATTGAGTAATTTATTCTACATGTATTTATTTTGTGATATTTTATTTATAAATTACGTCTTTAATACCATCTATTGATCCATTATTTACAATTTACTTTATAAATTATAGTCCACAATATCCCAGTCAATTTTTTTCTACATTATATTTGTTTGTTAACGAGAAAACAAAATTAAATTATAGTTCACAATGAACCAGTCAATTTTTTTTCTACATTATATTTGTTTATTAACGAGAATAATAAATTAAATGGGCAATTTGCCAAATGAAAATAATTCGTCATAGTAGCACAACCAATCTAAAACTATGAAACGTAGCTGACTTTGTTGTAAGCCCCTTCTAATGGAAAGCGAAAAGAACGGGGAGTCAAGACAAGGGAGTTGTCACGCTTTGACATGTATGGAGGGTAAATCGTCATACTGATGATGGCATAACGGCAACAAAAACGTCAACTCTAGCGAAAATTTTAATGGCAAACGTTGAAACTGTGTATATTCGAGAAATGTTTCTATAAAAGGTGAATTCGGCAGTTTCTTAATTCTTTTGCGAATAATAATTAAGTAGTAATACACGAAATTGGTCGGACAACAATATTTGTTTCGACGGTACGTTCGAACAAGTAAGAAGTGCTGATAACACGTTAGTCGGAAGAAATGTGAGACAAGGAAGGTAAAGATGGGTGGAAATCAAGAATCGCGTGTTGTTTTCGGCAATTTCATAAACTGTGCGCGGCTCAGCGAGGCGCAGTAGTCGTCTTGACGCCATTGTTTGGAGGGCTTAATGCGCGCGCGACTCGTTTTACAATGGGTCGAGACTCATTAGCATAATCACGTCACAAAGTCGTCCGTTCGCTAGCTCGCTCGCTGGCTTCCTTCCCCCTTCGGATTTTACGGGTGGTTTGGCTGCTCTGTGTATCCATAAGCGGGGGGCGGCGCCGATTGCGCTGTTTACAGCCAGCCAAAGATCAGATTTACGGAGATATTCATTGTTTGCTATTGAATCGGCTGGATAGAGGGCAGGGGGCACCGTAATTTTTGCACACAGTGTTTTATCGTACGCGTTCGATCATCGCACGTTTAGCTACATGAATTTTGTCGCCGCTTGAGCAATGACCTGTAAATTGCTGCAGAGCCCATCGTTTGCATCTGCACGATGGCCTTTGTCAGTGATAATTGATGAGTAAACAACAGCATCGATTGCTGATAAAGTCTGAAATAATTTTGATGTGCGATACCGTAGGTGTATAGTTGTGTCACCCCTGCACTTTGAAAGCAGAGCCGTGAATATTGTGGATTTCGCAGCGGCAGCAGCAGCAGCAGCAGCAGCAAGGGACCCCGGCAACAATAGAAACGTTATGAGTGAAGGTGATGCGCGCTATTCGCCACGGCTGTCAGGCCACTCCTGCGTGCGCGCGTGCGTGTGTGTGTCTCGCCACTCTTTGACGCGCGTTCGTTGCAGCGATTTGGAGATGTGTATACGCAGACTCGGGGGGTTTGGCTCTGCCCGTCAAGCGCTTGTCACGCCAATTATTTATGATAATTTGCGCGCGATATGGATGTTTGATTTGCTTTTACCATTCGTCAAGTGGATTTTCGCGACGAGCCTTTGTTTACCATCGACGAACGCCTGTCGGATGCGCGCTGCTTACACGTAAAAATAAATTGCGGGCAGGGCGCGTGTCGCTATTAATACGAAAATTAATCTCCGAAGAAGACGGGCTCAAGCGAGGCAGCTCTCCGTCAATGTGAAGTCGGTGGGACCGCCCATTAAGGAGCTGTCGCTGCCGCTTCTTCCGCTTTTTTGTGACTACACGCGTCGCCGATACTTCCACCCACGCAGCAACAAATAGCGACAAAACCCATCTAAATAAACATCAAAAGAATCGCTGCGCCCATTCGTCATGCTACTGTTTTTCGGCCTTTTGCCAGGGGGACGAACTACTCGTGGCTCGACTGGATTTATTGGTCGATGTGCTTGATGCCTTCCTCGTAACTGCGCGTGTAATTCGTCTCCTACAAATTATAATCGCTTTTTATCCGAAATTCAAGGTACTGCTGTAGGTGTGCCTCATCTTCTCTTGACAATTATGCAAGAGATTATCCAGGTCGAGAGTGTGGTTTAGTTGAGCACCAAATCAAGTGTAATTTTATTATTTTCGTGGCGTCGATATATGAATTATCAGGCCGTTATTCCCGTGAGCCATCTCTAAGTGAGAAGCGGAAAACGTTCGAATCGTGAAAAATTTAAAAGACGCGGTTGGGGGAGAGAGAGAGAGAGAGAGAGAAAAAGAGAGTCACCCTCTTTACGCCTGGTTACTCCGGATCACTTAATACGCCTGTGACTTTGCGCCGCTAGGTATTTAACTTTCAAATGTATTTTACGCCCTCTTACATTACAATGCCATCCTCTCCCCTTACATCCCTTTCGCGTCCGTTGACTTCTCTTCATATTACCATGGTGTATAAATTTCTTTCGCTCTCCGACTTATTGATGATTTTAGCTGAAAATTACAAAAGCTCGTAAATTTCTTTTGCTCTCCAACGGTTTGCGATGATTCTGGTGGGAGAGTTAAGTCGATTTTTATGTTTATTTAAGGCGGCTTAACAGAATGAATTATTCGATAGATTGATGTTAAATCTACTTATCAACCAACGAATTACTACAAAAGTGCAAATTGAAAAATTCAAGCGCAGAAATGAAAAAAAAGAAATGGAAAGTATTGAGCGCACACTGAACAAAGTAAGTAGGATATCTCCGCATGTGGTCGGCGCGACGGTGGCACGCTCGTCCTTCCAAGGAAAAATGCCAAGTGCAGTAGCGGCGACGGTGGCGGCGGCGGTGACCGCCCACGAGCGCGTCACACATGCGTCGGTATCCTTTGGCGGGGCCGATTTGGTATTCGCGATCGAGAGCCGACGGGCGCACGCGCCAAAATCCGTAGCTCCTAAATACTCGGAAACGTCATGGCGCGCATATAATAACGGGGTCGGCAACAAAGAAGTCGTCGACGACGCCACAGTCGCGACACACCAGACCCCACAAATAACGCTCCTGTCGAAGCCCTCACTTCACCCACATAAACGCGCGATCCAGCTGAGCGTGAAAGCTTCTTTGGGCCGTCTCTCTTTACTTCTCGCTTTCCGTCTACTGATCCGCCGGGTAATTTTCGGCGTAGAAAAAAAGTGTTGAAACAGGAGCCACGAGAGCGTTAGTCAATCAAATTCACCTCCTTGAAAAAAAGAAGATCAAACTTCCACGATGTATTTCAATTAGATACATTTCAGCGGCTGTCATCGTAGACACGCCGATGGCATTCCACACAAGCGGAGCTTCAAAGGCGCGCGCATTCGGATGCAGCGCAGTCGCGTCGCGTACGCTCACGCATGCCGCAGCAGCGCTACGCCATGTGCTAACGCTGTGGTTCCTTCTAATTTCGTTCGTTTGCATGCACTACTCAACTGCCTTTTCTTGCCTTTTCAATTCCCCCGTATGGGTGTCGCTGCTGTATCGGCTGTTTTACGGTTTCTCTGCGAAACTTCATTCAAGAATCATCCATGGGACTAACAGCTCTTATTCTCGAAATAGCAAGGATGTAAACCGAGAATCGAAGAAAAATCTGTTCCGTCGAGATCCGCATCGGTCCCGACGGAACTGCATCTGGGTCGATTCGGAAACTAAACAAACGCTACGTGTTAATCAAGTCGGTTCGAGCGCGCGAACGGGCAAACGAAAAAAAGGACAAGAGGGAGAAAGAGAAATAGAGCCGACAAAGCTCGGGACAGCAGCGACAAATTGGGGAGGAAAGCTATTTGCGGCAACGCAGACCTCGGCTACGCCTCGTAAAAAAAGACGTCAGCCTTTTCCTCGCGAGACGCCTTCGAGCAGATTCACGAGTGTCGAGTCGCCTATAGCGTATTTTCGTATGTGCGGCAACGAACTAACTACTCACGAGTGAGCTTCATGGATCGGCATATCGACGTGTCTGATTAGTTGCTCAACTTAAAAATAAACGTTACACTTGAGGATGGCCTAAGCCAGTGGGAAAAGTATTTCGAGTCTGGGCGAATCGCTCATGACTCATTTCCAGGGCTAGTCAATCATCGCGTTAAATGAGCGCACGTGTCGCGCCAATTAGGAAAAATCTGTCGAACCGCAGCTCTCATCCAAAACTTTTCCCATAAATTACGTTCGTACTAACAAGCACCCGATCTTGTACAATTACGAAGAATCTCTGGGTACGCCCAATACAACTTAAAAATAGAGCCCGAGACAAATGGCCGTCGTGTTCCCAAAAGGGTTTTTCGCCAACAGGCTGCTAAATAGCGGAGATAGTTTGTCGCGCGCGCGCCTAAATCAAGTTAACCGCGCGCGGCGCCGCAGCCCGCAGCAATTGCCCGTGAAATGAAGGCGGCAATGCGTGCACGCGTCCTTTCTCTTTTACTCTCGTTGATTTTTCGACGTGTATAAAGAAGGAGATTGATTGTCGCTCGTTAAAAACGGGAAAATAGCTTTCGGGGAAACGTTCGCGCCACTGTAACCCGGACTTTTCTCGTGCGAACATTTTTTTTTCGCAGGGCATTTACGTAATTGCACATTTCCATATACTCTTGCGCTTTCAGGTCTATAAAACGGACGTGATTTGCATGCGGGTTATCGATACATTTTACTAACCGCACATGGAACATTGCGCACAGGGCAAATTGACATCGTCGGGTATGAATATAAGAATTAAAATGCAGCGCTGACGCTCGCGTCGCTCGATTGGAATAACCAGCTTTATCATTCTACATCATTATTACAATTTTTACCGCGCGAGTGCGTGGCGCGTCCAACTTTTCAGATATTTCAGGCTATATGAACAACTTCACGGAAAACTCCATTAATCTGGCGTTTTTTGGTTCAAATGCTCAAAAAGGGCTCTCACTATACCTTTAAAGTTCAAGCTATTAATTTTGCGATTTTATCACTCCATAAAGTGTGACCCGTTCAAAAATATTAGGTTTCATCGAGTAGCATTATCGTGACACTCTTTTGGGCCATAAAAGTGCCGACCTTAATAAAACAAAAAGCTCACTTTTATGAGTTTCTTGTTATATTGTTCTGAAATTTAGTAAAGAACGCAAAAAGATATGTTAAATTTAAATAATTCAAACTCGAGTTTTAAGGTTCACAGTACGTTGAAAGTAATATTTTCGTTTATTGTCAGATCTAAACTTTGACTCTTGCATAGCTTTTATAAGACGAATTACGCTGAAATCTGATAAATCAACAGTTTCAATAGCAATGCGTATTTTACGTAGACTAAGGTATAGTCTTCAATGTATTTTGATCCACAAAATTCATATCTGTAGCTTAAATTCACGCTATCATTTTATTTTTTATCGTATTCCAAAAAATCATGAAAATGACGGTGTTGTTTCATTTTTAAGACATTAAGCTTTTCTATCGACGAAAAAAGAATGTTACGGGCATCATCGACAACGGGCCCCACATTTTTCAGCTGCAAATAAAGAAAGACGAAGTGAAAGAATTAAGAACGTCTATCCTACTTGAAATTATAAAAAAATCGAAGCGAATTAATCGATTGCTTCCGAGGAATGGCTGATATAGCTGTAGTCGTGTATTATTCAGGCATAATATGCACGTTAAGTAAAAACGGGCGCGTATCGAGAGAAAGCGAGCTGTTCTGCACGTATTGCAAATGCACATGAGCGAGTACGTATTCCAGCTAATCCATTACCACATGCGACAAAACGCATGTGCGGTACTATACGCGCAGTAGCGTACAGCCGCCCACCAATTTCCCCCCGGGCAGTCATCAATTTGCGCGACGCACGCGAACCGTTGCACGCACGCGGATCCATACCGTTCTCTGTCTCTTCGTACCAAAATAGTTACTACCTGCGTCCCACGCGACATGTGGCTCCTTCGCATAGGTGCGTGCAACCTTGAAGGACTGCCGATGGCTGCGCAGGATGTACACGCGCTCTTCTTATTTTTGTTTTTTCTTTCTTCCTCGCTCGTGGTACGTTTGACCTGACATGGATATTATTTACCGTACACTTGGAATTTGGATATTGTGTCATTTCGAGCTTTCAAGTTAACGATTATTACGAGCTATACTGACGTACATACCCTGCGTTTGATAGCGTAGGAGATGATATAGGTGTAAAAAAGCGGGCAGCTGTATCGTAAGGATGTGGGTCCGTGTCAGCGTCTTCGGCTCATAAACCAGGCGGTAATTAAACAGCTCGAAGCGCTTCCCCTGTATGCTCACACGTGCGTAACCTTGCCCTGAGAGACGAGCAAAAGTGGTAAGATTTAGAGCCGTCTGAGCATCCAAGCCGTGCCGCCGGTGTCCCGCTACCGCCTCTAGATTTTTTGCGATTTCGTCTTTGCTTTGCGTGTCTCGCAGCGCTGAGTGCTAATGGAAGCTCGATAGTTGCGCCCTCCGTGCCCCCCCCCCCCTCACCCCGCTCCGAAATGGACGTCAGATCTCGGTAGCCCATTGCGATTGATTGTCCAATCGCTTATTACGTCTCGCATCGATGCGCGGGCTTGCAAGTCTAACCGCGGGCAAATTATATCGTATGTTCACGGCTATAGGTAGAAATACAGAAAATGGAAAAATTGCAGATGTATTCATTGTTCGTGGCGCAGCGCGTGATTGAACTCCAGTCTCATTGTTGTCGACACACCACACGCCAGCGTGGCCATACATCACATCGAATAGTCACGTAATAGCTGTGTATCTTCCCGCGCACATACTTGCGATTTAGTATTGAACGAGCTTCTTTGATGTCAACATAGCGCACGCTTCACTAGCACCGAACAAACAAAGCATCCCGAGCGCGCCTCGAGATCGTTTCGCAGTTGTCAAGCTGTTCACGCGTGAGTCTCTTTGTGCCGCATTTTCTGTCGTCGCTCTAATTTGTCTTTCTTTCGATGTGACTTTTGCTCGTTTCATCGTCCAGACAAATAAGAACAGCCCGAAGATTTACGCCTTCTTCTACATAGAACGAGAATTCTAGCCGTTCCTATGAGTTACTTCGAATTAGCAGTCCAGAGAATACTTTTTTCCTTGTTAATTGTCTTAGTCGACGCGTCGTCAGACAGACCCTATGCGCAAGAATATGGCTTAAAAACTTGAACTATAGTAGCCGAAAATATGAAGGAACGAACAAAGCAAGGATGGCTTTACCAAGAAAACTTCATTTGAATTTTTGTATTTCTGTAGACAATATATTTACTTGGGGTGAGATTGAACGTGTGATGCTTACATCCGGAGCTATAGCATGTTCCAATATAGCATGCATGCAATATGAATTGCAAGAGAGAGAGAGAGAGAGAGAGGGTTCACTGACAAACGGCTTCAGTCCGCGACGTACATTGCGCTCTCTCATCGATTAGTTTTATATATTTATGCGAATTTCATCCGCTCCTGGCTTTTGAATAAATTTCTCATCGAGACACGATCGCGGAAGTTATATCTGTTCGTCCCATTGAGCCCGACATCGAAATCACATATAGTAGGATCGGATAATCGGTTTCGATCGAAAACACGAGTGAGCTGCGTCGCAATTAAAAATGACGAGGCGAAAGTTGATCACCACGCCCTACCGTTACTCGGCACCGATCTGGCGATCGATCAGGCAATCGCATCCGAAGCTGACTCGCCGCGCGGTGCGAGCTTGTGCGGCTCGCGCCTAACGTAGCTCCTGCACATATATATTTTTAGCGCCTCGTCTCGCTCGCGGCGTATAGGCAAGGCAATATTTATCGCCAGGCTCGCTAGACATCTCTCAATTGCCCAATGAAGATTCCTGGCAGGCTGCCCCGGCGGACGCGGGCAGCGCCGAGACACGTCCGTTTAACTTTAGACTTTGCGCTGCCGGCTCCACAGGCCCAATTAAAACCGCCTCTCGTACGGCCGCTAACGACCAAATCGGCTCGGCGCTCCATTATCCCACTAATGACAATCCGACCGACGAACTTCGGCCGGTGCGCTCTTGCTCGCGGCAAGAGCTTTTCGCTTGTTCATTTTAAAAGCTCCTACGTAATTTCTTTCCAACATTTTCCAGCCGTCTCGCGCGCAGAGCTGTGACGGCCGGCTAAAGCGCGATATCCTGCTAATTGATATTTAATAAATGCGAGCAACATTGTTTTCTATATTTGTCGAAATGCATACACTACATTAAATTAAAAGACAACAACGCAACATCCCCACTCGTACACTAACTATAATTAATCATCCTTCAATTAGCAATGTCTTCTTTATCCTTGATGACAGTGGCAAATTAAATCAGGCGCGGCTGATTGCCTTTGAAAGAAGCTCGGCTTTGCCAGTGAACATTGTCAGATCTATAAGTTAATTAAAGACATTGATTTGTAGCTGACGTATCTATATAATAATAATAATAATCCTCCGACTGCAACTATAAATAAAGCACTCGATTTGCAATTCCAAAACAATGTGGCATCGTTATTTTAATTATCGAGTCTAGCGATTTAGGCTTAGATCGCAATTTCATTTCGAAATCATATGAAATTTTAAAGGATCATTTGTAATTGAACATTAAATTCAGCAGACAGTTATATACAATTATAAACTTGAGTTTGCATGAATTATTTTCTCGTCTGTCATATTTCTGGATGTAATCGCGTCGTTGTATTCGATCGGTTTATAGGCAATGGAGGAATGGAAGATCTTTTTTAACGTTTCGTTAATCTCCTCAGGAAACAAAAAAAGAAAAAAAAATTCACAATAATCAGTGCTGTAGGTCAGAACAGATACATTTTGTCAACGATCACTACTGTAGGTCAGAACAGACAAAATGTATTTGTTCTGACCTACAGCACAAATTGTTGACAAAATATATTTGTTCTGACCTACAGCACTGATTGTTGTGAATTTTTTACCGGAGAGGTCAATGAATCTATAAACCTGAGGCCATTTTATTATAAATAGCCATCGTAAAATTATATATTGATTATTTATTTACAGATACTTTGATGCGGATTTAAATAACAACAAAATACCTGCATTAGAACTGGATTGGAATTCGTGTTGAATATTAAATGCAGTGCTTTTCTGCTACTATTTTGGATATTTCAATGGGATAAAATATCTGGGATGTAATAGAAATGTAATAGAGACCCCGTTACAGCGGTGCTTTATGAGATACCACTTGACGTTATTTTGGACGTGAATTTATTTGTTTCTGTGAAAAGTGATTGCGGTGATAGAAAGTCGATCTTGGGAGTATAGCGATTAATGACGGATTCGCCGCATTGGGCAAGCGTATACGTGCGGCCGAGGAGGAAAAGAAGCAAGAAGCGAAGTCGGTCCGAAGCGAGGCCAGGCAGGGCTGGATCGAGCGTCGGCTAATTGCGGCCTCGCGAGCATCGACGATCGACTCTGCGTACGCGTGTTGGTGCGCGCGTGTGCGTGCCGGCGGGTGGCGACCCGCGCGCACGCGGGGGCCAAGATGGCGATTTCGCGCTCAAGGGTTTGCCGAGCTCGCCCCATTGGCCCCGCGGCCACCAATGCGCACCGAGCTGCTCGCCGCCACGCCTCCGCCTCGGCCGAGCTCTCGCCGCGAGTCGAAGCTTGCGGAGCCGACAGCCCGACAGTCGGCCAGAGACTCGGCTCCGCTCACCTCCTGCCTGGCTGTCGCTGCGAGCTGCCGCTCGATACGATCCAAGCGACGAGCGCGCCTGGCCGCGTAGAAACTCTTTCGCCGATCGAAGCCTCCTCGCGCTCGATATTGGCGAACGATACAGTGCTGCCGAGAGTGAAAGTGCACCGTCGGTCTTCGCCAGGCGGAAATGTTCTGTCTTGGAAGCGCGGTGACTGGTGCTAAAGTTGTGCCGCGCGATCGTTCGCGGTCGCAGTGTTGGTAATCAGCTGTGCCGGGGACCGAGAGATGAGCGCCGCCTGATCGGGCCGAGCCAGCAAAGTTGGAGCGAGCGTTAGTCAAGTTACCGGCGAGCCGACGATGAAGGAGATGGACTCCGGTGTGGAGGAGACCGACCTGGACGTGGGCTCGGCCAGCGAAGAGACGGAGACGATGGATCTGAAGATCCGCGCCAATCCGAAGCCGTTCAGCATCGAGAGCCTGATAGGCAGCGCCGGCAAGGCCAGCGGGCAGGGGAACGAGGACGAGGAGAAGGGCGGCAGCGCCAGCGAGGAGAGCGCCAACCGACTGCTCTACCAGCAGCACTGCCTCGCGACGGCCAGCGGAGCTCTGCCGGGTAAGTGCTGGTCTTAGCGCGACGACGGCGGCGGCGGCGGCTGCGCTGGCGCTGACAGGTTGGCGAGTTTCGCCGCAGGTTTCGCGATGCCGCTGAGTCTGTACAGCGCGTGGCTGCAGCCCATGCGGATGTACGGCGGCGGCGCGAGCGGCCCCTGCCTGCCGCCGTCGCACCTGGCCAGCTACCCGTCCAGCCAGCCGCACCAGCAGAGCCACCACCTCAGCCAGCTGAGCCTGAACCACCTCCAGGGCGCGGCCTACCCGGCGGCGGCGGCGGCCGCGCGCCTCCTGTCCTCCGCGGCGGCGGCCGCGGCCGCGGCCAACTTCACCGACGACAGCGAGGACGAGGGCAGCCTGTCGCCCTCCTCGCCCTCGGCCCACGACCTGACCAAGTCCCAGCACGGTGAGTGCGCGCTCGCGCTCCACTTTCCCCGCGATCACGCCGGTGATTCAGCGGCGACGCAGGACACGCCTAATTGCTCTCTCTTTTTTTCGCTCGCGAGCGCGGCGGTTCATTCGCCTCGCTGCTGAATAAGGAAACGGCAGAGGTGTGATTTCACTCGGTCGATGCGTCACTTACCAGTTAATGGGCGCCGCCTAATTTATGCGTGTGTTGTAAGGCTCCGCTTATTTGACGAGCGCGTATGCGAGACGCGCGATTGCGTGTTTATGGGCCCAAAATTTCTCCGGGGCAACGGTACGCGGCGCGGCGCAGTCGATACCCACGACGCTCGATTTCTCAGTGACTCACGTCGCCGTCGCGGCTAGCGCCTATAGCGAGCGAGCTCGGCTTTACGGCTTTTCGACGTGGGTGAAATGTATTTGGGCGATCAAAAGGATCGTTCAACCGGCGACGGGTTAATTGGTTCGCCAAAGAGCTTGGCTATTTGACATGCGACACAAACCTCGCCCGCGTTCGATTTCTGGGTCCTCGACGTTTCCCCACAGCGACAGAGAGAGAGAGAGAGAGAGAGAGAGAGCACGTGGGTGAGCAGGTATCCCTCCCCACTCCGAGGAAATTTGATATTAATTATGCAACGTCGCGGCATAATGAGGTGTTGGCGAGGAAATAGAAACGCTTGTCTATTGATTTTGGCGTGATAAATAAAAGCCGATTAGCCGCGTCACTTTCGTTTAACATACAAAAGACACATTACAACTACCAGTCTTCCAGCTTTGTTTTACAAGCGCACGGACACGATATTAGAACGTGATAAATCGCTGTTGTCGGAAATGATCAATTGGAAGGCTGCGCTCGTGCAACTTGAACGAAATCTTCAGGCTTTTCCGGCCGTAAATTTTCGCTGGTTCTCGCGTATAAACAATGCAGACAGTCTGAAAAGTCTCGGCTGTTGAAGCTTTAAGCAAGGCTGAAAGGAGCGCGACGATTGATTATGCAAAAGAGCTACCGTCGAGTGGCTGTTTTAAAGCTGCAGCCAACCCGACATTTCAATGAAACGCTTTAGCCGCGGCGAAGATCACAGGGCCGCGCTGAATTTTCAGCGGCAACTCGCGTGCGCTCGGGCCCGCGATTGTTGCAACGTGGGCTTTGGCAATTGTTATCGGTAGATTGCCAAGGCATTAGTATTGAGAAACGGTTCGCAAAATCAGCGAGAGCGCAAACGAAACTAAGCATTGCTCGATGCCGGTGGAAAAAGGAGGCGAGCCAGTGTATTTTAATTGCCTGGCGTCGCGCGCGCGCGTGTGGCTGCGGGCGGCTCCTGTTCTGGCTAATCGGACGATGTGCCGCGAATGCCCAATGCCGAAGCCGCGCGCGTTAGGAAATCAAATTGACGCAAGGCGAGCAGTAAAAGCGATGACGTCCCGCGTTTTAACAATAGCGCCGGCAGCGCGTTTTGCCGTCGTATCGCGGATCGACGTGCTCTGGCCTCTCAGGAGGCGGCCACGGGTCGCGCAAAACAAAGAAATACGTTTGTCGAGCCAAATCAGAAGTTACACAAGGATTATGGCGGTGGGCACGGGCCGTAAAGTTAACGGCAGCGCCGAGAGGCGCTCGAAGGGCCGGGAGCCGGGGAGACGTTTCCACGCGGGGGAAAGAGGAGAGCAGAGCCACAGCCGAAACTCGCGTCACGTAGGCAGAGCGCGCCGTCCGTGCGCGAGTGAATGGGCGATGAAGCGTATACCTACCACACGCGCGCCTTCCTTCGCCTGCTTATTTCTCATGCGCGACACGAGGGAGCTTCTGGGAATCTATATCTCTCTCTGTCCGTCTGCGTGCTCGCTGCTTATGACATACCTGCGTCTCCGGCTGCTGCTTCCTCTGCCAGGGCTATTCGCGGCTGGCCGCGCCGAACGTAGACACGGCCGAGCGTCTGGCAGCTCGTTATCCGCGCGCCCGACCCGAAAGTCCTGCCGCTACGTGTTGTCGCTCGTTAATAGAATTAATCGCGCATCGATCTCGCGCCGACTGCCGACTGCCGGCGCTGACGTCAAGAGCCTCGGTCTCGCTAACCACCGGTCCGCTGAAAAATTCATGGCTGCAGCAGCCCTACACCCGTTTCATTTACATCTATAGCCCCGCGCGCGCCGCCGAGTATCTCGCTCTCTCGCCAAAGGTAATTGCTTCAGACGGCCAATCGATTTGCCGCCTCTATATAGCATCCGCCAAGCTACACGCTTATATTCTCAAATACAGGTCATCGATTCCTTCTGAACACTCACCTACAGTCTCGGCGAGCTTTTCATCCGGCAACCTCTGATCTGCGTCATTCATAGCGATCGCAACCACCAATATTCGCTCGCGGCTAAGTAAATCACCGAGCTATCCTCATGCTATCCTTAATGAAACACTTCCGTGGCGGATATAGGAAATTAACGGAAGCTGCGAATAATTGTCATCCGCGGATAAATGCTATATATGTATATATATAGCACTTATCCGATAATTATTTATATATATAATTATCGTGCATTCATTACTAATGCATCAAGTTGCACTTTAAAGTTAGATTTACTGCATATAAAAACGATAGCTCGTGGCGACAAATTAAAATTTTACTATAAAATATTTCTCATTGTTAAAAGTGATCGTCAATTAATGCTATAGCCGACTGATTCTTTAACAATAGCTGCATATTGAACGGCTCGTAAGACTCTGTCTATACTATCACAATGTTGAAAATTAATTCGCGCCTCACGTTGCAAATCTGCATGAAACACGCTGAACTGCCAGATGCAATAGATTTGGAAACGTCAGGATCGCGAGTGCAAGATAACCCGAAGCGAATTTGGATTGACAGTGATTTTTCATGGCGAAGTATCGGTCTATTTTAACATGTGTCAGTTGCTAATAGGAGCACATCGAATTATCTTACTGCAGCATGTAGCATCAGAGTATAAAGACAAAGAAAGGCAGCGAAACAAAGAGCAAACACACTCTAAAAATAAAATTAACACTTGCTTGAGAGCTTGAAAATGATGGGCATACAGACGGAGGGTACAGGGTGATCCTTAACGATTGACCTTATTTCCACGCGGAGCACAATTTTCATACATAAATACCCAATAACTCGCGGTATTCCTCCCTTTCTCTCTCCGCAGCGACGCATTTTATAGCCTGCCATTAAATCTACCAACAGCTATAACCCTCTCGCGAAGCAATTAAGTACTATACGCTAACTGCGACTTTTTATCGCTGTTGAATCCAGCTCTTCCGAACGCGAACGCGCGCGTCGCGATGGGTATGCCGTTTTCGTGTTAAACATTCAGAAGATATTTCTCGTACCCAGCATACTTTGAAACAAAGGAACAGCCTTGTGGCTGAAAATCTTGCCGCTGTGGTCTATGCACGCTTGAATTGTTCATGTCGAACCCTCGATTTCGCATCAATCTACAGTCGACGATTTGAGGTTCATTTTTGCTTCGCTAAATCGGAATCTCGATGGGTGTGTGGCGCTGAAATAGCTCGTGCCAGTTCGTATGTCATTTTGATGAGCGAACGCGCTGACGACCGCCGATGCGAATCATCGAACGAGTGTGCCGGGCAAAGTTGCAAGCTTAATCGAGACTGGAATGCAGCTCGCTCCTCCGTCGCATCCGCACGGGTGCTTTTTTTGACGTGGCGCAGGGCGCAACGAGCCGCGGCGACGTGCGTCAGTCGCGCAAAGTACAACGGCCAATCTAGAAAAGCGAAGTCTTCCGCGCGCGCAACTGATAGGGAGGCGATCGATTAGTGTCTTTATATAGCTATCAAATGTTGCAGTGTAAAGACGCAGCGAGCTCGCCGCTCGCGCTCCCATCCGCTTCCGCGCGACGCGGACTTCAGATCGAAATTTATCTCTCGGCTTAATTATTCAGCGCGATATTTAGCGAGGCCGTTTAACTTATGCTAGACTGACGCTGCTCTCCATCTCCTCGTTGGCGCAGCCCAATCTCCCGTCTCTGCACTTCGCGTGACGATAATTGCTTCTTCCAAACTTGCGCGACAGTTGCCGACAATCACTGCCTCGACCCTATAACTTTTACTTTGTCTGGCCAACTTGCAGCATTGCTTTACCCTTCGACTTGCTTACGCGATTGTAGAACACGCGCGCATACGTATATGTACATACATAGTTTACTCACCAAACTCTATTCGTCTTTGCGATTATTGTTTACATGAGATGTAGAAAGCTTGAAACAGCTCTTCTGTATGAAATCGCAAGCATTCTCGAAATCTTTGACACTCGAGATAGGATTAGCTTTGCAGTTTTGAATAAGAAAAATAAACAAGATCTGATATGCGACTAGTGGCCGTAAGAAAGAGCCATTGGATTTCAAGACGCAGCTTGGAGAATAGCGTCGATTACGCGATCGAATCACACCCGTAAGATCTACACTTGTCGCATGTGTAATCAGCTGGCGATCGATAATCCATCAAAAATCGAGGGAAAAAAATGCCTGACTTCCTCCCGTGCCAGGCGCCACCACCTATTGGCGATTCAGCAGGCGCGGCTATCGAGACGCAGAAATTCATCGAGCGGCTGATTTATCGGTGTGGTTTTTCAGGCTCGGAGAACGGGCGTGCCTCGGCGGACAACAGCGAGGACGAGGGCGCGACGACGGGAGGGGCTGCCGGCGACGCCGACTCCGCCGGCCAGGCCGCTTCCTCGGGGTCCGCCGGCGCGGGCAACAAGGCGCGCCGGCGGCGCACCGCCTTCACCTCCGAGCAGCTGCTCGAGCTCGAGAGGGAGTTCCACGCCAAAAAGTATCTCAGCCTGACCGAGAGGTCGCACATCGCCCACGCGCTCAAGCTCTCGGAGGTGCAGGTAAGTCGCTCGGGCGTGGGGGCAAGCGAGGTCGCTGAGTCTCGATTGCCCGGATTGCAGGTGAAAATCTGGTTCCAAAACCGCCGAGCCAAGTGGAAGCGCGTGAAGGCAGGCCTGACGAGCGGCGGCGCGGGCAACCCGGCCGGTCGCGGGGCAGCGGGCTCCGGGGCGCAGTCGGGCGGCGGGCCGCGGATCGTCGTGCCGATCCCGGTGCACGTGAGTCGGCTGGCCGTGCGCTCGCACCATCACCACTTGGAGAAGTGCCCGCAGCCGACGGCGCCCAACGGGAGCAGCGCCGCGGCGGCCGGCCTCAACCTGACGGCGAGGATACCCAGCTCGCCCTGCCCCAGCGGCGGCGGCGGCGGCGGCGGCGGCGCGCTGAGCATAGGATCGCCGGGCGCGCTGAGGGCGTTCTCCGCCCCGCGACCCTCGAGCGCCGGATCGGCCAGGTAGCCGAGCGCCTGAGCGACGCCAAGCGTCTTCGGCCCGGACGCGCTCGTTCGGCGCGGCTTCGAGTGCCAAAGCGAGTAGCGATCGTCGGCGCCGCCGACTTGTCGGAGGTGAGCGCGCGCGAGCGCGAGGCAGCCTACGAGCACTCGAGCATCGCGAACCCTCTGGCAGCCGCGCGTGCACGCCACTCCGCGCTTAATTCGAGCCGCGTATACAAATCGCCATTTCAAATGAATTAATGGACAAATCTTGTACACCTATCCCGCCGAGACTCGCGCCGGGGAGCGAAGGGCGAGAGCACAAAGGGTGAATTATGAATACATATTCGCCGACGGGAGCGAGAGAGCGAGCGCTGCCGCACCCACGATTCGCTTATAGACCATATTTTTCGCTGATCTTTTGCGGGATATACGGCCGATTATTTATGGCTGTACTCGATGTATTTTAAATATTATTTGCTCGATAATTGATCAATTGCACTCTGACTATTTTTTCACTCGACTCAGCCGGACATGTGGGATATTCCTGTTGCATCAATTCACCTCATACATTTAATAATCAGTCTAAATTGAGCCATATACCTATTGTACGTGTGAAGCGCTTCTTCTGCAAATAATTTCAACAGCGCCGTCGTTATTTTCAAACTCGATTGCAATGAGCTTCGACTCGCGTTCTCTAATTATCTTATGATACTGCACACTCGGCTGCACGTGACGGGCCGGCCGCGCCAATATAATGGTTCAAATTAAATTAAAATACTTCATTTTCTCACGACTACACCGTAATCATAAGACACGATAGCGCGAAGCATCGTTTCAGTAGCGGCGGTGCCATAGCCTGATTATCGAGATACCGGCAAACAATCTCGGAGGACTTTTAGTTGGTCAAGATGTAGCGTGAACTACATGTAACGTGTTTAATTGTGAACACAATAACGTCATTGTACATATAGCAGTAACGAGATGTAAATAACCCGATGAATTTTTGCCAAACCGTTTGAATATTTATACGAGTGGCATTAGCTATGAGATGTTCACGATGTATATCACTTACTAGTATTTTTTTACAATAATTTTCGTACGTTTAAAGTATTATTATCGGCCGCGGACCGATGCCGCTATACGCGAAGAGGCAGAGCGAAAAGAAAACTGGCAGTGTCGCGCGTATAGCAAGATCGACCTGTGCGTTTGCCTGTACATAAATATACATATGACTTATACTGTATGATTATGTAACGTATAGACGACCACGCACAATAAGCGATAATCTCTCGTGGTTGGGTAAGTCGAATTACACCTTGATGGTGCACACAAAGGCCAAACCGAGTGGAGGCACCGTTGCCTAAAGGCACCGCGCATTAAGGATCTGTATTAAAAGCGAGCAGGCGACGTCAACCGTCGTCATGTACGAAAGCGCAATAAAACATGTTACCTATACTGCAGACTATCGATCTCCTATCTTTTTTCATATCCCATCAATCAAGGCGGAAGACACTATTTATATTGAGCGCGCTATTTCTAGGCCGAGCTATTTGTGCGCTCGGACACTCATGGGATTCCGGAGATAATGAAACTCACAGCAGAAAGGGACAAGGAAGACAAGAGCGCGCGGTCCGCGGCAGTAGCCAAGGTGAGTGGTGTGAATGTCATGGTAAACAAGATCAGCTGCCGCACACTCGAGAAATCAATAATGGCGCCGATCCCCTATTGGCCCGTGCACAAAGCGACCTTATGAATAAGGATTCCTCGCGCGAGCGCTGACAAACGGCACCGACCCGACTCCTCCGCTCGCGCGCCTCCCGAAATTCACGCCTCTCCAAAAGCACAACACGCACAGCACGCGCGAGGCCTCGGCACAAAGGCAAGATCTATGGCGCGAAAGGCGTGATCGTCGCACTGTGCGCGCTGTCTCGTATTTTGACAATTCGTCGCTGCCGCCACGGCCGACTCTTCCCAGCGGGGCTGCTAAACTGCCGCCGCAATCCGCGGCGCGGCATAAGGACGAGGAGCAAGGTACACGGGTGCGTATCCGCGTACGCTGACATAAGGCCTATATACCTCGTGGGCGTGACGTCCCATATGTGCCTCTGGCGATCGCTTCTCTCTAACTGCTCGTGGCGCGCGGGGATCATCGTCGCCGATGCCGACGCCCGTTTGCCGAGCTGACAAACATCGGCTCCGATCGCGCGCCCGCAGTTTCCCGAAAAATTAGCGGCCCGCGCGTCCGAAGCTCGATTAATTCGCGCGGCTGTCGCGGTTGCGCGCCGCGCGTTGCGACCCCCTAATTACGCGCCGCCGGCCGCGCGCACAATTCGCTCGGAGGCGTTCTCGCGCGCCAGCTGCGAGCGAGCAGCGCGCGAGCCGCGCGCGTAATTCGGTGGGCATGATACGGGCGACGCCCCGAAACTGCTATATACGCGCGCGCCGCAATTACAGTCCCGCGCGCCCGATTGCTTTCGACTCTGTAAACAATTGCCGCGGCCCTCGCGCGACTCTCCAACGACAATTCCCGCCCGAGCGTGCGCCATCTCGTCCATCTTTGTCCATCTCGTCGTCCTCCGTGAGCGCATATTTTCCGTCACCTTTCGCGGACCAATTGCGCCGGCGAACCAGTCGCGAATCGCGTTAGCTTGTTTTTCGTTATCCTTCTCGGCCCTTCGAGCGACCGAGCGAGCAAATGCAAAAGCGTCGTGGCGCACGGAAGCCTCATCGATCAGCTCGAGGTCGATGTCTGTTGACGCGCTCAGCTGCGTAAAGACCGCGCACACATCGAATAGATCGAGCGAAGAGACTGTTCTCGTTCGGGGGAATGTCGCGTGTTTGTTCAAAGCCCCCTAGTCGCGCCGAGGTTTAATCAATTACGACGGCAAAAAAGGAACGAGTCAAATGAAATTAAGGAAGATAATCAGAGAACGAGTGGCGGCCCGATTCGGGGCGGGGAGGGGGGATTTGGGAAGGCTGCTTTCGAAGACTCTCGGAGCCACAATGAGAGCGAGCATCATTACTAGGCAGCAGCAGAGAGCAGGACCTAGCGGCTACAATGAACTAAGTGCATTACGGTTAATAGACGCGGAGCGGGTCGTTTAGCAGTTTAGGTAGCGCGCGCGCGCGCGAGCGAGCGAACGAGCGAGCGACGAGGATAAATCATCGCCCAGAGGCGACACGCCTCCATCCCCGACGAGCGCTGCTATATATAAGCTTCCCCCGTTACGTGTAATGGCTGCCGCTGCCGCCGTCGCTAGCTGCTAGTCTGGGCGGCAGACAGAGCGACAGAGGCGAATTATAATCTTGCACGCGCTATAGCCCGGCGCGCATTATGTACCGCGAGGCTCGTAAATAGAAGAAAGGAAGCCGGCGAGCTCTATGGCTGCGCGCTTCAGTTCTCTGAAATGGGCTCTAGCTGAGACTAACACTCGCGCGCGGAATTCTCTTGTGTTCGCGCGAGCCGCGCTAAGAACAATTTGCCCGCTCGCAGTCCCGTGGCGTCCTTCTTTTACGCACGGACACAGTCGACGACGACCGCTCGTTGTGCCGCGACTGTCGGCGAGGAAGAAGCTAGCGAGAACGCTCGATTTTCGACAATGCGGGCTAATGAACGCGCCGATCAGCGAGCGACAGACTAGACGAGCTTCTCTAATTGCAAGACAATTTTCATCCGTTCCGAGCTTGCCAAACTCGCGCGGGACTTGTCGGTATTGGATAAGCAATATTGACGCCCAACGAGGATATTTCAGCCGCGGCTCGGAAATGCACGTCGCAATCGTCGCGGCCGCGGAGAATAAAAGCGCGACGGCTTGTTCGAGAGCGATACTCTGAATATTGTATAAAAAGGTAGGCGCTGCTTCTGCTGCTACTGCTGCTGCTGCTGCTCCTGCTGTTGTCACTTAAAGCGAACGGTTTATCGACAGAATTCATATCGAAATTGGAGGTTGATTAATTTTCATCAGCAAGCTAAAATCGTTTTAAGCCACGATTTCCGCTCTCGGATCAAACGTCAGATCGATTGACGTTCGTTCAGCGACGAGTTATTGGCGCGCCTCAACAATTCAACAGACTCGCGACGAATGCGCGGAGCAAGGAATGTAATTAACAACGATTGCGCCTCTTTTTGCTTCTTTATCGGCGCCAGCCGAAAATAGACGAGACCGGCAGTATCCTGTAAACAAATTAAACGGCTTATCGGCCAGTGCAAAGGCAAGCCACAGACCGTCGTTAATAAAATAATAATCGTCAGAACGGACACGTACGGGTACTTCCGAAAGCGGCATAATGAGTGGCGCATGCACGAGCGCGCGCACATCGGCAGATTATCGTCCGAGTCGGAAAGCCACAGACCGCAAATGGAGAGGGAGAGAGAGAAGTCATGGCTTCCTGCAGGCACGTGACACGCACACACGCGCGCGCGCGTCCGTATATACACACGGAGCGCGAACAAAAGTCGGCGAGTCGACAATAGCGGGCGGAAAAGTTTCGCGGCGGGGGCTTCGGAAAAAGCGCATCCATTTGTCATCGATGATTTGCAGCCGTGAAGCCGTGCGGTCCCTCAGCGCGGTGCGCGCGCTTTCAGGGCGCCGCTCCTCGACCCGAGGGGCATGTTGACCGTTGTCGCGCGCGGCCGACGACGACGACGACGACGACGACGACGACGGGCTTCTACCACTTTTGTGCGCTGGCGCCTCCTCGGCTTGGCTCCTCTCCTCCTGCGGGCAGGCCGCGAGGCCCCTGGATCGCTCTCCGAGGTTGGTCGTAAATCCAAGTTAACAGCCGTGAGATTGACCGGCGAAGCGACGCAGTCACAACACATCCGCTCGTCCACGCGCTAGCCGAGAAAGAGACACTTAGCCTCCGCAGGCTACGTCCTCCGGGGCGCGCGCGCCCCTTACCCTCCTGCCCGTTAATTCCCATCGGTCCGGGAGCACTTTGGCGCGATTCTTTCCCACAGTCGCAATTTGCCGCGACGCGGTTCCGAAGTGGCCGTGAAATCGCTCGAAGAGAGCGCGACTAATCAGCCAACTGCACGCTCCGCAGCTTTACCGTCGATGCCTAGTCCTGATTGAATGGCGTCACTCGGCGACTGCTGCCGTGATTTCTATACTTGCTTTCATTAGCAGCTGAAAAATTGACATTCCGGACGACTATCGTTTCGACTCTATTTTGAGTTGGATTACATTTTATTCACGTAATTTTAGCTGTCGTGCGGTGAAGACTGCCTCGCGAGAAAGATAAAGATCTCAAGGTCTATTCGCAGCAGGCGAATATTGAAACGAATCAATTTTTAAAGCTTCTACTTCTTTTTGAATGCAGAGAGAGAGAGAGAGAGAGTGTCGGCATGGCACATCAGTCGCCCGTAAAAATAACCAGACTCTCCACTCAACCACTCTTTAAATATGATTTCGCTGTTTGATTAATAAATGCAGCAAATTGTAAAACCTGTTTCGTGTAAAACAATCAGTCCTCGTGCCCGACAATTAAATCGTACCTATGCATTTCAAAGATACAAGCTAATGGATGGAAATTAAATTCTCTTGCCTCATACAATAATAAAACACTTTTACCTATTTTAGGAAGGCAGCGTGTCCTTTTAGTGCAATCTAATCAATTAGACGAGCCCGCCTTCTTGGATGAATAAATGAACTAAAAGCTGCAACTGACATCCTCTGTCAATTTTGCAGGTGTGAATACTAAATATGCACTCTTCTAGTTATGTATCGAATCTCTTGTATCAGTTCTCAAATGCTTTAGAGTCTATTTTACTTTCGAATTCAATTAAATTTAAAAGCAAAGTCGAAATGAAGCTGGAGTGAGAGAAAAAACAAAGAAATCGCAGGACCAAATACGACAGATTAAAGGAGCGTTACTGACAATAATCGCTCGATCGCCCTAAGGCGCCTAATTGAGAAAGAGAAAGAGAGCGACGAAGTGGTCGGAAAAAGGGACGCCAGCGGCGATGGCATGGTGACTCGGGGGAAAAAAGTCCAAAGGGATGGTCGATAAAAAAAGAATCGAGATTCGATAAATTGAGACAGGGTGGATTTCGGTAAAAAAAAAGAAATAAAAAAAAGGAGAGAGTGAGAGAGAATGAACGACGAAGTGATCGCCCGGTGTGTTTCTCGGTAAATTAAACGGGAAAGAGAGATTTATGCAGCAAACAGAAATGGTGTGAAGTGCCACGTGACTCTGATATTTTTTTGACCTTTTTTATGGTGACATTGGGAAGGGATGCCAGCATGACTGCGCAAAATTATGATCACAAAAAAAGCTCATTATAATCAATTAAATGCTGATGGAACTGCATTAATCGAACGAACCACAATAGAAGTATACTTGCAGATTTCTTAGAATAGACGCGCCGACTAAAAATGCCTTGGGTAACTTTGCATACAGCAGCCGGAACAAAGTCCAGCAGTAAGTATGCGAAGAGGAAGATAGCGTCGCGCACAAAAGCGTCTCGGCAAGAAAGGGAAGGAAGGAAGCTCGCGCACACCAACTCTCTCTCTCTCTCTCTCTCTCTCTCTCTCTCCTCTGTGCTAGCGGGGTGTAATTGCTCTCCGGTGGGCGGAACGTTGAGAGAGAGAGAGAAAGAGAGAGAGAGAGAGAGAGAGCTCCGTGACGATGGGCGTGGCTCGCTGATTACACCGCGAGAGACGAGGAGGACGACGATACTGATATCCCCGTCTCTTATGATGCCTTTTTTTAACTCTCATCTGCCTGTACTTTCCTCGACGATGTATTACGTTGGTCCTTGCGGGTTGTTAATCATAGATGAGGTAAGCAGGCTATTGTCGCGAACTGTGCTAAAGATTTTTCATTCAACTCGGTTGAAATACGCGCACAAGCTACTGGAAATAGTCCATTGGGCGATAATCGACTGTACGTTTGTCGTTTATTATGAAAACAACCGAACATCGGAAGCTTACGAAGCACTTTATCTCGGGAACTTTGCAATGGAGAAGGTGAGAATGGATCAATCGAATAAAAACACCATAACATCGAAAGGTCGCCTCGCGTTGCAGGACAAATAAAATAAATTTATCTGTCAAGGGACACACCCTTTTGGCGTAAGCTTGCGATCAAGATCGAGAAGAAGGAAAAAGGAAAATAAAAACGGAGAGGTTTTTGAGAAAAGTGTAGAGCGGCGACGAGGAGAGCGAGAGAAAGAGAGAGTGCGAGCAGTTATCTGCTTTACGGGTCGCTATTTAAATGGCTCTTCCGTTCGCGAGAGTCTTGGATTTGGGGCAATTCGAGTGCTCGCCTCGGGGATATCCCTTCCCATCCACGCCCCGCTGACTGGACTGTTTTTTATTGCTCTCTCTCTTTTCTTTCTCTCGCGTGTGTGCGACTGTGTTTCGCCGGGGATGAAGTGGGTGGAGCGCTCGTGGACACAGACTCGCACGCGCGCACTACTTGACTCAGCATACACTCGCGCCTCGCCTCCGGCTAACCCGTCCTCTCTAGCTTACTTCCGCGACTCTTATTTTCTTGTCGGGGATTTTCCGCCGCGCTGCTGCGATACTATACGTGGCTCCGATTCGATTGCCTGGCTTTTCGTTGAAATGCTCCTTTTCATGCTGTCAATTTGTCTGCGCTGATGTGATGCACGAGATAAAAGCTCTTTGATTGTGTAATTGCGGTAAATACAGAGACAAAGACGTGCCAAGCTGTTAAAATAAGCGCGGAACGGCGACACTCCGCGGCCGCGGCGGCTGATCGCGTAATTGCCAAATAAACACGATGTTGGCGGGCGCCGCGTCGCGGCGTGGCACTCATTAAACAGTTATAAGCGGCAGACATTGCCGAGCAAGGCACCAGTGTGGAATTGCGGTCTATTCTCGGTGTCGCTTACTTCGCTTGTCCGAGGCTGTGACTCGAGCACTCGCGCGTTCTCGCTCGATGGGCGTCACTGCCACGGGTCCATTCAGAAGTCACTGATCACTGATTTATTTAGCCACGCGACTCGCTAATGTACCTCCTTTATCCCCGATTGACCAACTACTCATCGCGTTCCACCACCATCTTCCATTATGCACGCTTACAAG
Organism: Phymastichus coffea; assembly: GCF_024137745.1. Lineage (NCBI taxonomy): Eukaryota > Metazoa > Arthropoda > Insecta > Hymenoptera > Eulophidae > Phymastichus > Phymastichus coffea. The sequence continues at coordinate 1,541,625 of NW_026706866.1, forward strand.
GCGAACGCTCATTTATTCGACTCAGCATTGAGCTATTAACGCGAAATCTGCGACAAACGCGTTACCCGACAGCATTTTCAATAAGCGAAAAACACATACGTAATTTTCGTCAAACATGGCCCGAGCATGAATTCACAACTGAATTAACGTCATCTGGAACGGATAGCGCACGAAAGCAGCGAGAGAGATTCGCTAATCAGCGTCAAATATTAATAGAGTGCAAACAAGCCGCGAGAGGGATTATTATTAATTCAGTCGCTCTCGCCGCGAGCGGTATATCGCTTTGGAATTATATTTACGTCAAAGATGAAAATCGCGCGCGGCATCGGCTGGGTGTGTCGCGTGTATATATAGCCAATTTGCCGAGGCTTCGCTTTATCAGGACCCGATCACTCTCTGCTCTTAATGAACCTCGATGAGTCAGCAGACAAGTCGCTCCGACCACGCAACGACGCCCGCGATGATCTGCGATCCTTACACCACCGCACTCCAAACTTTTCACTCGTATCATTCGTCCGCTTTTGTCATGCTCTTGCTAACTGGATGATCGTGTTGCCACAGCCAAAGTATATTTTTATGCCAGTGGACAGAGCTCAAGCCAAGTCACGTCTGCCCTAAGTATTGTTATTATCGTACTTTTAATTTTACGTTCTATAATTGAAATTAAGCGGAACTTTATAAAAATCTTCAACGAATAAAGACACTTGCGTTTAAGGACGTTTAATCTGATCAAATTGAATTTTGTATAAGTGAACATTAGTATGGTGTACACACACACACACACACACACACACACACACACACACACACATATGCGATTATGAAATTGTTAACTTTTTATTCAATTGAGATCCACCTGAATACTGCTTGCACATCCTCTTAATAATAAATGTAAAATAATAAGTTCAACGTCATTGTGCAAGAAATTCATATAAAATTGCGAGGTGAAACTTTATTACTTCAAAAAACCCTTTATTTCCAAGTGAGAATTAATTCTTTATAAAATTAATTCTCTTACGTGCTTGAAAGATTGGATAAGAAAGAGAGGAACAAATCAAAGCGACTACTTGAGAAGAAGGCTTGTTCAAATTACCATACATATTGAAAATTCTATGCTGACATACAGATACGTAAACGAGTTGCGGTTACGCTACCGTTACTAAGGCACTCCTTTGAAGAGGCAATTTCCATCACTGGTATCTGCATCACCGAGAACGCTTAACACGCTTAATAAGCAGCCGAAATGATATCTGATGCAAGTGTTCATTGATGATTGTTGTTTAGACATGGATCATTGAAACTTTTTATATTCGCGACTATCGACATCTACTAAGCTGAACGCAATAATCATATCGCCTTAAAAAGTGGATGCTAACGATTGCAAGTCGCAAATTTTCACACAGCCCATTACAAACAATTAATTATCTCGACACAAGCCCCTATCCTCAAGTGCTATAGTCACGAGTAGCTTATAGTGCGATAATCCGCTTATACATTATTTATATATCCGTAATGCAGAATAGATTTCTTAGCCGATAGACAAATTCACTCTCTTTTTCCATTTGGTAGTCACGCAGAATTATGTGTCGCGGCGAGGGAAGGACGCGCGCGATTAACTCTCACGTGAATTATGAATGAGCTAGTGTTTTTCGCAGTAACGCAGATCGAAGGGGGCACAAGCCTCCATCCAGCTCTGTCATAAATGCATGATGCGCCATAATACACGAGTTGCTTTCAGGGAGCGCGGGGTGTCTCTCCTAACTCTTCGCTACGTGCGTCGTTTAATCAATCTTGTTACATTGATCTAATTTTAACTGTCAAACGTTGAGCATAAATTTTATAAAATGTTCGCGTGCATTTTGTACCGATGAGTAAAGACCGATTGGATTCGCAGTCGTGCCAATGTGACGGATAGACGGTGGATCATTTTGCGCGATAAAAATAATTGATTATCATGCCGATGTCGACTCGGAGAAAAAAAAAGACGTGAGAGTGCGTGCATTGGTGCAGACGAACTCCGCAGCGATGTAGATTAATATGCAGACGCTGTTACAGCGCTTGGCGCACACCAAAGACCTATAAGAGAAACTCTGCTTTCAATATCTATAGCCGAAACAATCGATAAGCGCTTACCAGCTAAACGCTACAGTCAATGTTAATGAAATGTGTATAATCTATGTATTAGAGCTAATTACAGATAAATTAAATAATTCAAGCTATTTAATTAACCGAACAGATTCGACTCAGTGGGAACTATCAGGATGCTCTTGCTTCTTGCTCGTTAAATAGACTTGCCCATTCAAAGCAACACGAGCGTTTGAGTAAAATTAGACATTCTGTACATTTATATACATGTTTATTATTACATAATAGTTTAGCAGTGATATATATTTATCAATAAATGAGCTTAAATACATTTGATAAATACACGCTAATGCTAACAACAAATACATGACGCTCACAGGCTTTTCTTGTTCTTTTTGTCGTACCCTTACACCTGCATTGGTAATGCGCCATTCCGACTATTTATAATACATTCATTGATAACCCAGTTTCTTGATTGCTTTCAAAGGCAACCGTTCACGAGTATCGCGACATTCTACAAACACATTTCGACTAAAAATTCATCTAGTTTTAAATAAAGTTAATTATTTCGACGTCGCGAAACATCGTATAACATTTGAATTTGATGCAAAAAAACTGATACACCAGTAGCAATGAAGCGTGATTTTAATCCGGAATCAAAGACTCGATGGCTATTAAACCATGCAAATAGTAACAACAAATCACGGTAAAATACTTAATTCACGCAAACACATTTTCCAACGCTGACATAGATGAATGCTCAAGTTTCCGTTAAAATTGCAAAAATTTGTTTATTTTTTACTATTATTCATCTATTATTACTCAATGCATTACTACAGGCATAATAACGTAGTTAATAATTTATACATAAAAAACAAGCTATGGTTTGTCAAGAAATAACATGGCGCAATCATTATGCAAAGTGGATTACATAAAAACAAGGTTTGAACGAAACGCAAATTAAAAATGTATTAATCAAAAAAGCACTCTTTGCTCGCCAGCAAGTCAAAGATCCGGAAAGCATTACATTTCGTGTAATGCGATAAGAGTATGTATTTATTTAGATGCAAGCGTAATACTATTATCAGATTAATTTCACTCCACAAATAACGTTTTGATGCTTTATAGCTTAGAAGGTAACAAGTGGTAAAATTAAACTAGCCATTTTATTGTCACCGCGTTCACATTTTAATGGCGTGAAAACTCAAATGGTAAAAATAAATCATTTTATATTTACGAATGCTACTTGTATTTTTAAACTAGCTGATTAGTAGCAATATCGTTAATACCAATTCTCATTTCTTAACTTTGATAAGATAGAGGAAAATGTACAATTGTATAGAAAATGTTGAAGGTTTACTACAGTTAACCAAAGTTTATTTCAGTACCTCTAAATTCAATAATTCAACGATTCATCAATTTTTCATTAATTTTGAATGTCGAAAAAACGTTTTTTATAAAAATTACAGTTGACACTTTTATTCTGACATTCACTTGTATTTGCGACCGGTTCACAATAAAATTAAGTCATTTATGACCAAATTTGCCATGAAAATTTGCCATGCAGCTATTCGTGTTTTTAAACCAGCTATAGCTGACGATGGTCGCTGTGCAAGATAGAACTCAATTTAAATAAATATATTTTATGTATCTAAAATTTTGTTAATCACGTTCTACAGCGTACAAATGTCATCAATTCGAAAATAGATCGTACAGTACATAAAAGTATTTAATATGCGAGAAGTTATATAAAAAAACTATTTTCATAGGAATGCAGCATTTCATGATAATAACCCATAGATGTTCAACTGTTCTCGTAATAAAAATACCAACAACAATTTCATAACACTTGGTATGTCTTTTGGTTGATTTTAAGGCTGACTTTTCAATACTTTTAAGTTATTACAATATACAGTTGACTCATTTTATTGTTATTTACAAGTTAAGACCCGGGTGGTGTTTAGATAATGTAGTTTCTTTTTCTACTGCTCAGCTTTTGGCAGTTCTCATCGCCGTTAGACGCAGTTCTCACACAGTGCTTTTTCCATGCACACAAGTACAATTTCTATTAAATGACTTCACAAAAGCAACGAAAATACGCTTCATTTTTTTTCAAACGTTTGCGATGACTGAATGAGCTCAATAATTCGAGACAAACAGCATACTTAATATTGACCTATTAACAACATTTTGATACCAAATAAGTTAACCATATATTGATTCATAATCGATGCCATATTCAATCAACAAGGATTTCATTAAATTAAAAGTATATTACTAAAAGCTGATACTACAGCAATATCTACTTTCAACAATCGTTACCAAATCTTTTTCAAAAAAAATTCAAGACTGATCACATGTAACATAGGAAATAAAGAAGATTTCAATACATATTTGGTTAAAGATCACAATTTCTAATAGATATATAAAAAGTCTACGTATAGCAAGTGCGATATTAATTCTTATTTGCCGGTTAAAACTATTTGATAAAACGTCACAAAAATTATTTTCACAAAAATTCAAACGTTAAAGCGAGTTTCAGAGCTATCAGCTAACATAAGGGTCACTGTTCGGTTATTTATCCATATGAGACGAGCTAATTTCATAGGATTCAATCGCGCGACGTCGTTTATTGGCGCAGTGCTATAAGACTTGATACAGCGAATTTGTGAGTTTCCAAGACCAAACATTCCACTGCTTATTTGCTATTACATAAAAAATGGTTTGTTTTTCAACGCTCAACTGAATTCAATTAATATGCAAAAAAACTATAAATAATATGTTCTTACCTGCCAGAAGCATAGTTTATTCTCCGAACAAGAGTAACTAACCAAATACTTCCCTTCTGGTGAAAAAGCTAAAGCAGTTACCGGAGCTTGATGAGCAATGATAGTCTGGCATTTTACGGTGCCACGAAGCTCATAGAGCGCAATATGACCAGTACGGCTTCCAACAGCTATCCTGCGAGTAGCGGGGTAATGGCTTACCTATATAAATAATGTACGCATTATTAAGAGAAACAAACTATTATATACTGTAATTTTACTTGGTTGAATCTGCAAACAGCTGGGAAAACTTCGTTTAATGGCTTGGTCTTTAGATGACCAGGATCCAAACAGTGCAAAATAATGTCCATAACCTGCAATCGCAGTAATATTTAAAAATATCATTCACGCAGATTTAAAGAGATGACTGTATTGTAAAAAAACATACTTCGACTAATAAATCATTCATTTCACTCTGCATTTTGTCAATAAGTTGCTCAACAATTCTCAAAATTTCTGGCTTGGCTCTGGCTAGTACACTCGATGCAGGGTTAACGTTGAGAGCTTGTGCGTTTTGTTGCATTGTGTTGAACCTGGCGACTTCTCTAGCCATCGTCGTAATGAACGCAGCTGGACGAGCAGTGGCAATTAGGGTCAAGGCATGACGGGAGGTTCTGCAACTATCTGCAGCTGGAGTCAATGGAAGACCGTAGGTCATACTAGGTACAAGTTTGTCAGCATCACAGCACATTTCAAGCAGACTTAATAGTACCTTTAAAGCATACAATCATATATAATTAAGCATCAAAATCCTTTTTTAACTCGATATAGTTTTTACTTACCCTGGATACATCTAGATAAGGTTCCCACACAGTGAACCCACGGCCAACGAGATCTATTGCAGCTCGTCTAAGAGAAGTGTGCAGTGGTAACTTTGGTGAATGTGGCGCATATAGTAAATGGGTAAGCGCCATGCTGGTAAGTCTAGAGAGGTTGTTGTTTCCGATTCCAAAACCTTCGACAACTGAACTCTTCCGTCTTTGGTCATTGTCTCTCTTTTGATTATTAGCCGACACGTCTTGTCCAAATTCCGCTCCGATGACTCCCAATAATACTACAGCAGTAGTTTGCTTGCGTTTTAGCTCTGCGGCACTTGACGGCTTTCTCGACACGCTTAATTCTATGAACACGCGCATTATTTATTTCCTTTCTTTTCTCATTGAAAAGGGAAATGTACCTTCCGCAAGTTCTTCTTCTTCGTCATCATCTACTTCTTGTGGGTCATTATTTGGAGGAGGGCTACCCGACGGTGGGCTTTGATTTTGATTTTGAGGCGCAATAGGCTCTTGAGTGCTGTACATTGGTAAATATGGAGCCCAACTGTCAACCAATGTTTTTCTACCTTTAGGTCCCATCCTTCCCAATTCAGCCAGTAAAAGTGCTTGAGCTGCTTCTCTTATCTGCAATAAAATCAAATTTTATAGCTTCATCAGATTCAATTCTTGTAATTGGACAAACCTCAAGGCACTGATGTTGCCAACGCCGAGCCATCATTTCGACTTGCGGTCTTTTGAAAGTTTTTGATCCACCCAAAGTAGCAACTTTATCAGGAAGTAATACACAGTGCAACGTAGCTAGCAAGGACCACCCTTGTTTGATTTGGGCTTGTTGCACCGTGTAAATTTCTTCATTTTCTTCTTCTGCTTTGTTCCAATTGACTGGTCTACTTCCCGGTCTACAAAAATATTAATTTTCATTGGTTTCAAAATCATTCAAAAAATTCATGGTCACCTGTGCATTTTACGACTCCTCTCTTGTTCAGGGACAAACGTTGCGTTATTCATCGACATCAAAGTATTAGACAGAGCTACCACGGCTAACAAGTGATTGCTGGTCAGAGTCGTTGATAACTCCCAATGAGCTCTCGACGTGAAAGCTCGCGTAAGGCGTTCTTGCCTGACTAATTCGACTGGTAAGCGCTGTTCTAACTGCGTTACTGGTTCTCCTAAACATTGCTCCAAGTGGCTCTGCCATGTTGGCAACAGGAACGACATATATCCTGGCACGAGCAAACAGTAGAACGTGTAAATTTAACTAAAGAGTACTTAGCAAACAAAACGTAATAATCACCTCCTTTGGATAAAACTCCAAACGAGACAGGCACCATCGGTCTGAGCAAACCTAATTTTCCTTCGCATACCCGATCCAGATCTGGATCCATTCCCCAAGCATGCAGTAAGCTTAACAAGAGTTGAGCTATTTCCATTGTCGAGTTCGGTTCATTGAAAGCACCATTGCGCTTTAATGAGTTCCTGCCGTCAGCGTTCCAACCATCACCTATAAGTTAGTCAATTTGATTGGTTGATTTTAACAATAATCTTTTCAAATTAAATTTAATCATTACAATAGTAATAGAGAGAAAAATAATTGACAAACGAAAGTTACAGCTAAAGTATAGACTATTGCTATTAAAAAATTACATGACATTGTTACATAAATAACAATTTTGAATGATACCGAAAATAATACAACCCTAATGGATCACTTTGTTCTTCTATCGTATAACAAGCTCATTTTATAATAAATTATATATTAACGATATTATGGATCAATACAAGACATTTACCGTGAATAATGATAATAAATAAACACAAAACAGTGAATATGGAGTATATTGCCCTTTATATTGTCACTGTTATCGAGTACAAACTGAAATGAATGAAATTAATAATGAGGAAGCGAACGTGCATGCCTTCAATAAAAGCACCTACGTTGAACACCAGACGTAGATCTTATGCTAAAAATAGAAAAAATATACGTTTCTTCAAAAAGAAATGCAAGCAGCTCACATTAGATGGAATATTGAAAATGAACTTATGATTCGATGAAATGGCCAATTATTTGAAACGTACATAATAAAATAATAAATTCAATATTAATTAACGAAAAATAAAATAGCACCTTGAATTACTGATTTTCACAAGAGCACAATATAATAAATATTGAATGATGCAGTCATAATAATAAATAAAAGCGAGATGTGGAAATGCAATTCATGCAAAAAACATAATTTGCGACAATTATTTTGTGTCTCATGTATTGCAAAGCAAACATATTTCTAACCTTTGCCATCGAGAGTCGACGGCTTCAAGCCAACACTTTCCACTTTGGCTTGTATTTTAGTATGCACATTTTCTGCGCCCTCCTTCATCTTAGCAATTATACCTATAGAGAAATCCACCCACTAAGCAAATTATGTAACTTCGACATGATATTTTTTTTACAATAAAGCCGGGTAGTAAAAAACAAAACCACAAAATAGCACAGTGCTTCGCAAACAAGACTTGCAGATTTACATCTGGACGAGTTGTCGTCAGATTTTTTATCAGTGGATCACCAAGCTGTAAGTCCTGCCATTGAAAACTTATGTTGATATAACAAGGTACAGGTAATTAAAATAATAATGAAATTAATTGGATTGAAAAATCAATTGAAATTGTTGAATTCATCATTGAGCTTTTTAATTGTAGCGTTTCTCAGTCAAATTTGTATGAAATTCAATTCGATTTTTCAATCGTAAACGTGTATATATACATAATTTGTCAACAAAAATAAGATATCGACAGTGAAACAAAAACATATATAAGGCCAGTTAATGTAACAATGAACAGTAATTAAAAAGCAAATAAAATTGTGGAACAATAGATTAAATAAATAATAAATGTAAGAGTAAACAAATAAAATTTGCAGGTTCTACAATTTGCTATAGCACGGTACCATGACGATCCTTTTCCTTCAATATCCTCTCCATGTCGCCAGCTTTATCCTTGACGCGACCGAAAAAGTCTACAAATGTTGAGATTAGTCAATGTTTACCGGGTTTTACCTTACATGCAGTACCTCAAAAATACATTGATTGCACCCGCATTCTTAACCCTTCAACGACCAATGCGGTCTTTGAAATATATTTTTTAAAAAGCATCTACTTTTATTAGTAATCGTCGAAGCAAGTGGCAAATAACTGATGAGAAGTTGAAAATATTATATAGCAGTCATTGATAATTCTCGATAATATATTAGAAACGGGATATGAATAATTATAGACGACCGACAGTAGACATAGCATTTTTAAAGTTGAAAAATCAAACCAATTTTTCATATAGCTCGAATACTGATAAGAACATGTTTTAAAAGGGCTAAGAGGAGTGCCAGGTACTAAGACTGTGCTCACCTGCAATTTTCTTATGCGCATCAGGGCTTGCTGACTGCGTAAGTGCAGCAACCTTCTGATATTCGGTGGCATTAATCAAACCTTGCGCTTCCAATGTTCCAGGTGACATAGCACCATACTCGTCGCTCAATAATTGTACTATAATAATGGCAGCGAAATAACATTTTTTTATAAAGCAATGTAAGACGTTATCGATAAACACCGTGATTCAAAGAAAATATCGAGCTATCGTGGCTCACTCGAACAGGATACCTGAAAATAAAGTATATGTTAAAGCGAAACAAACTTTACCTATTAAGCCTTCGATGTCGAAAAAGAGTATGTGACTCTCTGGATCTTTAGGATTACTACGGAAGCCTTGGATGGTAAGTGGAGCTCCTTTGGCCCGGATTTGATTGCCGTGCTCATTTCCATGGCCACCGTGGAGCTGCTGCAATTGATGCAGACCTCGTTGCGTTGCATGACGAATGGCCGATAAGTTTCTATGTCTCAAACCTCTGCAATGCAATTCAACGCACGATAGTCAGTAGGAGCAAATATATTGTTCTTGTTGCAGCTCTTTTTTTTAGATTATAGGCGAACTCGTACCTAAAAAAGTGAACAGCTGGATTGGCAAGACCTAAGTCACCACCGTTGCTAGTCGAACTAGATGTAGCTATGATGTTCTCATCGCAAGCATATAATACTTCCTCGGCTATGATACCATGCAGGACGCGATCCAAATGGCCAGTTTCCATTTGCCAAACATAAACTGCTCCGTCAGAGCATCCGACAATCATAAAATCGTCATATGGTCTCCATTTAATGGTAACAACTGGGAACAAGTGGCGTGAGGCCAAGACCACGCACTTGCGCTCGGCTAACGACAACAACGTCACGCTGTGATCCGAGGCCACACTGCACACGCATTTTTGTATTCTTGGCTGTAAATACAATAAGAACAACTTTACTTGCAGTGAAGTCACAATAACGCTGAACGTTTTATCATATAACAATACACTTACACTACAATTATCCGGAGGAACTAAAAGCTGAGTAATTTCCCCAGCATGAACGCAGAAACGATGAATCAATGTTCCAGCGTAGAGATCCCATAGGCAGACTGCAAAGTCAACACCTCCAGACACTAGGTGAGTTTTATCATATCTTGGGGATGCGCCTTGGGGATACAGTAAGCAATTGACACGACCCGAATGACCGTGAAGAGTTTGATGAGGAGGCCAACCTAAGGGATTGCAACGTCAAGTTAGCAACAGTTATCGCTTTGTCATTATTCGGCATTTCCAATTCAACAAATTTTTTGCTTACCGTCGTATTGCTGATGATTTCCATGCAACAGCTGCAACATTACAGTTTGCGTAGCCGGGACGATGATGATGCTTCCATCTTCTCTGCCTACAACTAGCCGACTTTGTTGGGGTAAATAAATGCTAGCCGTGAGCTTGATACCGTGGCCATCTCCAGCATCCAGCTGATCCAAAATGCCAACAGGAGACGGCTTCATTGCTTCCCAAGCATCGGCAATACTGATTTTCAAAGTAGGGGGTAACATTGGCGTGGCCGCATCGTTCATTTGAGGCAGTTGAGCGCCTGGAACCTCTGGGACTGTCCATAGCATTACGACACCTTCGCTGTCGCCGCGCAAAAGATACTTTACAGTTTTGTTGCCACGCTGGGCTGTGACTAGTCGCATTGCTGGCGGGCATGACAGAGGCTATCAAAGTATAATCGTCAGAAATTTACTTTGATCAGTAGGTATCTTCAAATTTTACGACAAGTATACAAACTTTATCGCCCGGTTGCGTCAACGTGCAATACAAATAAGGCTGATCAGATTCGGCCGCAGGTGTTGAATGGAATTCCTTGTTGTCTGCCACGCTGCTGCTCAGTAATTAGTGTTAGTTGTTTAGTTCACTTTAATTCAAGCGATCGTTTTGGCTTTCTCAAAAATTAGTTTGTCGTTAATAAGCTTGCATGAAAATACTTTTGAGAAATCAAAACATGCATACGAAAAATATTAACACTTAAAGAACACACATCTATAGTATTCAGAAGCTATCCCATTTCGTATAAAAGTTATTTAGAGCAATAACAGCCCTCTATTGCTCATTTTTACAATTCTCGGCAACCAATACTTATTTACATTTCCCGCAATATAACGCAATGAACTGCAAATAAAATACCCTTTATATACACCTGCTACCAAGCATTCCACATATCGGTATATTCGTGCACTCATTTAAGCAACAGAAGCAAAAAAGAGCCTGCACAATCATTCTATTAGTTTAAGTAAAATCTCATGATGTACTATACTATTAAAATTAAGAAAAAAGCATGAACATATGGAAACTAGTATTGAACGTTGAAATGGATGAGGGAGAAGCTAGTTGTCGAAATAAAAATCGTAAGGTTATTCGACTTGTCGATTACAAAATAAAGACAGTAAGTTTAGTTTAAAAAACTATAGGACAGTTTTACGTTTTAAGCTATCTCACTTAGTTGATAATAAGTAACTTTTACAGGTTTCTGGAAAAATAAATTAATTCTAACACGTGAAAATACAATGGATAAGCTGTAGGAAGAGAAAAAGTCAATGTCACAATACAGTCGCGAGGTAAGACATAATTTTCACAGTGAAGGTAATAGGAATTGTAAATGACAGTGGCGGGTTACCTGCTGAGAGCCTTGCCCTTCAGCTTGCTATAATAGACCAGGTCCAACGTAGATTATGTCAGATGTTAAACAGTTATTGAAATAACATCATCATCGTGAAAAAAAGACCAGTAAAATGCATTAGATTATTTTAAAGATCAATGAATAGGAAAATTATTATTAATAAAATTAATTTTTTTTAGTTTACAATGTAGTACAATCAACTCAAAACAAAAATATTTTTGTATTATGAAAACATATTTTTTGATCATATGAGTTCTTAAGGTGATGATTAACATTATTAATATTAATAATGAATATTAATAAGGAATAGTAATAAATGTTCTTTCATGATGAACAATGCTTGTAAATGCTTCTTATGTCTGTAGAAAAAATGATGATCAATAATGGAATAATAAAAACTTGTGCATTGCTGGCAAGTGCTTCAATACTACTTAGCTGCCATACTGTCTAAAGTAAAATAGTAACAATTGAATTTTATAAACACTTTATCGAAAAAATTGTTAAGTACTAGATAACTATTGTTAGTTTGTATAATAACAAATTTCTATGAGTTAACATTTGTTAAAGCGTAACTGTAAACGTTTAGTAAAAATTATGTTTAAATACTTTGGTACATCTACCTTTCAAGATGTGTAATAACCCTATAACCAATAAAAAAAATACACAGTTGTAAGTTTTATTGAATGATGTTAATCTTTTTAAATGTGATGGGTGTAATTTTAGAATAAAAAGTAAAATTACAAAACTTTAAGAAATCAATCTTTTTCCTACACCTTTGCTCAATTTAACACAAGTGCATTTTATTTTGTAACATTCTTGCGTGAAAAATTGATTTCTCTAACCACTTAAACCAACACTGTAATATTGAAATAAAGAGTACTTGGATAATTTTATTGAATGGCATTAGTTACTTACTTGGCTGGTAACTTGTATAAGTAGCCATGTCCTTCATCACTCCAAAGAATTACCCGATCAGCAGCTAAAAAGTCACCAGCCATCCACCTTTCTCCTCTAGGTGCTGTTACTGAGCATAATACTGAAAAATCTCCAGCATCATAGATCTGTAACCATACAAAAAAGTACGGTGTAAGTATGTAATATGTTAGTTTTATTGAGAAAGACAACAAAATTGCATTTACCTGCCAATATTTAGAACATACTATCAGTACTGTACGTTGATTGTATGGACAACATGTCATAGCTAGGGCATTCAAACATCTGATTTGCTTGCTTTCATGCTCATACAGAGGTTCACTATTACGATTTTCATGTCCAAGAAGTGTCCAAACTTTAACTGTGCCAGTGGTAGTTAAAGCCAATACCACATCATCTTTAAAAAACATTGATTAGTTAATGTAAACCATAAATGTACTTGTTTTAAACTGCATTTAAATTTTTTCTCATACTATAATAATATATTTCTTCATTTGTAATTGATAAAATCAAAACACTCATTAAAATAATTGGTTATATTTTAATGTCTTATTAACATGCACATTTTGAAGCATTAAAATTCAATTTTGATTATATTTCATGCAAAAAAATGACTGGTATACCTAATTTAAAGCAGTTTAGGAATCAAAGAAAAAAATTTATTCATGCAAAGCATAGCCACTTGCAGGAATGCAATCAATTGAAGAATAAGAAATTAATCCAATGTTGTTATTACTTAAATAATAATATTTAGAAATGACTAAAAATTATATAATTTTTTACCTTATGTACAATTATTTATAAATATTGTCTAAGCTTATATTTAACTCATGTAAGCAATTTAAAAATAAAAAATTATATGAAAAATAAAAATTTGTTACTGCTTAAGTCAGTAGAATTAATATTTCATAAATTTGAAGTTATGAGAGATAGTTGAATTAATATCAGAAGTGAAAGATAAATTAAAAATAATATTATGTAACTAATAATATTAAATTATATGAAGTAATATTATTAATTGCAACTTATAAATAAAATTGATTCTTCAGATAAATATTACAGGCTTCTCATGCTTTACACATATTGTATTGATAAAATATAAACGTCTATTAATTTTTCCAAGAGTAATTATGAAACTACGATACTTACAGATTAAATTGTTTTGTAATTATTGTGTGTAGATGATTAATGATAGCAAGGAAATGAATTTGGCTAGGATTGTGATATGAGAAAAAGAAAATTTGATGCAAAATGAGAATGTTAATAAGAATGTTAGCCCAATGTTTGTTAGTCAGTTAATAAACCAATATTTTTTCATGAATAAATTGAAAAATGTTTGTCTTTAGACACCTTGAAGATTAAACCCATTCGAAATTCTAAAAAAAATAAAAGTACAAAAAACAATTTCTACCAGCACTCAAGTACCAGTTTGAATCCATTTTGATTACATGCTGTAACATTATAATGTACATTAAAATTTTTTATAAGTGTTTTAATGGGGTCTAATATTATGTACAACACTAGAAAATTGATAGACATATTTGTTAGATACTTTAACCACAAATCCTCCTGATTTTTATCGATATTAAAACAGAGCAACCCAACGTTATCCACACTTAACTTTACTTAAAAAAATTGAAGCTTTAATACTTGAAATCAAGAGAGTGCGCTATAGTTTGTTAACTTTACATATTTTTAATTATTTGCAATATAATTATATTCAATTATATAAAAAAAATTACTTTACTCAATAAATATTAAAAATAAAATTATAGGATTATAAAGGAATCAATGTCGAAGAAAAAGATAAAAAGCATAGGTGTGAATGAGTGTAACTAACTTGTGTGCACGTAGAACCGACCTTTCCGTTTGGCCGGCCGTAAGACATGTAAAGCACTGATCCAGTCAGGATTGACTCTAGAGCTTAGTGTAAATAAAACTTCTAAACTGAAGGGATCCATCACCAACACCTCTGGATAGTAACTGCAAGTCCATGATTCAATCATTTTATCTTCCAAATAAAATATTATTTGCTATATTTATAACTTAAAAATGATACCCCGAACAAAATAATCTAACATCTTCTCCTCCAGCAGAGACATAAGGTAACATTTGAGTGTGAATATTATTGAGCTTAACTGTCTCACGACATTTTCCATCAATTAAATCCCAAGTACACATTTCTCCACTTTCACTGCTGCTAACAATATAATTTTGCTCCATGATAACACTGGCTCGACTAAGGCACAAGATTGGAGCTGTATGCCCAACTAATAAACATCTTGGAGTCATCTAAAAGGTGTAAAACTTTTCAATTCTAATACATGAAAATATATTACAGAAGTATCACAATATTTAGTTAAATTCTAAATCGATATTACCTTGAGTGTTTCAGGATCCACTTGCCACAAACAAATTTGTCCATCGTAACAGCCAGTGACCAGTGTTTTTTGGTCTCGAGACAAATATATGCATGAAATACAATGTGTAGGGGCAATACGTCCCCACAACACTATAGGTACAACTAAACTTGTGCCAACTGTCATGATTACTAATCCAATGAAACACAAAAATATTTCTTTTTATAATTGAATATTTAAAATTCTTATTCCACATGCAAGACATCTTAAGACTTATCATAAAATGACCTCGAAATGGATCAATAAGTAAGGTGTCAAAGTAATTTAATGATTATCAAATAAATCTCATAAGCAGCTAAATGTCGCAAAATTTCAAGTTTTGTCTAATATTTAAAAGTTCGTTACGGTACTTTCAAGCAAGATAAAGCGTCTGCTACACTACTTTCGCGGAGATGTCAGATGGCATTGACATTTCAAAGAATATCGTTACTGGATATTCTGCAGCCCGAACGTTATTGTAATTACATAGATACAACCATTAAAATATACCTGTTTAATTTTTGGGCAGTAGAAAGTATTACGTGCCTTCAGACTTGGCGAATTTCCCCGAAAAACCACGACTTCTCACTGTATACCCATGCATGTAGCCATTTTGGATTATTAGTCAGTCAATACGATCAGCAACGATCAGCTGTTTACGCTTGCATACTCACGTTTATTACACACTCCTAAGTTTTTTACTCAGAAAAAATCTCGCAGTGTCAACGAACATTTCAGGGTTTTTTTTAATTGATTATATTTGATAATTTATTTAAACATCAATTATAGGTAGATCATTTAGTAAATTATTTTATATGTACGGATCGAAAATTAAAATAATTATTTTGTTTTGTTCTTACAAGAATATGTATAGTTGATAATAATACAATTAAAATTATTTACAAGAACAAATTTTAATTAAAAAGAAAATTATCCAAAATTTAATTGGAGTTATATCTGGTTTGATCGCTGATTTATGCTATTTTGAAATCGACCATTAGCAATAAATGATAATTACAAAGTTTTGCGAATGAACCTAATTATTTATACGCGGTAGCTTCTATTTTATTCATATAAAACAGCATAAAATTATAGAAATAATATTTTTATGTGAAATAAAAATGATATTTTTATTTTGTGGAATATATTAAATACATTAGACAATAAAAACAAAATCATAATCAATGTAAAGCGTTTTTATAAAAAGTTCGCTACAGAAACCTGATTAAAAATCTCATTAAAAATAATGCTTGTGGGACGTAGGTATGTATATATATATATAGCCACCCCACCCACATTGTTTACTAATTTTCTCCGCACATCTTTTCTTCCACGTGTAGGGTGGCGCTGCAGACGGAAAATTTTTGGTAAGCACGATAAAAATAAGGCTACTTGATTGTTGCTTATATATTTTCCTTGCGTAGTATTTTTGCCAAATTTTCTAAGAGTACATTTCAGCTTTACAATAGTAATTATATTTCAAAATCATCTGTGTATGAACGATAATTATATCAGTATTGTCAGTTAAGTTTAATAAATCTAAAATCATAACCTACAATCAAACTGATGAATTTATTCATTTTCTATATCTGAATTGGTGAAGCAAGATTCATTTTCCTGGGTAAATAGCTATATATTCAAAATTTATCGAAATCTATAGTACAGATACAATCTTCTAAACGTTAAAGTCAATTAAGTTTACAAAAAAATCGAATAATCAAAGGAATTGACAATCAAGCTTTAATGCAACTTAAAAATCAAATACTGACTCTATCTAGTATTACAGTATCTATCTTATTCCATAAGTAAAAGTTGAAGATCTCGTGTATTACAATTTTACTAACAATAAAATGAAATGTCATTATGAAGTATTGGAAGTTCCTCGGAGTGCAACCAATGATGATATTAAGAAAGCATATAGAAAACTGGCATTAAAGTGGCACCCAGATAAAAATATTGACAATCCTGAAGAAGCTAAAGAACAATTTCAGCTTGTACAACAAGCTTATGAGGTGTTGAGTGATTTGCACGAAAGAGCTTGGTATGACAATCATAGAGAAGCAATATTAAAAGGAGGAACTGGAGATAACTACAAAGATGATTCTATTGATTTATTTCAATATTTCTCATCATCTTGTTTCAAAGGTTATGGAGATGATCCTAAAGGATTTTATAGTGTGTATTGCACAGTTTTTGAAAAATTAGCTGCAGAAGATGCAGAGTTCAGCAAAGAAGGTGATTCTGATGAAGAAGTACCTAACTTTGGAAACTCAAATAGTACATATGATGACTTCCATAAGTTTTATAGCTATTGGCAAAGTTACAGTACTAAAAGGTCCTTTGCTTGGCTAGAACAATACAATATAAGAGATGCTCCAAATCGATATGCTTTGCGACAAATGGAAAAAGAGAATAAAAAAATAAGAGATAAGGCTAAAAAGGAGCGAAATGAGCAGGTAAGAAATCTTGTAGCATTTGTGCGTAAAAGAGATAAAAGAGTACAAGCCCATGCAAAAATGCTTGAGGAAAAGGCCAAAGAAAATAAAAAAAAAACTGAAGATCGCAAGAGACAAATGCTTCTAGAACGCCAAAATGAGTTGAAAAAGCACAAAGAATGTGAATGGTCAAAGTTTTCCAATATTCAATCAGAGTTAAAAGATATTGAAGCAACTTTAGCAGCAGAATTTGGTGAAGAATTATCAGATGACGACAGTAAAGAATCAAATTTTGATGAATCAAATACCTTGTACTGTGTTGCATGTACTAAGCTTTTTAAAACTCATAAAGCATTTAGTAACCATGAAAATTCAAAAAAGCATAAAGATAATTTAGCTATAATGAAAGCATCAATGATTCAAGATGATGACCAATACTCAAGTAGTGCAGAAGATAATGAAGACGATGAAATGAAAGATTTCGAAACATCACTGCCATCTGACACAAAATTAGCTACTGGTCCAGAAATGCCTGATTTCATATTGGATCCTATCCAGCATAAAGATGACAATGAAAATGTAAGAACATCTGATGGAGAGAAAATATCTGATTCAGATTCAGATGACCAAGAAAAAGGATCAGACAACAAGAAAAGTTTTATGACAGGAGAATCTTCTATAGGAGTAGGATATATCCTTGGCAAATCCGATGACAAAAATCATGAAGATGGCTATGACAGTGACACTCCCAATGAAGAACTGATATCAGATCAAGAAGGTGAAGCTGTTCCTAAATTAAAAAAACAGAAAAAAAAGAAAAATAAAACGTTAAGAATGTCAATTCTTGAAGATACAGATGATGATGATAAAGAGGTGGACATGTTGATGGGTCTGTCAAAGAAACAACGCAAGAGACAGCAGCAACAGAAGATGTTAATAGAAAAATTTAAACAATCAAATACAGATTCTGTAAATAATGATAAAGATATTGATATAGCAACCAATAGTTTAGATGTAAATCAGGGTAAAGCAGAAGAAAGTGATGATGAATCACCTCAAGAAACTGTTTCTCCATTGCCAGGAAAAAAGAAAGGCAAGAAAGCTAAAGAACTGAGAAAAGCTCAACGACAAGCAGCTGGAGAAGCACGAGAAACTGATCGTTCTAAAAAAGCACCAAAAAGTGCAGATGCTGATCAAGACTTGGAACATATTTGTGCGTTATGTAAACAAGAATTTCCTAGTAAAAATAAGTTATTTGAACATTTAAAAAAGACTGGACATTCTGTGTATTTACCCAGTTCAACAAAAGTCAAAAAAAGTGTTGAAAGGACTGGTAAAGGAAAGGGGAAATCCAATAAAAATAGTGATTAAATGTGCTCAAAGAACTATTTATTGTTAATTCTTCCAATTATGTATTATTATAAAGAGTCTGCGACTTATAGATACTTAAGCAATAAATATGTATAGTAATCTATATGTAGTTCTTTGATAATTCTTTTCTTTCAAACTAATGTAATTCTGCTGATTTGATTAATTATTTTAATCAAGACATAATTTGTGATATTTGCTTCCAGGAAATAAATTTCAAAAATTCTAATATCGAATATGAATATTATTCACTGTGCTGCCACGCACAGGTAATTGAAATGCATTAATTTTTTCATATTCATAGTTATCAATAATTCTTTAAAACATTATTTTTCATTCATTACCATTACGTCATTCGTGAATAATTATGCTTATATACATTAGATTCTTGGATTTAATTTGTAATTTCCTTTAAATCATTTGATTATTGCACAGTATATATTAGACTGTTAAGTTAATTACTATAAAGTCGATTTCAATAGAGATTGCTAGAAAAGACGACTGAATAATAAAAAATTGTGTTCGTCCGATCGTTGCCTATTCCTTTCTGTGATCGCACCTAACACGCTGACTTCGAATTGCAGAAGCAGCTCGATGGCAGCCAAAAAGTTGATCTACCCAGCGGCAGACCGCAACAAGGAGCCAATATTGTCGGTGCTCCACCAATACATTCGACGCGGTTCAGAACAGAGACTGCTAGAGATTTCGTCGGGTTCGGGGCAGCATGTGGCGCATTTTGCACCTTACTTTCCCCAGGTGACGTTCTACCCATCGGAGTGCGAGCCTCACCTTCTCGAAAGCATTGCCGCGCACGCTCACGGCCTGAGCAATGTTGCCGAGCCAGTGCACATCGACATCACCACCGATTACCGAACTTGGCCCGGGGACATCTTTCGTGAGAACAGCTTTGACTACATTTACAGCGCAAACCTCATGCACATCGCACCTTTCCGCTGCTCCGAGGGTCTTTTCCGAAATGCCGGCCAGATCTTGAAGTCCGATGGAATTCTGTTCACTTATGGACCTTATGCCGTCAGTGGCAAGTTGTGGCCAGAGAGTAACGTCAGGTTCGATCAGAACTTGAAATCGCAGAATCCAGAGTGGGGCGTACGGGATATCGAGGACTTGAAGAAACTCGCTGCGATGAACGGCATTCAGCTTTTCGAGACTATTGAGATGCCGGCTAATAATAAGACTTTAATCTGGCAAAAGACCAGTAAAATACCTACGCATTCCAATGTTTTCTGAATCTCTGTATCATTATCCTTCTTTTTAACATCATAAGTTTTCACTCTCGATGTCCAATTGTCTTTGACAACAAACTTCTTACCTATTTTCTAATTTCTTTCGAAAAATTTTTCATACTTGTTAAAAATCAGATCTGATATTATAAATTAAACTTTTATTTAAAATCTCGAGTTTTCTTTTTATACTGCTCTTTATTTGCGTACAGTAATTTTTACTCAAGCGTAAGTCAATACATTCAATAATTCATTATAAATGATCGATCAATATGTATGCATGATTCCAATACTTGCGGAAATAAACGATCTACCTGAAATTATTTTATTATTTCTTATCTTAATTTTTTTCATAGTTAGATATTGCTGATAAGGACTGAGCTGTCACATTGTCCATTCTGAGTCAGTTCTTGTCGTTTTAAAGCTTGCTCTTGAATTATCGAATATCATGAATTTATTCTTGCTGAATCTTTTAATGTACTTTCATTTGTTTTTAATTATTTTGTGCGAATATTTTGATAGCAGGTGTACGGAAGAATTCTGCGAGGTAAATCAATTATTGCAGACTAATGAACAAGCAATACATTTTCAATCGAGAAATTATTTTCATTTTATTAGAAACAAATAGAAAGCGGAAAGTGCATCACATCGAACGCATATTGTAGAAAAAATCTAAATAGCGTACGTTTTCTGCACCCAGATACTTGTAATTGCTGTGAATATTGCTTAAAAAAGCTCGAAAAAGATGACGTATGTGTTTTAGGACAACCTGGTGCCGTATCTCCGTTAGAAATATGCGGTCCAGGTTTGCAATGTATAAGTAATCAAGCGGGGAATAACGCCACATGTGGAAGAAGTGAGATATATTTGTAAATTTTATTAATAAGGTCATAGAAAAGGCTTTAAAAATCAACGTTTTGCAGTAAGAAATACTGATTGTACAAAAGCTCAAAATAATTATGACGAGCGCTTAAATGCAGGAGACGTAGGAATGACGGAAGTTCGGCCTCAATGTGACGACGATGGCTTTTTTAAACCTTATCAATGTATTCCTGGTTCTATGTAAATAATTACTACATTTTTAAATCAGTTGATTAAACTTTTTTTGAACAAAACGCTTTTTTCTAGATGCTACTGCCGTGCTCCTACAGGAGAAAGATTATTTGGAGAAATGCCATATTTGGATTATGAAGATGAGGAAAAAATGAGTTGTGGTGAGTCATTTTATGATATTAATAAGTCAAATTGCAATTTGTAAAAAGCTTTATTTTAATAAGTTAAATCACAATTTATTTGTTTTGGTCTAAAATTTTATTCGAGAAAATTGATTCTAATTAAGATGCAATATATTATGTAAAACTATTTAATAAATAATTTCTTGAGTGTTATATAAATAATAAATTAAATATTATATTTATTAGGTTGTTCAACGAACGCATGGAAAGCACAAAATACATTGGATACTCGTCATCAAATAATCGTGTCCCGCTGCACAGAAATTGGTAGTTTTGATAATTTACAGTGCGTGATAGGTGAAAATGCGGCCTGTCTTTGTGTGGACCCTAAAACAGGTTCACCGATGGCGGATACCGATATAGTTTTGGAAAAGGAAATTAGAGAAAATCATCCAATGTGCTGTGTGTAAAAAAATTAAAGTTTACTATAGATTTAAATTACTATACGGGCAGCAATAAATTATAATTTACCTTTCAATGCTTTATAGTTGATCCATCAAAACACACGCCTGGAAAATATAGTACCGATTGTGAAACCAATTATAACTTTTATGCAATGAGCGTCGAAGCAAACGAAAATCAAACTACTGAAATGAAGGAACCATTCTGTCAACCAGATGGAAAATTTTTGAGAATTCAATTAGCAGGTTCTAAGTAAGGCTTTTTTCCTTAACTAAGTTGGTTCGACGTTTTGATGTCTTGAAATAGATGTTACATTTTTATAGAAAAATCTGCGTCGATCCAGATGGTAAACAAATTGACGATTACGAAGCGGAAATCGATGAACCCGAAGAGAAAAATATGGATTGCAGTATGCGCAATGCTCAAAAGAAAGTTCCACTGATGTAATTGATGATTTTTAACGAGATTAAAAATTTTTAGATTGTGCAAGAGCTCGTCAGCTATTGGCAAATGCTGGAGTAGTCGAATTGCCAGATTGCTGTCCTAACGGGAATTTTCAAGCTTGGCAGTGTCGCAGAAACGATTGCTTTTGTGTCGATAACAACGGAAATCAACAAGGCATGGAAGTGAATATCGAGAAACTACAAAAGCTAAAGTGTTACAATGAAGGAAAGCCTTGTCATAAAATTACTGCAACGGGCTAGCTATCATTTTAAATATTACCTATCGCAAAAAAATTTGTACATGTTTCTATTTACATATAAGTTATTATTTACATAGAACGCTATGACTCTTATATCTGCATAGTTATCTTTCCATTTAGAAAATACGGTAAAGCGTTAGAAGTAGTATTATTGGTAAAATCACTGTTAAGGAGGTAATACTGGCGGTACCTCCGAGATACCAATGGGCGAACAAAGCTGTAAATGAATATGGAAGATCTAATTTTACAAGGTAATTACAATTTAGTTTATGTTATAGTTTAGGCTTACCTGTATCCTCCTGGTTTGTCACCCATCCGATCACAGGCTCCATTTGGTTATGTCGCCTTAGAAATTCCGTCAACGGCTTAAAATATC
Organism: Phymastichus coffea; assembly: GCF_024137745.1. Classification (NCBI taxonomy): domain Eukaryota; kingdom Metazoa; phylum Arthropoda; class Insecta; order Hymenoptera; family Eulophidae; genus Phymastichus; species Phymastichus coffea. The sequence goes on from NW_026706866.1 coordinate 1,564,474, forward strand.
TTAACATGGCACCTGCATCTATTCGGTTCGTTCGGCCTCTCGTCATCTGTCTGATAATATTCGGCCAGCTCATCGAAGAACCCAATGACAGTATATCCCTGTAATTAAATTTTATCACATTGTTTTTTTTGTTCTAAGGCGATTTTTTCAAATATAATTATTCAAGATTAACTTACGATAATAAGCGCCCAGCTTCTCGCGATCGGTATAGGTCGCAGTTATGTAGGTCGCCCGTGTGACCAGAAGTATCGCAAAGCGATTCAAACAATTGAAATTGCAGGACTACTGATACAAAATAACTGAAAATTATATTTAGCTCGTGATAAATTCGCAAAAATACAAGAGAATAATAATTCAAGAAAGATAAATTTGCAACGAACTTGGAATAAGGAAGATCTGCCGGAACGTGATATTTTGATGCAGGATCAAAGTCTCTTTCTGTTCGAGGAACAGGAGGAAGTATACCTTGATACTGTAATCGCAATTCCCACCATCGAGTGGTCATGTCGACTACACCATCGCTGAACACACGCCATCTCCACTGATACGAATAAACATTCATAATTTAAATTATTTGGTTTTTAAGTTCATCTTTAAAAGTTAGTATAATTTACCTGATCTACAATGTAAGCAAATGGCAAGTAGGCTACTTTTTGCAAAGCCATCAGCATGAGAAAATTCATGTTACTCTCGTAATCATCTGTAGAATTGTTGTAGAGGCCGATTCTATGCAAATGTTGAGGATTAAAAACGGATAAACTTATGGCATTGCTCACTGCCTCATGGAATCCTTGTAAGGGAAGCAAGAAACAATGCTGTATTGCTGTATTTATTCTCGTAATGTAAAAATATTCAGTTTGCTGTTTACCGGGTAAAGCTTCACTTCGAAAGATAAACGGCTGGTCTTTGTACTGCAAATAATACTGAATGTGGGTCATTTCGTGATGCGTAGACACCAAATCTTCGGTAGTTATTTTCGTACATTGTTTTATTCTGAAAAAAGTGAAATATGAGTAGACCTTAAATGGTTTTTAGTACGCCAAAGATACCTGAAGTCCATTCTATTGCAAAAATCCCAAGCACTAGCACTGCATTTGACATCCCTATCTATCGGTTTCTCAAACATTGAATATCTCCAGAACTCAGGATGCATGGGTTTCATTCCCATAGACGTGAAAAATTCTTCTGCCATTTGAAACATCCTGAAGCAAAATAATGAGTATGCATGTAAAGGAAACCGCATTATTCATTTTCCATAGAAGCACGATTCGTGGGAAAACATACCGGAGAGAAGTGTAGCCTTGAATCATCATATCGAGAGTGACGTCGAATCTCTTGACCGCTGGGAAAGGTTGCACAAGATTAAAAATACCTTCCCAGTTCTGTGCCCACATATTGCCGAGAACGTGTGCAGGCAGGGGCCCATCGCTGCGTATCCTGTCGCCGTATCTCTCGATCAGTCGACTCCTCACGTACGTAAACAGATGCTTGTACAAAGGTGTTATCGCTGATATTACTTCGGCAATGTTTTGCTGAAAGTAATCATCTTCGTAGATCTCACGCATTTGATCGCCCGCGTCAGCGAAACCTTGAGTCAGAGTGAACAAATAATGGCTAAAAATTGTTGTCTGTATTAATGCACGTTCAGTTCGAACAGAATTGCTTTGACAGTTAACCAAGCATTGCATATGTTCAGAGATTTTTTCAACCATTTGTCGCAATATCACATTCTATACCTAATGAGTAACGCTCATAAAACATAAAATTCGTACCGTTGAGTTTTGCAGCTTGATTAGCTAATTGGACATATCTGATATACTTGTTTCGAAGCGGCGGTCCTACAGCTTCGTGCCATGCTTGCCAATAATGCAGCAACTCATCATAATCTCTGGATTGCGACATTAGTCTAGCAATATCTGAAAATGTATTCACTATTAATCGGTTCGATGAATTGTTTGAAAATAGATTTGCGATGTTTTACTGTACCTTCGTCAAATGATAGATCACACGGTACTCCTATTTTTCTGTAAGGACATAGCCTTGCTCTGTTGTACAACTCTTTCATTTCCATGATGAGGTGATGCATCTATAACATTGTATCGCATGACAATGACACGAAACTTAGTTTGCAATGATAAAAATTTATAATGCTTTAACAATACGCACTTCATTGAATTTATCGTCCGTTAGTGAGTTGCGCCCCTTAATTGCAATTAATTTAAGCTGTCTCCTCGCCAATGGATCAGGTACACGACTCCAAGCGAAACTCACAGTTTTGCGCCAAGAAGCTCGATCAAATTTCAATTTCATCGTTTGTTCTTCGAGCTGCACGCAATAAAATCGTCATAGTTAATTTTCTAAATAGAGTAAGAATGAGTAATCTAGCAATTGAAAGTAGTCAATCGCGTACCATCTTTCGACGATTATGATCAGTAATATTGGTGGCAAAGTTCCATTGTGCCGTCATGAGTTTGTTACAAACGGTTGATCCCTCCTGATCATATTCTCTTAGAAACTGAAGCGCCTCGCCTAGATTAACGTTCAAGCCCTGAAACCAGCAGGTCATTCTATTTGATCGCATCCAGATCACACACGCACATAAATCGGCCATTCAATTAAGGACAATCTTTCGTCGTTCGAATGACATTTGGCAAGCGGAGAATGGAAGTTTTTCGAATAGAAGATAATAGTCGATTAGACGTTTAGCAACGCCGGTTATGGGCGCGGACTCGTAAAAAGAAAACTTAATGGGCTATTTTAAACGAGAGTGACTCAAGCTCAAGACACGCGGATCCAAGAACAATAAGCGTTTTGCCATGCATGTCCGAGAATAGCGGAAAGGCTATTTATCGAAGAGTATCATCTTGAATGTACCGTTGATATCGCACTACTCGGCATCAAAGCTTGACCCTAGCTAAACTGTTCATCTCACAATAGAATTGAGGCAATTTTTGTGTTCTATCTACAATCAGTGAATAATTTTCTTTGAAATAATCATAATGTTTATGAATTTGAAAAAAGCAGTGCAAATTTTCGCAACTTTCGCAAAATAACGTTGCAAAAACTGGAGCCGCTGGTGAAGTTTGGAGTAACTTGGAAACTCTTACCTCGAGATAACGCGCGATCGAGTATCCGGCAAGCAGCTGAACAACTAGAGCGATGCACAGTGTCTTCATTTTCAATAGAGAGCGAACTCACCGCAAAGAGCAAAAGACTTTCTTGCACACCTCATATGAGAGCACGCGGGCGTCTTTCCCCTCTTGGCAGTTTACTAATAAACAGCGAGCGACACCCTTCGCTCCTCGCGCTGTTACCTTAGGAACGACAAGCAAAGCGCGCGAAGAAACATTGACTGGCGCTTTTTCCAGGGCGCGCAAAAGTGTACTGGTGCTGCGGCTGTGGACTCGCCAGTGCAACTTGCTTCGCTTGCTAAGGCGGAGGAAGGGACAGGCGTCGCCGGTGCGTGAAGCGTGAAGACCGCTCGTGCGCCGCACACGCCGAAATCTTAGGCACGCACGTCCTACTCTAACAGCAGATTTACCTGATACGGACGACTCTGCTGAGTTCTCGCTTGGCTCCTCCGTCGGTCTGCGCGTTTTCCTTCTGCCTCTGGCCTTTCCGTGCGATTTTTTAAATCAGATTGTTATTGTGTCTTTGTAACACTTCTGATTCTCGCAAAGATTTAAAAACGTTGAACCTTCGAATACATTTTTACTTTCGTACGTGACATCGCATGTCTGACCGAATTGCCCTCTTACTACGTATCAACCAAAAAGCTCTGCATGAGAGACTATTAGCGGCCATTTTTATTTATACATATTTATTCAATTGCGGCAATCTTGTAAGGAAAAGTAGAAGGACAATTTTACTATTTTGGCGAATTAAACATTCTGCAACGTTTCAACTGTAATACTTGAAGTTTTCGCTGCCGGCTTAATCTTTTGATGTTTTTTCTTGCTTCCTGCAATTGTCTTTGAGTCTCGAGGAAGTCGAGGACATCCGGTATTTCGTATTCTTCCTGAAGCTCCTTAATATTGTTGAACTGAGCCAGCGCTTTTTCCAGTTCTAGGCCTGTTCTTATTTGGGTGCGATGCAGGTCAAAATTTTCACGCTGTTTCACTATCAATTCTTTCTCGATCGACTGCAATTGTAACTTTCGCTCGATTAGATTTTGTTTGCGATACTTTGACATGAGATTGAAATGACCTGCAAATTCCGTTTTTCCAAATTTAGTAAAACAGCTTATTTGATTCGTAATTATTTAATTATTACCATTGATTCGCTTTAAAGCCCTCAGAATAATACTATTTTTCTCGTTCTCCTCAATGAGATAGTCATTTTCAATAGACAATTGTTCGAAATCTACAGGACGCAGTGTGTTACCAACGTCTACTCTCCGTGCAATATGTTTTCTAGTTTCCCTAATTAAGCGATTACTGGTGACTATTCCCAAGTTACACTTGTCAATTATAGCCCCGGCTATTTTTAACTGCTCTTCCATGAACCTTTGCGATATATTGCGTAGTTTTTTTTTTCAATTCCATGGTACTGTAAGCTATAATTATTACCTTACAAGTTTTTCTGCAGGAACTTTGTTCGTTACTGGATCGACATGACCTAGTACCTCAGTCTCAAATTGTGCAACGGCCTCCTTGCTTTCCGTCATCCGACACTTCATTACCTCCAGTTGCGTTTTTATGTCTTCCTTCTTTCTCGTCAAATCTCTTTCGAATTTCTTGAACTGTTTTTTCATGTCTTCGACCTCTTTGTCAATCAATTCGATACGATGCCTCACTGTAATCCTAAATATTTTTGAGCTCGAGCATAATTGCAACGCTCTTATAATTGTGTAGAAGGCAACTCGTTTAGACTCAACGGTGCTTCTTGGGCTTTGTCCGCGCTTACTTGGGCCCCTTGGTGCTCTGCTTGGGTAATGATACCGACACGCCGAAAGACGAACGATGACTTCCGGAACTGGTGCGAGTGATCATGCTAACCATCGACGCTGTTTTCTCGTAACCCATGCTGCTGGCGAAGCTGGCCGTGGAACTGACTCGGCTACTTCGTAGCAGTGACACGCGCAAGCCGGCGATTCTTTGTGCTTGCCGTGCTGATTCGGTTATCTGCGGCAATTCTGAACGAATGGCATAATAACCGACAATTTTCTCTCATAAGAGATAAACTCAACTAAAAAACGGAATATCTTATGCAGTGGTGGCCGAAATCAGTGAGACGTGCGGGGATCGAGCATTGACCTAATTAAGCACAAACGTGACAGTTTTATTTAATTGTTATAGAAATAATAATAATGCACGTTCAATTCCGCCAACGCCGGCAATCGTGTATTCGAAAAATCACAAACAATGGTCGAGTGCCGTTGAAGCGTGCAAGAGGCACATCGTTTACTTTGTAAGTACAGCGGATATCGGCGACGTAGGTAATGCTCGAATACTTCGTTCTCTAGGGTCAATGTTCTACTTGTACGCATCGCTTCTTCCAAAGTCATTCGTAGCTGTTCGTCCGACATTTCTGCATTTATTTCAGCGTTATTCGCGCATTAATCAAATTCGTTACGAGTCTCACCTTCGTAGTTGCCTTCGTCTTTGACGGAGGTTATGACCCTTGCAGCAAAGCTCTGGGAGCTTGCACGTGGCGATAGCATTATGAGATGTCAAGAAGCTTTGAAATTTCTTCAATCTCATCAGTTTCTGGGTAATAACGATTTTACTAATGTATTTGGATTCGCATAATTTTATATCGCGCTATTCACAACGACAGCAGGTTATTAAAATAAGTTACAATTGACAGAAGTTGTTTATTCAACAATCTTTCATTTCATCATTTCTTTGTTTTTTGCAAAATTTGAATTTTTCTTCTAAATTCTTATAAAATATAGTAAACGTTACATTTGTAAATAAATAATGAAATTGATAAACAACAGCATACAATATATCAATATCGTTGTCCTTGATCTGTGTAGACAAAAAAAGGAATTAGAACGTTTCATCGACAATATATATTCGTTCAGACCATCGGCACTGACTGCTATCAGTTTTTTTCTGAAGTTGATATAACAGCTATAACAGTAAAGACTGTTTTAAATCCTCTATTGTCTATACTAACGATATTGATTTTACAAAAAATGGCAGGCGAGAATAAAATTCAAACTAAAGTGTATGATATAATCGCAATATCAATATTAATAATACACGCACACAAATATATTGTATGTATATATATACAATAAATATCAACACACCAATTATAAAGAGTTACTAAGAAAAATAAGAAAGTATAAACATTTACATAGGTAAAAGTATACTTTCTCTAAGTGATAGTCATTCTGATACATTATTTTCTAAGCTTTGCTCTGAAATCTTAATGTCATTGATGAATAAAGAATAAATAATACCGATATCTTTCTGTCCTGAACTGCAAGATCTTATAACAGCTGGCAATTCCGCGATCGTAAAAAGTATTTCTGCGCCGCCATCGATGAACTCAGACTGCAATTAATTTTTTGTCTTTATATGGTAACAAGCTTGGACTAATTGAGATAAAACTAATAGATACTCACTTCAACCTCGACTTGTTCGCCATTTACCCATACTGCTTGACTGTTTTTATCTGGAAAAAAATGCAGTGACTATGCGAATGCTTCCAACTTTACGAGCAATAATAAAAATCTATCGATGCATACCTAAAATAATTCTATATTCGTTTTGACCTATTTGAGTGGACCAAGTCTCTAGAATTTTCGACTGCGATTGAATAAAATTTTTAAAGCTCTTGCCGTTTACCCACAGCGTGTAAGAGTATTTCAGACCTGCAAATTCGAGAGAGATTAATATTGTCGAAAAGCCATTGCGTATAGTGATTGTGATTCTCAGAAAAGATGGGATGAAGCAAACCAGGAATTGGGTCAACTCTGATGACGAATCGAACGCCCTCAAATTGAAAAATCTCGTCGCCAACTAGCCGGAACATCCATTCGCGATTGACCAACACCTTGCCGTCTATCTTGACGATGCGCCGGCCGGTCGCCGTGCCGTGCTCGAATTCGATTACATGCACGCCATCGCTAAGGGGAACTTCCCAGCGCGCCGTGGGTTGATTCCCTAGCGACTCCAGTGCCTGCAAGCTCCTGCATCGCGCAATTTACTTCGTTTAGTGCTGCACAGGCGGCTCTCTTGGCCTCGCCAGAAAAATATATTCGATTTGCCACGCAGGCCTCGCGGTGCTCGTGTATATTGAGAATAAAGGGTGCAATATATGTTAAAACCAGCATTTCTCCTAACCTTAAATTATTACCATTACTGCGTGTTATATGACAAGGCAAAGCTCAAACTATAGCCAAAAAATCTTGCGCTTAAATTGTCAGTGCGGTTGCTGAAAGAACTCGGTGAATTGGCAAGACAGTGCGGTCTACTGAAAACACCGACAAGTGTTCAAATAAATGTTCTATTACAATGGCATGGGATTGTACAGCCACATATTTACCGCAGAATCGAATTGGTCATGATCACTGGCAGGTGGACGGAACACTGTACACTTTATTGATCGCGCACGTGCGACTATAAGCTCATGAATACAGTCAGGATCAATATTTTGGTCATTTCTGCGCTGTCGCTTTTTTAATAATTTAAATGAGATTGCATAAACAGATAACTTTTTTCAAGGCTTCTTTGTATCTTGTTTATATTCAACCTGTATTCACATTTGATGCTTACAATCTATTTAAATATTTTCTTCATTTTTTATAATCAAATAGAGGCCTTGGAAAGAAGATAGCAATACTTGTAAATTAATAAATGTAAATAAATACATGAATAAGAGCTGTGATGATTCAATGAATAGAGTACAAGATTGCCATGTGGTAAGTCTGGGTTCGGTTTTCGATAGGTATCTATAGCTTTTTTTTCAAAATAAGTGTATATACCAAAAACACCGTGATTTTTGTGGCTTAGAACCTACGTAAATTTCTAGATTTAGTAGCGGGAGAGAGATTGGGTTATCCTTAGGGGAGTTTTTGCTATAGGAACAAAGAAGATACAAATTAATGACTATTTTGGAACGCAAATCCGATGTATTTCTATGTTTCAAGAAAAAATATACATAGAGCAAAAAGAGAGAATAATCATCATACTATCATCTTACTATCATATATTATCCAAATCTCGAGAAATGTTTAGAAAGAATAAAAAATAAAATAAATAATGTTTATCAATACAAAATTTTTTACAAATCTTCTATAATTTTTACTTATTTAATATATCTTATTCTGGTTTTAATAGCAGTAACTTTCCAGTACGTGATCCAAAACCTATCAAGCATCCTTCACGGTCGCAAAAATCTGTTCGAAAAATTAAAAAACAAACAAATAAATTATTATTGTATTTAACAAATTTTACAATGCTAATACTCATTTACGAATGACAACTTCGTTGTCATCCAGCAAAAAAAATTTGTATGGTATAAGGAGTACTTTCCCTACTAAGGTCGAGTATCGAACCGTAAAAATTAGGAATCCAAGTTAAAAAACAAACATAAAAAAACACGTACAAGAAACCAACTGCTACCTCTGCTAAACTATTTACTCACCTCTCTGTTGATAGTTCCAAAAGCCATCAACTCGCCGGGATTAACGTTGCAGTCAGTCACAGTTTGATAAGCTAATTGCTGTTGCATTGTCCAGTATATGCACTTATAATTACATCGCCTGACTGTTGTGTTCATTCCGCTGGGAACTAGCCCTCATGTGAAAAAAAAAGTTTGGTACTTTGTTTGGGACTTTATAAAAAAATGATTTTGTTCAATTTTACATGATTTTACAAAACTATGTCAAATTTGTGAAAAATTTTATAAAATTTTATATTCAACTTGTATTATAAATATTTATTTATTTAAATAAATTATATATTTAAATAAATATTTATATAATTATATATATTTATTTATATATTTATTTAAATATTTATATATAATTATATAATAAATATTTATTTATTTAAAATGTATAAAATTTTATAAAATCATGTAAAATTGAACAAAATCATTTTTTTATAAAGTCCTAAACAAAGTTCCAAACTGTTTTTTCCACGTGGGTACTACAATTTTTTCTCACGAATGAATCGCATAAAAAATAGCGAAGTCAATGCTTATCTTTGATGTCGACCTTTAAATTAATGCCGTAGCTGCAGTGATTGTTATGATCCAGCGCATTTTGGGCGCAATAAACGATGGTAGTGGCACATACTCTCATTTTTGAACATCTCTAGCTGTAACTAGTTAGTCGTACAATTTTGCTTGGCGTGGTAATTGCGACTAACGAGGATTTGGCTTACCGCTCCAGTCGTCCGAAGATGTGGTTACGCGCGGCAAGCGTGTCGCCGAGATTCGTGGGGGGGGGGGGGGGGGCTTCCGACGAAGAAAGCCACTTTGTACTCAAAGTCCACGAGGGCTCGTAAATCGGCGGGGGGCCCTCCGCCGGAAGCGTTTGACCACGCGTACGCCTTATGTCTACCGCCACCAAGCTCACTCTACCATGGTAGCCCACCGGTAGGTACTTCCTTTAACCAGAGTAACGGCATTACTCACGCACATCGCACTCTTTTTTCGCGTGTTTTTTTTCTTTACGTATATCAATGAGGTGATGTAATCATTCCAACATTTTTCGCACGGGTGAACGGAAGAATAGAAGTTTATATTGTAATTGTCTAGTCTTGCCGACAAATGTATCGTCGCCTTTTCTTAAGGAAATATTAATACGGTGATAAGCAAAAGGAATGAAAAAAACTAGTTTATAAAAAAATAGCGAGAGTGACTTTTACTTCGATCAAATATCCGATTATTGCAAAGTTGCATTGTCAATGGAGAGCAAGCTCTGTAAGGTTTATCTAGCCTTCATTCACGATGAATTATCAAGTGAAATTAAGACCGCCTTGGTGGAAAACATGCTGCTGTGTTGTCAATAAAGGATCGATGAATTAATCGGCTATAACAAATAAATCTAAAATTTGATTTCCAATTGCGACGCTTATTTTTAACTTTGGCTATAAGAAAACGCAAATAGCTAATATCAAATTAAATGTCGTATTTGCTTATATATCAATAACGATGAAATTATCTTATAAATTAAAATTTGATTCAACACCATCTATTAAAGTTTCGAATAACGATAGTATAACGTGCTCCATGGTACTTTGATTCAGTAGATAAGTTGGTACGCTAGTGTATAGTAGAAACCTGTTATATCGAGCTACTTGAACTCGCAATAGTTTGTGTTCTTGAACTTTAGATGTCACGTGAAGAGAAATATTCCGTGATTAAAAGGATTTATAAGAAGTTGTATTTATAATCTGACAAATTGCAGATTATTAATTCGTCGAAACCTTTTGTAGAATCAAGATACTGTCAAATAATAACAATGCTTTTATTTTTCAAACGCTTATTTATATATAATCCTTATGTACAATAGTATATACTTACATTATCAGTAGTAATGAAAATGCCGTATGGCAAATCTGAATAGAAATTTCGCATGCGAAAAACATTTGATGAAAGATTTCATTTTCAGTTTTAAGGAAAGCTACGACTGTGGCGATTGTCTGATGAATTGCGCGAGACTATCATACTGAAGTTTTATCTTTCGAGTCCAATAGGCTCGCCTCGTATAATTTACTCACATGTTTACGGTGACCAAACAAGTGACACTAGTTATAAATTAGAGGAACTACTTTGAATTTTATATGATAAAGTTAGAATGCATTGACTAGTTCTTGCGTTCATTTATAGACGAAGGAATAACGTTAAAAATAAAATTTACATAGTGTTAACATTTTTCTCAATACTGGTGTTATTTAGCCCACCTTGCACTTTTTTGGTTTTTCTGTTATTTATTGCATTATTTGTATCACGCAACAATAAAGTTGCTCAATAGGTTTTCTACGGTTCCAGTGTTATATTATTATTAGCAATACGTTTCAAAATTATATGTTCTTTTGTTACCTCTTTGAATGTTAGTTATTTATAGATTGAATTTACTGCTAAAATGTAAATATCACACTTCTGGACATATAATAAGGCTATTTCAAAGTATACGGAAATTCAAAATTTTGCATCAATCAATCACAACACTGCATGTCGTCGACTTATTATTTTTTTAAAGTAGGAGGAAAAAATAGAAGTCTTATTTTACATCTTCGTTGATTGGAGAATTTGGGACGAAGAAGCTAGGGTGAAAAATAATTGATAAAGAAACATCAAATAACAGTGTTTTATTGTATTAGACATTGATATACACAAGGTAATTAATCAGGAATGAGTAAGTTTGTGTAGGTAAGACTGTGTGGTTCGCAAGCTTACTTTTTGAAGAGCATTCAAGTTTTCTAGCTCATCACTGTCGCAGAAGACAAAGCTTTTTACTAATTAATTATCTCTTTTTTTACACATAAAACCAAATTTGAAAGCAGAACTATATCAAGCCATTAAACAAAAATTTCAGATAAAATATACATACACGCGTATTTATTTTAATATTTTTCCTACGTTTGTCCTTTTGGAAGACGTTTGATTTTGTTGTTGTATTTATTTTCTTAAAATTACTTTTTATCTTACAATTCGTATAATTAAACATGTGTAATAAACAACAATAGATTAAGATCAACAAAACGATCTGAATTATATTTTTTTCTGTTTTCTCTTTCAATTAAAGCCATGAGCTTCTTATACTTCTTTCATTGTCCCATTCAAGAACTTGAGTAACGAAACAATAAATTTGCATAAATTTATAAATACTACGTTATGTTCCTTGTATTATACATCAAGGTTGCTTTTCACTACGAAATATTTACAATGTATGCTTTTTAAAATGTAGAATTGACAATTCATAATTACGTGAACAAAGTTACTTGTAGAGTTATCTACCCAATCAACGCATGTCAGAAGTCTATCACAGATAAGTGCATATAAAACAATTTGCATCAGATCATAACAGAAATAAACTCATGTTGGTAATATTTATTAAAAATACATAGTGTTTTTGCTTTGCTACATGTCTTACTGAAAAGTAAATTTTGCAATTTACTAAATTCGTTTTGATAAAGCACAGTGGAAGATTGACGATTCAATGCCTGCGGAATCGCGAATATAACAAGATTAAAATTCTCATTGTTAATTATGATATCGTACAAGTGATTATTATTAAAAAAAATTGCTCACTGCTAATAAAAATATTTATGCTCTTTTTTTGTTGTACGCATACTTTATACAGTAGATTGACTTGCTCATATAATTTTTCTTTTATAGTTAGATAGCCGTTGTTAAATGAACATTGTTTCAAAGGGTTTTACAGCTTTCATTGCAATTTTGAAGGTTCATTATAATTATAACAGAGATAGTAATGTAAATTTCTACAACTTTTTTTGTGATTTTTATTTTTTTTTTGAATTTTGCAAACAATGAACATCATATTCAGAGAATAACACAGTTGAACAGGTTCACCAAAGTTCAAACTTTGAAAAATACATATGTAGTTGGGATAACATTGGTTTTGCTTACAGGCATATTATAATTCTTTACATTGATGATTGCGTTGTGACATTTTTCATATAGTTATTTTTCGACTTCTCTCACGCCATTTACTATATGTTACTGGACTGACGTTATTATCTGGTTTCTTAAAAACTGCCTAAGGCAACTTCAACGGCGTTAGCATTTATGTACATTTATGAGATAACATTATCATAATTTGAGTATTTGGCCGTGACTTTAAAACAATCGACTTCAAGTGGATTTCGGAAAAAATTGATGGCTTTTACAATTTTATGTTAAGTCCTGTCTATTCAAATCATCTGTAGATAATTGATAAATTTATCTGACAAATATTTTGCATTTTATTTATTTTACATAAAATCAATATCCAATTCTTTCCAAACTGTTCGCGCAAGTAAAATAGTGTTAATTTGCAGACTAGAAGTTAACCATTTCTTCGGGAGCTCGACTAGAATGTATAGTCATGCAATCACCTCTCTCAAACAAAAAGTTTACTCTAACAACTTGACAACAATTATTGTCGATGTCTCTGTGATAGTAACAGCCATCCATGTACGCAGAATTACATTTACTCTGATTTTTTCTCTCTTTATTATTATTTTGTCTATATAGACGTGATTGAAATGCTTGTTACATACGGTTTTGTGAATCATTACTTTGCGCGTAAAATAACTGTTTAAACATATTTTAATAGATTGGCTAAGTCTGGAAAATCAAGCTTACTCGTATTTAACAAAAATCGTTCAAACATGCTTGAACTCTTCCATCAATGAAGATATTATTGTGTTATTTCATGAGCAACAATTTAATCTACGCAATAATGGCGGGCGATCCGACAGCTTGCTTCCATTTTTCTTCAGGGCTGTGGCACACTTACACAGAAAGGAGTTTTACATGTTCACGCATGCAAATAATTCTCACGTAAAGGCTCGGCTTGGTCACAAATTTGCGATGAAGAAAAATGATTATGCAGCGAATAAAACTGATTCTATTACCTCGATAACCTACATGCTGTCTTCTTTTTATAAACAATTAATTATTGTTTATAATAGAACAACCTTGTAGATAGATAGAAAGTTTTCATTGTTTAGTTTGCAATTGTGTGATACAGGCCAAGAGTCTGCGAGAGTTTTGTCAATAAAAGCACGTACTTTCATGGGTTTGTTTTTTTTCTTTTGTTCAATCTCTGCTCTAAATATATGTATATTTGTATATGTGTATATATGTATAAGTATATTCGCGTTGACTGATACATATTTATTTTAATTCAATGATTAGATTACAATAACAGAGGATCTATGAATATTAAGCTGTTCAACAGCGGAATAAAAAATAAATCTTTACAGTTTTACATGTTTTACGAAGTTAAATCTAAAATATTACTTGTATTGGCATTGGCAGAAATGTTCAAAGAAGCAATTAATTAACTATTCTTAAAACCCAACAACTAATTCGTAAATTAACCAATTATAGTACCATTCTTGATAACAATCAATCTTCTTTTTAAAATCGTATGTTCGATGAAGTTACTCCTTTAAAATTATTCGTGTGAAGTGAATGAACGAAATATGAACAGTTTCATTGCACCTCGAACAATTCGCTGCAGCCTCTGAACAGGTTTTGGTTACATGAAAGATTTTAATATGTCCGTATTCCCAGTTTTATATCTTATCGTTACACTATGAAAAATCTCGTACGAGCTATCGATTAAAAAACTCTGAACGCAATTTGAATTTTTTAGGCAAAATCCTCATTGAAAAATATGTCGTGAAAAATATAATCTGTATGAAAAAAACATATCTTTGTACAGACATCTGCATATTTATACTTTATAACATCGGAATCGTTTTAAATAATAAAATATAGTGATCTGCGCTGCAGACATTTGTAACAAAAACGGTTCGCCTGCACCGTGTGATATTTTCATTAATCCGTGCACGTCACAATATTTCATAAACCAAAACTTGCTGGTTCACGGCCAGATCATCATATTATAGCTTCTTTCTTCATTTCTGACGATATTACATAGATTTGCTATGCTCTTTTGCTTACATTTAGTTAATCTTAAGACTATGAATTTTTGTTTCATTGACATTAAACTTTATCATGGCCAGGTCTTTTACGTTGTTTCTGAACTTTTTATAACAATACTACAGTCTCATGCCGGCTTAAACTGTAGATTATCATTGCCTATGTATACTCTTCGTACTTTCTTTGATAGTTTTCTACATTTTTCTAAATATCTGGCATTAACTTTATCATAAATTTTCAACTCATATACAACATTTATATTATTTTGCTTTGTATATTAGCCACAAAAAATGGTTGTTATAAATAATTAAAAATTTGTTTAATCAAGTAGGAAAGTGAGCCGTTGAGATAAATCTACGAGCACTGAAAGATTAGAATAATACTTTGAGAGTTACTTATAAAATCTGTTAACTAATGCAATAAATTCTTATAAATCGAGCTAATTGATAACATCATATAATATTCCTGATTTTCATATACGCGAGTCCACGGTGGAATGGATAACTGGAATGCAAGTACGGCTCTATGGGACTTTGTACATTATATCACGTGGCAATCTCAAAGAGTGAAGACAATATCGATTGTTCAATAAATCGCGAAGGAAGCACCAATATGAATAAGACAATCTGAGAGGAACGGAAGATCGAGCGACAGTGTCGCGAGGGGCGTCGAAACAGAAGTGAAAAAAAATAGGACAGCGAATAAGTGAAAGGTCGCGATATACCTTCAGTCGCCAGCTGCTCTTAATGCGATAGGATTACGGGATTTAAAGATCATGGCCCAGCCGATCCATTTCCGCGAGCAAGAAGTCAATGTCGGCCTCTGTGACTGCCGCGCTTGATATAATGTTCCTGAAGAAATTGGGTCTTCGATCGTCCGGCTGATAGCCCACCATCAGAGTGCCGGCTTCCATCATTCGTCCTTTGAGAATCGGGCAGATCTGGCGACAAACCACGCGACCGATTAACTGTGTGTCGTCGCGAGCGATCGCAGACCGCCGCTAGCGAATCGTGATCGGATCCTACCTGGCCCAGCGCGTTCTCCTTCTCGGGCGTGTGGGGCTTGTTGCGCAGTCGCGTCGGCAGGTACCAGAAGCAGCAGTTGACCAGCTCGGGCTCGAGGATCAAGTGGAATCTGTCGGGCATCTGTTTGATCCTGCGCACCATGTACTGATTCAACTCCATCAGCCGGTCCATGTGCTGCTCGAAGCCTTCGTTTCCCTGCGACGCAACAACACAAGCGCCAGGCTTAAAGATTGGCCCTGCCCGTCTCCCCGTCCCTCCGACTCCCGCTCTTGTGTGAAATGGCGCGTTATATTGATTGTTCGTGCCTACCTTTGCGCGCCACTGAAGCCAAAGTTTGAAAATGTCGTTATGCCGTCCGCATTGAATAACTTTGTCTCCCGTATCGTACTTAACGTCATAAAGCTTGTCCGTCATGAATAGGTACTCGGCTGACATTTGATTGCAGCTAATCAGCAGACCCTGTTTACCAACAATAGAACAGCGCAGTTTCGTGATATTTTTCTAACGCCCAGGCGTGAATATCCGGAGGAAACGCGGCGGGCGGGAGGACGGAAGTCCTTCTCCTTCGCAGCAGCGACAACGGCGTCGGCGTTTTCGAGGCTATCCGCGAAACGCTTGGCGCGCTGCCGGTCAATAAGCGGGCTCAACACATGCGCAGCAAGCGCAAGTCGAGCTTGCCATCGAGCTTTCCAAAATGGCGGCGCGCGAGCCTCGTCAACTTGGATATGTACTTTGGCATTTTGGCAATATCGGCCAGGCTTCTTGGCGTCCGCGAGGACGAACGCGCGGGTGCATACCGAAGCGCGCTCGCTATGTGGGGAACGAGCTCGGGCTAATTTTGCGACGCGATCGGTGGCCGTGGTCGGCCCCCTTGCTCGGCCGTGAGCCCCGCGTCGCCTGGAAAAAAGAAAATCATGCCGAGTGTCGCCGAAACGAGCTTGCGTCACGGAAAATCAGAGCGCGCGGGGGCCGATGGGGCGCGCGGCGACACAGTTCGGCGGCGTACGCGCGTGGAAAAACAATCGGCCGGCTTCGGGTGGCGCGCAGCCGGTGCACGGAATTTTAATATCCCGCGAGGGCGAGAGGAGGGGCGGCCAGAAGTTAGCAATAACCGGAGCCCGCGCCCAAGGGGAGAGCCCAGCGCCAGCACCCTTCGGCAGCTCGGCAACATATGTTATCTCTTAGTTTAATTAAATTCCTCCGCGAGAGCGCCGGAATGCCGAGCGCCGTGCGCGCGCCGCGAGGCCGAGACGCGCGAGCCGCGCGTAGCCGAGCACATCGCGCGCGAAATTCTGCCCGCGCGGCCCGCTCCTATTTTTCGCAGACCGCCCACGGTAGGATGATCTGGGCCGCTCCGTTATTTTTCCTTGAGACGCGTAGCCGCCCGTTTTTGTCAGATTCTCAGCTTTGCATTCACAGAAAATTGATAGCTCGGAGCACGGCCTCGTCATCGCTTCGCTCGACTGTCATAAATCTTTGCGAACGTGACTTACGTCTTCCTTGAAGTGGATGGTCGAGCACTGCAGGAGAGCACCCATCAGCTTGTGAGGATTCCAGGTTACAGAGTCAGCCCTTCAAAAAGAGAATCGAACATTAAACGAGATATTTATTAGATGGATCTGCGGCACTCGAGTCATTCACGCCAAATCCTCATCGTGCGAGCGATGCTCCCCAGATGCAGCCCCTCCACTCGGGGCTGGCTGGAAAAAGGAGCGCGAAGCCTCGGCTGGTCGTCAAAGTCTCTGATATTCGCGCGGAGAGAGTCGAGCTCCGGTGTATCCCAGGAGAGGTAACCGGCTATAAGATACGAAGCCAGCTAAGCAGTTCGCTGGGTCTTTCTATCGGCGTTGCTGGCGGATCCATCGATCGGAACTATTAATACACCGGCCGACACTCCCGCAGGGCACGTCTAACCCCTTGAATCTCTCAACGCGATCCGCAAGAGTCATCAATTAGCAGCTCTCGCAGTTCTTGCGGCAGAAGCTATGGAGCATTCGGCGCATGTTCCATCAACTGCAGGCAAATAAAGGCACGCGCCGAGATTCATAAGAGACCGAGAGAGCGACGCGTGCCTGCGCATGACGCGAATCACTTCAGCACGAGGACCCTCGACGCGCGCGCGCGCGCGCCAGCTGCACGCCGTGTAGGATATTCGCGCGACACTTGGCCACTGTCACTCGCCATGTATCGATAACATTTGTCACGCGAGCATCGCGCGCAATATCATTGTGCCGAATGCGAGAGCCGAAAGACCGTTGCTCCTGCTCACGGGCCATACGGAGCAGCTCCTGCGTCCGAGTGACGCGCCTCCGACGTTGCTTTTCCTCCGGTCGTCTGCTTGCACTCCGCGTGCTCGCGGTGCGTCGCCGGAGAGCGGCTCGACGAAGTCTAACCGCTGTCAGCGAGGCGACGTACTGCAACAGTTGCGGGCGAAAGCTATATATGTATACACGTATATACGTGTTCTCCGGTCGATGGGCGTTCGGGCTGCAGGCAGTCGTCTTGTGCACGGCCCGCGCGCCTTTATAAAGCCGCCTGTGATTAATGCGATTCGCAGCTGGGGCTGAGCCGCCGTCCGCCGCCGCCGCCGCCGCCACCGCCGCCAGTCCCTACAGCCGAAGATTATATACGAGACGAGAGCGATGCTAATTAACCGAGACCCCCGTAAGCGTCCGCGCGCTATAATTCCCCACTCATATTGTTGACGCCTAGCGAGATTTCTTTCTTCCGCCAACTTATTACCGAATTAATGACGCACGCGCCAGCCATACGGATTAGCCGGGCCTACCAGCAACTTACGACTCGAGTGCGTAATCACTGGATTCTCGTAGATACGCGCTAATTTCTACCGGCACAACCGCATTGCTTGCAGTCGGACTGTAGACGAGGCATTTTTCACTGTAGCAGCGTCCCATCGGCCCCTCGTTGCGTAGACGATCGTCTGCGATTGCGTCTGACTTGCGCTTTCACTTTCCGTTTCTCTCTCTCTCTCTCTCTCTCTTTCTCTCTCGCTATCTTTCTTTTGTTTTTCTGTTACTTTTGACAAAACAATCTCGTAGCGCGCTCACGGGGAGAGAAAGAGAGAGTTCCCTTTGTAGCCGAGTTTAATCCGACATTGTCGGGCGAGCAAGCGAGCGAGCGAGGCGCAGAGAATAAGAGAAAAAGAGCGCGCGCGCGAGCCCGCGCGTCAATACGAGGAAGCGAGTCAGTGCTAAATGCGCTCCGGGGAACGGATCCAGCTGTTGCTTGCGCCTGCGAATCTCCCGTTGTCCTTCGCCCTCCCTGCCGGTGCTGCTTGCCATTTTAATCAAGACTTTCGCCGCGAGAACAACTTCCCGTGCGCCGAGATCTCGTATGCGTCCTGATTTTACGCTTCGGTACGCCGAGCTTGCCATCGACTTTTGGCTGCCTGCAAGTAGAGAAGAAAAACAGAGCGGAAAGTATCGCGTCCATTCCCGGGATTGTAAATGGTTTTTCACTCGCTGCATTTCTCTTTATTCGTACGAAAGAATTAATATCGTGACAGTTATACTCGCGCTTGCTGTCGGCTATCGCTTTAACATGTTTTATGATCTAGAAGTAGATCTTAGAACCGAAAATATCAAGAAGGAACGCAATTCTTAATATTTTTCAATCATAGATAAATTTTTTCACTTCTAATTTTGATTTATAATTTTAGATGATTAATAATATTGCAATCGAAGATAGCCAACGTCCTTTGCCGACAATAAAGCAGATTGAAAAGATGTTGAGATTACGTTATCAATAAAGAAATGTATCAATTTTCAAGGGACACTGGCGAAGCGGAAGCTCGCCGAGGGCTACAGGTCCCGCGGCGGAAGCCAGCGGAGAAGGAGACTAGAAGACGCGCTCGTGTCGGTAATCTGCGAGGTTGAGGAAGGGGATGCCGCGAGTCGAGCGCGCCTTGAAAGGAGTGACTGCTGTTATCCGGACTGGAAGCTGCTGTCTGCAGTCTGACCGACTAGGGGGATGGAACAGGCGCTGCATGTGGGGCTTCTGGCGAGATTAATTCACGATTTGCATCTCGACGCATCTGCGTGTACACCCACCCCTGCGTACGCGTACATCGTGCCGCGATTGTTATTTTCGTCCTGTTTTTGCGTACACGCAGCCGTGACCTCGATGTCGATGTGTCGGGATATTTTTTCGTTTTTTGTCACGTACCCGGTGTGTGACTATGAAAAGCGTCCATTCAGTTAGTTTGCCTGTCTGCATTAATGTCTATATGAATTATCGCTCGAAATAGTCAACGCAAACTTCTCTAAAATTTCAAAATACGTGTACTTCAAAATTAATAAAAGTGTTTAAAATTTTATAAAAATAAATCTGTACGCTTTGACGATCTTCTGAAGTTACAGTTAGACGATATATTAGAATACGAAAGAGCTTTATAATCCGGCTATAAAAAAAATGTAAGAAAACAATTTAATTTACATTTATTATAATTCCCTTTCACATGGGGTACCTGTACGAAGTTCACGTCAAAGTAAGAAAAGTACAGCTGTAAAAGCCATGAGAGTGCGAAATCCGATTATTTATGGAAGCTGCACTTGTTCCCGTGTATATACAAACTTCCATTTCCGTCGCTTTCCAAAGTATATTTAAAAGAGCAACACGCCGGGACTGAGAGAGAGCGAGAGAGAGGGACTCAATGACGGCGTAATTCCCTGGCGCAGACTGCACAACTGGGATTTACGCTGTCTCTCTCTCTTATTCTATACGTAGGAAAACAGAACGGGCCAAACACACATGATAGATAGAGATGTAGGCAGTGGCTGCGGAGAGAAAAAGAGCGAGAGACGCTTAATCCTTAGTTTTATAGTTTATTGGGAGCTTAGTTTGATGGAGTCCTTCGAAAAACAGTCGCAGCTGAGTGCGGCCGCGAGGGGCGTCAAAATCAATACGGGCCCTCGACACCATTGTGGCAAAATAGCTTCGCCGGAGGGATGACGAAGCTCAGCGGAGAGAAAAAGAGAGAAAGGAAAAAAGCCGAGATAGTTTGCTGGTAATGGATCGCTCGTGTCGAGAGTCTACGCTCGAAGAAATGCTAATTTTACGTTGTATTTCAAGCTGGCTTTTTCTCGAATTAACTTTGGAATGAACAATTGAATTCTTAAAGCATTGACCTTTTTATAATTGCTGTCAACGTTGCAAATGTTACGTGGCTGCGGTCTAATTACTGTGCAAGTAGTGAGCAGTCGATTTGGTCAGACAGCGACATTTTTCATCGTTGAACAAGGATCAACAATAAAACTCACCGTTCTATGCCAGTCAATCTTGGGTGTCGGTATTTCTTAGACAGTAGCAGTCCACCACCCCAAGCTGCCTGTAACACGAAGAAAATCGAATGTGAGCTTGAGAAAAGGAGCAAACATAGTTGGCGTTTTATTGCAATGTTTGGTGATCGCAGTGACGGCCCATCGACGAATTGCAGAAATAGTCGGACAGCAAAAGCCGAAAGCGACCAGAGAGTCATTTCGACTGTCGCATCAATAATTTACGTTAAAGCGCTCGTCGATACACTCAACCGTTTACGCCCTCGGATTAGCGTCGCTGACACAGATTCTCGCTTAAGGGGCAAACTTTAAGAGCGATTCACTGTCACTTGAAGCACCACTCAATTACGAACAAAGATGATAATTTCGAAAAATATAAGTGATACGTCGTCTGTTAAACGTCTGCTACACACAGTAAAGACGTGTCCATTCCGCGCGAACGTTTCCATTACGACGGCCGATATAACAGGCTGGCGGCGAGTTTCCGTTCAATCATCCGAGGCTCTGGAGGGTGAAAAGGACAAGAAAGAAGAAAGAGAGTAGAACTCACGTCGATGTGCAGCCAGCAGTTGTATTTCTGGCAGATATCGGCAATTTCCGAAATGGGATCGAAGGCACCGATGACCGTGGTGCCCGCAGTGGCGTTCACGAAGAACGGTATGTGTCCCTTGGCCTTGCGCTCCAAAATCAGCTCCTCCAGGCGCTGTGGAATCATACGTCCACGCTCGTCGCTCGGCACCATCACGCAGTTGTCGGTGCCCAAGCCGCACACCGAGGCGCACGACTTGACCGAGTAGTGACACTGCAAATCGACGGGCCAGGTTAATCTCGACGACTCGCTTCGTCGCGTGCGCGCGAGATTTACCTGGTCGGATGTAAACATGCAGAGCTGTCCACCAATGGCTGCCAGGCCCCGCTCCTTGTACTCTGGGAACATCTTGTGGCGAGCGGCCAGGAAAGCGTAGAGGTTGCTGATCGATCCGCCCGGAGCGAGAATCGAGTCGCCCATGCCATTGGGCCAGCCGATAATCTCGCGCATCTTGTGCAGCACCACGTGTTCCATTAAGATGAACACGGGCGCAATCTCGTAGGTGAACATATTGGTATTGGCCGTAGCAGTGAGCCATTCGCCAGCCATGGAGACCAGGTCCAGGCCGCACGATAGCTGATTGAAGAAGTGCGGATGACCTGCAAATGGCCATTGCAACTTTCAACTTGTAAACGATCGTCGGTACGCTCTGCAAATATAAATCAAAGTCCAGCTCGAAGATTGACAAACCCGCTCTGATTCGGACAATTCTCGCGGTCATTAATGACGCGGGCGCGGTATAATTAATAGTCCAGGCGCAGGAGTAGTTGGCCATGTGAGAAGGGGGTTGAAAAGCGCCCCGTGCCGTGACTGCGCTTTCAGCGGCAGACGGTTAAAGTGCGCGTCGGGAGAGCGGCAGGGGAAAAGCTTTAAGCTGCGCCGGTGTTGTCATCCGCTTGGCTGAGCATCGCGCGCCGGATCAAGCCTAATGCTTCTGTTTGATGGGCGGCTCTCGCTCTCGCTGCTCAGCTTTCGCTTCGATGACGCCGCTCTCAGCTGCACGCACGCAAACGCGTCCACGACTCTCCGCTCGCTCGCTCTTATGTCTTCGCTTTTATAGCGCGAATCCACGCCCGTGCCGATACTTGCAATATATCCTACCCGCGTTCTCATCACACGTAATCGGGAAATTGGCGGTGCAATTTGATTCTGGCAAGTTTGTTTTCCTCGAGGCCAAGCTCGACATAAATTTCGTTCCCGCGATCCATTCTCTGAAGCAAACTAGAATCGACCGTCGAGGCAATATCAAAGAGTCAATGCTTATCTTTGTCCTTCGGCAATGCAGAGATGATTGAGAGCAACGGCAAGCAACGGAGGTGTTGGTTTACTTTCGTTAGAAAAGAGAAGCCGCAGTACTTGACCAAGAGAAAGAGTGAGAGGGAAAAAGAGAGACGGAGAGCGAGAGATAGAAAGTGCTGGAGAGCGGAGCTAATTTCCCGTGACGTAAGCTCTGAGCTTTTAATAAGTAGCGCTGGCCGAAAGGAGAGAGAAAGAGCAAGCGAGAGAGATTAATCAAGGGTTCTGGCACGAGGAACGAGCATTTTAATCTTGCGGAATTACGGGGCGGCTGATTGACGTGTGACGTCTGGCCGACGTGCCCCTAGCCGAGGATTTTCACGCGCGTACTTGTGCAGAAGCAAAGACCGAGACGATTCCTTATCCTTGTATTTATTCTTTATCTTGGATTAAACAAATTGCATCCACTGTTCCACGCGTTCTATTCTTTATGGTACTCACGGACGGCTCAACTACGAGTCATTGGACAGGTACGTGCTGTCTCGATCGGCGTAACTCGAGCGCAAGTGAAACAATCGTTTGCAGACCTTGGCTATGGCAGCTAACGAGAAAGAACTACGGCCCCAATAC
This sequence comes from Phymastichus coffea, assembly GCF_024137745.1. NCBI lineage: Eukaryota > Metazoa > Arthropoda > Insecta > Hymenoptera > Eulophidae > Phymastichus > Phymastichus coffea. Next base: position 1,587,834 of record NW_026706866.1, read on the forward strand.
AGCAATAACGAGCATAGCCCCGTACAGCCCATTAATCACAATATCGGCTATATCATAGACAAATCTACAATCTCTCGGTGCCTGCAGCTAAGTTATAGATACATTTGCTCCACGCATCACTGTGGATTGAGAAAGAAGGGAAAAGTAGGAGGAGAGGGGGCAGCAGGGGCAGCGATGCACCGAAGCATTCCGCAATCGGTAAATCCCCTATAGACGTCGATCTCAGGCTCAGTGGCGGCTGGGCCGGCCGCGGCCGTTTGTCGCGCTGTTATTCGCAATTATCTCGCGCGACTTGGGGTGGCCCGCATTTTGCGCGTCACACGCGTCGCTGCCCGACTAGATTGTTTGCCCAGCGGCTCTCAAACGGAGGACCTTTCGAGCGTCCGCATATTGTATGCACATTCGGACCGCGCCTAAGAGAATTTTCCAGATGGCCGCCACCGCTGTCCTCCATACTGCGGGCACTCAGCATGGCTTCTAATCAGGGACGCTTAATTCTCACCTAACATATCTGCCAAGCGAAATTGGCGCAATCAGTCTCGATTTTATCTCCGAAACGATATTCGCAAATACATGGAGATTTATGAGAGCGACTTCAATGTTAGTACTTTGGTACCAATAAAATGCTTGATCTGCCGAGGACGCTGCCATGGCTTTCGATCAGCCGACGTTGATAAAGAGAAATGAACTCGATTCGAATGATATTATACAAACTTACGCAGCGAGGGATAGAGAGAAAAGAAAAAAAAAAGTCGGCGATTGGCGGCGACAAACCTGCTTGCTGCAGAGTCCTCGATGATAAATTAGGGGGCTTTAGATTCGCATGAAGAGAAGTGTGCAGCCGGGGTTCCTACAATCAATCATGCACGTACCCGGGAACAATTCAAATCCCGCGTAGGAGGGAGTTGCGCGAGCCCGCTCTCTCTCTCTCTCGTTTATCCGGTAAATACTCACGTCTTGCTCCGCGTTTTTCCCGGCCGCGTGAAAGATCGACTGCCTCTCAGATAATTTTCGCACGAACGACTGCGAGCTATTGAAATTCTTCGAATGCATCGCGCTTTTCTACATTCGAATTCCTCGCTCTCGACGCGCTTTTTTTTCAAATTTAATCAACGGCCACTAATCGCGCCCAGCTTTCTTTTTTCGCTTTCATCAGGCCAGTAGATTACACTTCATTCGTCCAAGTCATGGATACCCCGCGAGCAATTCAATTTTACACTGGTTGCCTCGGTTTGGAAAAAGAAGTGAAATCAATAGCTGGCAAGGTTGCTCTATCGGAAAGAAGTACGCACGAGCGTTGCACCGGCCCGCAGCGATTGAAATTCCGGAGACGCATCGCTTTTAAAAGCGGCCTCGAGGGAGAGAGAGAGAGAGAGAGAGAGAATCGCGTAGAAATGGCTCTTAATTACAGCGATCCCATTGAATTTGGCCGTCGCCGGCTCCCTTCTCGTGGCGCACGTGGCCCCGCTCGTACGCGTAGCGCCGCAAGAGTGTTTCTCGCTCGACCCCCCTCGCCTCGCGCTTGCACCCGCGCACTTGGATCTTGGATACATACAAACACAACCCTCCTCCCCCCCGTCGCTCGCGTAGCATCCACTCTGGGATTTTGCCGCAAATTCCTCCGTGTTCTGTGAATAATTGGCCAGTTCGACCCCCCCCCCCCCCCCTCACAACAGAAATACACAGAGTAATTGTGGGCTTTTGCGATTTTCCGTCTCGTCGAGCGAGTCATCTTCCTATTTTTCCGAGACATTCGATACGTCGGGCGTGCTCTGCTTGACTTGTCAACTTTAGATGCGGGGCGCAACGCCGAGTCCAAATCAAAAGTCCCCGTGAAATTCTCTTATATTGAATAGCTTGATATATTGCCTCGGAAAGTGCGGCGTAATTGCTTTTCCAACTGCAATCGCGTACAGGGGATTTAAAAATTGGTCCCTTTTTTCGCATTCATTCATTTTCATCGGTCTTTTGCGAATTATATTCAGACATTGTCAGTCAACAGCGTAGCTAATTCAAAAAATATCAATTGCCAACAACCGATGAAGATTTCCTCGCACTTATAAAGTATGAGTCTGCAACTGAGAAGAGTGAAAAAAGATATACTCGTAAATTAGGACCGTTATTATCGATTGAAATTCAGCTCTTTACATGCTGATAATCCTTATCGACGATAAGTCTGCAATCTCGGCGCGTTTTTACGACAGCAGCACACTGCGGAAGTACCCCCTCGAGATGGCAGCTAGCAAGCGGGCGCAGGATGTTGAAATATCTCATCGCGGCGATTGTAATATCGAGCGATCGATAAACCGCTGGTGGGCGTATGAGCGAGCTTTGTGCCGACAGAGATGAGCATCGCGATGACAAAAGCCTACGCGAAAAAGAACCACAGGAATATAGATCCAAAAGAAGGAATCAGCAGAGGGTGAAAAAACCAATCCGTAGGGCGTATTGCTGCGTGATTTCTGGGGCTAGGAATTGATTCCCTTTTTTTTTAGGTCGCGTCATTTATATAACGTTATCGGAAAATACACAAACATCAATCACATTCTTGCTGAGCAAAATGAAATACCGAAAATAGATAAATTGTTGTCAAAATTTGAAATCAATAGAAAAAAATATATATCTGCTGGACGCAACGTTGGATAAGTGCGGGATTACATTACCGCCAAAAGGTCGATCTGTAGATCGCGAGAGAAATGTTTTGGGCTTACACTACGTACTCTAAAGTAGCAGCGATGCTTTACTGCATCACTACTGTGACGGAATGCGAGCGAAGTGAGTAGACAGGCACAGCTAGTAAGAAACAGCTCAACCAATGCGTCGGCTATTCCTTTTGCCCTTGTTCTATTGTTCTAAATCCTTATGATAGCGTATCAATGAGTTATGGTCATAGCAGCAGTCGAAGGAAAGAAGACCGTTTCTTCATAAAACTATAAACGCAGATGCGCCTTGACCACTGGCGAAAACCCCTAATTTTCCTTACATTGTACACCTATGTTAGAAACGGATCCAAATGAACGTAGCAGTAATTAGACAGAAAGACGTCCTCGTGTAACAGTCAAAACAACAAAAAGCGTGTGTACGAAAAACATGAGTAACTCAGTGAACAAAATCTCATTACCTCGATAAGCAATATCCAATCCAGTATTCTCATCTATTAAACGTTGTACTGCATATACGTGATCGATAGAATTTATTGTACTGGCATTTACGTTGTGAGAAAATGAGGAAAGTATATCATCGTCACCATCCGCTTTCATTTTAGGTAGGAAATAAAAAAATTTGAATGCCACATCCTCCTCCGTGGCTTCACTCGTTATCATGCAGCAAAGCTGCGAGAGTAAAGAAAAAAGTAGCGAGCGGAAATAGCGAGGCGGATAGCGGAACGTACCGACGACACACTGACCTCGGATGTTTGGCCGAAAAAGTCCTCAGTAGTACGCGCACGAAACAATCCTTAAATTAACAAAGCCATTACGACAATGCGCTTGATATATTTTAACCACGTTATATTTTGTGAACCTTCACTTTGTATTTAGCATCATTAATTTCCAAGCTTTCGACATAAGCAAGCTTAAAATTGGACATTTGCTCTTCAACGAAATTCGAATTTATCATTATTCTTGTTCGCCTGTTCCCGACAACGACTATCTAAAAAATGTCAGGCCAGTAAAGCCGTTACGGCCCTTCACTGGCTCAACGTATATAGATACAGGTACTATTCTGAAAATTAGACTAGGAAGTTGCTTGAATTTCAAATGACGTTTTTTAGTTACACGTCACGTACGTGAGTTTCATTCTTCGAATATGCACATCACGAAGATTTATTCTGACACGCAACTCATTGTCCGTTTACTCCCACTGTTTGGCGTGAAACTTTTTCAAATGCAATAACCTCATTTGAACCCGTTGCGCACATTATTAATTGCGCCGTAGTGCAATAATAGGTCGAAATTTCGTTGCCAACAGTAGAACGGGGACATTTGTATGTACAGCACAGATTGCAGGTTGAAAGGAAAAACGCACGTACAAAAGTCAGAAGCCACGAGAGAAAAGGCAAGCAGCCTTGTCGGGTGCAAGGAGGGAGGGAAGGGGCGCGCGCGTAATCTAATAACGAGTTTTTGTTGGTCTATGGACGTCGCTGGGCTTGCCTGCGTATCGCTCGGGCACGCGTCCCGTGAATAGCGAGAGCGAGTTGAAGGGTGTCGCCCCATAGTATCGCCGTGTATCCACGAGTCGCGCGAGCTTGGCTATTGTGCATTAGCATCCCATTCAGGCCCGGTAATCGAATCCCGCGAGAGATAGCCGAGTTCCGCGGGGGATTTGCGGTCGACTTCCGTCCTTGCCGGCTCACCCCCTCCCTTCCCATAACATTTCCATTTCCGTTCCCAAGGATGCATGTACTTATTGCCTTTTAGCCGGGCACAGATCAGCTGGATTTTATGCACAATCAGAAGGCCGGTAGAGCACTGACCAAAGAAAAAACAAAACTCCACGATTCTTGCTAAGTAGATGTATGCTATAGAAGATCGATCGATACTCGATAATATAGAGAGATATTTTATGTTTGGTGGCTTTTTTTTTCTCTTTGCAAAGCTCTCGCCACCCCAAGCTATTTATCACGATACGCGTGTGTATATTCGGGGGCTCGCCCGACGGCTATGTAGAGTATCTTTAACCGCCTTATCTCCACCTCCACTGCTACTGCCAGCGTATGCTAAATTGAATATGAAATTATGCAGCTTATCGAGCCGCCATACGGATGACTGCCGAGATAATGCAGCCGTTATGACAGGTTTAACCCTCGATGGCATTACAGTTTTTTTAGCATTCTCAATCCATTTATTGCCGATTGATTTTAAATCTGCATTTTAATAAAGCCGTCACTCACCTGTCTTTACTTGATACTTGAGTGTCGTCGAGCAGTCGACGAGCAGCTGCTGCAATGTTACGCCGGTGTCCGGGATCTCGAGGTCCAACAGTCGCACCATCTCGTCAGGATGGTGAAACTCGAGCACCTTCGAGTTTCGGTCGTTCTGATTCTTAATGTAGTCGACGAGTATGTCGACTACCTTCATGAGGAACTCTTTGGTGGCCGGGAATCCCTCTGCATTTTGCGGCAGGATATCTAAGCCAATCGGAAGAGAGAAAAAAAAAGTAAGCTCAACAAGTTATCGCGACAGAATGGGAGCTGGTCAAGCTACCAAAATGTCATTATTAGAAATAGGAAGCTAGTAGGCAAACAATAGGCGCCATTTCAAACTTTCGTGCCCAATATGAAATGAATGCGCTACGATTGCTCGGCTCACCGTGTTTGTTTCTGATGCGATGCTATCGCTGGCTTTCAGAATGGCATCACCTCATCAAACAATTGAAAGTATAGACCTCAATTGACACACTCTCACTTGTTTGGTGGTATGAGGCCATCTTTTACTCCTCAGCCTGGCCGTTGACCTTCCAACCTGGTGTTCGATTCCCACTAACTACAACTATTCTACGGCTCGCTTTGAAAGAAGAATGGCACCGATAATAAAAATCTGTTCGCCAGCACGTTTCTTCCAGAGGAAGCCAAAAGTACGTCAAATGCAGAGAATCACTTTAATGCGCAGGCAAACAAGTATGATGCAGTAATTATTTGGCGAGGTCGTTTCAATATAGCGGAAGAGAGACGAGTACGAGTACGAGAGAAAAGGGCAGGGAACAAAATAGGAGGGTATTTATTTGTAAGATGGGGCTTGATCGGTCGGTCGGACGAGGAAAATCCCTGGGCTTCTTTGCCGGAGATCCGGCTAATCTCGCCCCATCAATCTAACGTCTGGAGGATCGCGCGCGCTCATGTTTCCCAGCGCTTATATAGTTTTAACGAAAAGGCAGATAAAGAGAGAACCTTATTTAATGCTGCTTTTTCCTCGGAGTGACAGTCACTTATTTAATAGGCCCTCGAGCGTCGTGATTCTCAATTGAAATTCATACGGAGAGCGCGGAATAACGTCACTTTACGCATGATCAATATTTACCGATAGCCGTAAAGCAGCCCGCCCGCGGCAAAGCTAGAGTCAACTATAAACCGGATGTAATGCGCGCGCGCAACAAATTTGCACTAAATCTTGGAGAGTCTGGCGCTAGAATGCCAGCTGCGGCGCGCGATCCAACTTAAATCAGAGCCGTGTCGGGGGAGCAGTAGCGTTCGCTGTAGCAATTAGCCGAGCCGATTTATGCGAGCGCGAGATTACAGCCGATCAGCTGATTATGCGGAGCAGACTTGGTCGAAAAGAACGCGCGAGCTCGAGGGCTCGCGAATGTACTCGTAATAGAGGCGCGCAGTCGGGCGCCGGATAAGAATGCGCGCCCGAAGATACAGTGCCACTTTTATCGGCGTTCCAACACGCGCCCGAGTGTCAATATGTACGCGCAAAGTAAAGCGAGCTAAGTGTGCGCGAGGCGAGAACCCTTCGGTGCCCGTGTGGTGATGTAATCTGTCGTCTCTGAGCTCTCGAACTCTTCAGACTAATTCTAAATCCTCGATTATTATGCACCCCTTCGGGTCGCGTTCGCTCTCTCTCTCTCTCTCTCTCTCTCTCTCTCTCTCTCTCTCTCTCTCTCTCTCTCTTCTGTCAAAACTCACGGAATCTGTGTCGACACGCCAGCACGTCGCTTATTGATTTCGATCGGGACACTGGTTTATTTCGACTGGCCAAACACTGATAAAGAAGCCCCCGGCTGTTTTAAATTGCATTCAAAAGTATCGTCGAAGGAAGGCTAAAAGTACATTCGCGTGGTGTGCAGTATTGTGAAGCACGCACATATAATACGGCTAGGCACGTCTAGCGAGTTGTCAAGCAGAAAGGCATTCCGTGAGAGCTGGATAAATCCCAAGAAATAGTTTCTCACCCGAATACTTGAGGTTGCAGTGCTCTTTGGAGAGCGAATATGTGTTTTCGGAGCCCATGAGTCTGGTGGGTGAATGTGTTCTGGCAAAGTTCTGAAATTCACACAAGCAATATACGTTAAGCTGGAAAAATAAAGTTTCGCTCGATATATTATGTACTCATGTATCCGCCGCCATATATATTTGACAACTTACAAAAAAATGCATAAAAATCAAATGTAAATTGAAGGTAAATCCAAGAGGCAAATAGTACAGTGTATACAGCAAGGCTCAGGCAACAATAGAAGCAAGGGAAAAGGGTAAATGCGAAAAAATTTTGAGTAATGTGGCGAGATAGAAGAAATGCGAAAGAAAGACAGAGATGGATAATGCGTGGGTCTTACATATAAGTATGCCTTGATCGCTGTTACTTTAATGCCGAGCATTTGCACATTGATATTGTCCATGACTCTGCAGTGCCCCTGGACTCAGATCCCTACAACAGTCAACAACAGATTTCGTCTACAGTCTCTTGGTTCCGAGCGCTAGCTAAGATTTTGCGCGTTTCACAATTGCTTGTTCCACATCTCAAAGTGCCAGAGGCAATATAGAGCACCGTTGGAGCACAATAGACCGAGCGACCAAGGAAACGTTAAAATCGTTCTCTGTCTTTTTTATTGCTCGAAGATCTCGACAGAGCTTAATCGGTTAATGCATAATCGATAGTTGAGAGCAATGAGGCGTGCTCTTCAAATGGATTTATGTTGATGGATACGATCAATAGTAATTAGACAGCTATACGGAATGTTCCTGTCCTCTTGCTAATTAATGCGGAATGCAAACCGTAACTTCTTTTATTCCGCAAACTGGCTATTTTCCACTGCACAAGTCGCCGAGCTATATGTGCAAGGCATTTTGCACTATATACGTATGTAGTCTCGCAGTCGAGTATCGAAATCCAAAATGGCGCGCGCAACGTATAGCGGTAGAAATGTAGTGTGACGTGACTCAGGCATCGCCCAAACAATTATCTCATTTTTTAACCGAGCTAATCCAACTATCGTGCGAATTCGAGAGTCAATGTTCGTCCGTGTTCGATGTTCAATGAGGCACGCCGAACAATTGTATTACGTTCTCAGCGCTAACGTGCGCAGCAACCGATATCAGTTGAAGGACGCACTATCGACTGGGTATTCAGGGTTTGCTGAAAAATTACGCCGCGCGGATTATTTGGCTCGAGGACAGCGCTAAAATAGTGAACCAACAAAAGTTGATGGCTTCAACTACTAAACGGTAGATTTCATGCGCAATCATACTCCGAGTGATACGGTTCCTCTTTAGAGAATAGAATACATCATAAGTTTGTGTGCAAATGTGGCATTGGAAAGAAATACGTTTGATTTTTAATGACCAATAAGAAGCGACAGGATTTAACGATTAACTAGGATAAGGTGTAACTTCGAATTGCTAATGTGAAATCGTAAATTTGAGGAGATTTGAAGGCTTTGTGGTTGGAGTGCAGTTGGTAAATTCCTTTCCAGGGATAGCCATTAACTGATTAAATTGTCATTTTTTGTTCGAGGGAAAACTCTTGAAATAAAATTACTATCTAAGAGATTAGCGACGGGCTACTAACGTTATGAACTCGACAGTTAACTAAAAGTTACTACACAACTGACTGTACAAATTTACACTGGTGATAGTATGTGAAACTGAAGGTTGTGGCAAAACAAAAGCTCTGTAGATGATGAAGTTGTCATTGTAAAATGTACGAAATCTCTGAGGGAGGGTTGAAAAAGTGGTATTTGATAGAGGTCATAGAAATAGGATAAGTGGCGGGTTAGAACGAACCTGTCCTGCCTTCCGTCCTTTCGAGCGGCTGCGTAGGTGCTCCTCCACTGGACTGGCCGCAGTCTCTCGTTCTAACCAGTATCTATATGTAGCGTCAGGTACACGGGTTAGCGAGAAGGGATGGTAAGAGAAAGAGAGAGTAGAATCGACTCGGGGTCGGAAAAAGCGAGAGAGAGAAAGAGAGAGAGAGAGACAGACAGACAGACAGATAGAGCGGCAGCGGTGGCGGTAGCAGCGGCGGCGACGACAGCGTCGACGGCGAACGGGCTTTGGGGTGGGCTCGCGCGGGACTGAAAGCTCGAAGGGAAGGAAGCCGCGAGCAAGAGCCGGGGTGGCGCTCCGGCGGCTGACCCACTTTCGGGTAGGCGTGGCTCCCACGACGCCTACGAGCCAATGGCGTCAGCACTCATCCCCCGCGTCCAGCCGCCAGCACCCATCCCCGGTGATCCTCGAGCACGTGTACTCTCTATCCGTGCTGTCCACGCCGCTGAGATATCGCCACAGCGATTTCACTACTTCGAACGAGATGTGTGTATGCCTATGTACAGCGCCGAATGACGTGTGCCCCACCACCAATCCTCCCGATACTTTTACTGTTGCGTCACTCTCCCCTCGCTCGCGATTGTCCGATCATGCACTTTGTGCTAGTATGCGGCTTATAATGACGTTTTTAGATACTATAATATGCCGATTGCGTACTCCACATGCGAGCAACGAGCACCGATCTATTTTCCGAGCCACGCCAGAGTCGACGACTGACAGCGAGGAGCTTGCGAGCAGCTATTACCTCTTTCGCTTCGTTCGTCCCTCGTAATTTATGCTCTCTACTTTTTACACCGCCATTTTCACTTGCGTAACTTGCACCTGCGAACTCCTGACTTTTAGTACAGTGTTATATCTCTCCGCCATTCCCTCTGTGCCTGATCAGAGCGTATTTTCAAAATAACAATCATTTCTCTAAATCTCCCATGAAGCGTTGCATCACAAATCTTCGATTCATTATCCGACGGAAATTACAAAGTACTTTTCGCGTTAGTAGGCAATAATTTTGAAAATAATCTTCTCTTTTACCTTGCGACTTATATAGCCATTAGTCCCCAAATCAAATACAGCAATTATGTCATCTTCAACGTACGTCGCAAATATAAAGTTTTGCAAAAATTAAACGCCACATCTGAACAACCGACCCACGTGCAACTGCCCTCGAAAGTTTATAAGCCTGTAAAATCGAGGCCAACTCAAAAACTTTTTCGTAAGCGCTTTACGAGAGTGAACTTTACTGTTTCACGTCCAAGTTTCGCAAGCATCTTTGACACGTAGAAAGTAACCTCTCGAGCTTTCGCATATTTTTTTTTTACTCAGACTGAAAATAAATAAATCTGGAAAATAATGCTGGTATCTGTTGGTGCTGTAACATTACATTTTAAATGATATTCGATAAGGGTGAATGGAAAATAATCTCACGGTGAAAGAAAAGAATAGAGTTAGCGAAGGAAAAAATTGGTATCCTCGACGACGAGTGACGGATAGTCTCATTAGGCAATAGCGTGAAGAAGCCAGCAGAGCGTATGTGGGCCAGCGTGATTTATCCGGCGACTTCGTACACAGTCACCCACGTCAGTCTTGGCACAGAGCCGTGCAACAGCGAGGCAGAAAAAAACGCGAGTAAGGAAAGGGGAGGAAGGTAAACGTCGCCAGCGATGCGTTCTCTCATCTTGCTGCCGACTCTTTCTTTTTCTCACTCGCAACTTAGCGGGGGTTGGGGTTGCTGGAGGAGGGCCTCGCGCAAAATGGACGTCAGCCAATGAGGTGGCGCCGCGAGCAGCATGGCCGCCGGAGAGGATTTGATCAATACGAGCGCGCGCGGCCTTCGCACGGGTGAGGGACGCGAGCGGCAGAGACCTCGAGCGCGCACGAGACCCGAAAACTTTTGCAAACGCGCCCACCCGCGGCACTCGTTTCCTTGCCACTATCCCTTCGCCCGTGTACCCGTTTTTTCTCGTCCTCTTTCTGCTAGCCTCCGTCGGAAAATGTGCTCGAGTGATAGCTTGCTGGCTCTCGTTTTCATTAGGAGTGCTAATGTCGGACGCTGCTTGGCAAAAAGCCTGTTTACTCTATCTCTTTACCAACGAAATTTCGTCATTTTCTTTTTTATCGTGTGCAGCTGCTCGAGCGCTTTTTTAAAGATTGAATTGCTGGCGTTTAATTGCCGATGTCGCAGATGCCAGGGAAACTAATATTCCAGCGAGGCGAAATCTCTCGTAAAAAGTTTACCTTCATTATTTCACGAGAAACTTCTCCCTAACAACGATCTAACGAACTTTCTGATAAGTAGAGAAAAAGATCTTCCTCTCTTGGCCCTGGAGCCACGCGCGAACCGAAAAGTTTTATCATCCCAGGATGAAAAACAAGCAGCAGAAAGTGAGGCAGCGGTTTTCTCCTGCGATTCGACGAAAGTTCGAGGCCGCCTGCCAAGTCACAGAGAATGATTTAATGGTCTCGACAATGCTCGTTAATTTTTTCATTGTTTATGAAGGGTTTTCAATTGAAAAAAAGCACACATTTATTCAAGCATTTTATTGGGAAAACGCTACACGTCTTCGCTTTAGAATCCGCTGTTGTGCCGCTAAGAAGTAAAGCTTCCCTGAGCTCATTATCATTTTAAATGAAGCCTGAAATCCTTATGAGCGTTACACTAACGCTGTTAAAACTTGAATACGCCTATAAAAATGTAACGACGTTGAACGCACTTTGTTTTTGTAAATATGTACTTTTTCAGTTATGCTAAGCTGACAACAAGATAGAGAAATTATATAAAAAAGCTTTCCCAAGATCCATATTCCGGCTCGATTTGATTGAAATCGCGAATAAACAATAGAAATCATTCGTGATGGGCGATAAAAAAAATATTCTTGACTACCCTGTTTTGGAAAACTTTCGTGCATTAAAACCAACATTTATGTTGAATTTGCCTTAAATAGCATAATAATTTTCATTTATGTCATCGGTTCCTCACTATTGTGACAGAGATTTGATATCTATAATACAATCCGTCAATGCAGGTACCTAAATATTGCAACCTCACTTGAATGTATTGTTGGAACTGTCTATCTGACTTAACTTATTACATTTATTCGCCGCTACATGTTTTTATCCTTTTTATCCATCGTGCATAACTTGCAATATCTACAATGTAAGTACTTATGTTCATTTTTTGGATACTTCTAACTCTTTTAAAAATTTGATTACCAAGTTCAGTCAGAATTTGTTTTTGAATAGTAGAATATTGTTAATTTTTTAAAGTATTTTAGCTATTATATATAAGGGATTGTGGTGTGCGATAATATTATGATTAAATATGTATAGACCTCTAAAATTATAGCTTTCTATTAGACAAATGCAATCAATTTTGTGAAATTCAGCTGTGACACTCATTTTGTAAAAGACATATACATACACAAACACACACCCGTGTGTGTTTTTCAATAATATGTGAATTATTACTAAATACTTTATAGAAACTCAGCGAGGATTCAGGTTATATACCACCAAACTTAATCGTTTTATCTATGATTGTAGAGTTTTAATTCACTTAATTTGTAAAAAAATTTTAATTATATAGTACTTAATATTATGTAAATGACACCAGAAAAACTTACCAATTTTGAGCTTTGAAGAAAAAACAATTATTAATCAAAATGAATAATTGAAATAATGGTAGAATCTCTTGGTTCAATAGATGCTACGTATGATTTCGAAGAAAATAGCTAACTTCTTTTTACAAATATAGCTTTGTTTTACATTGCTCATAATTTGTTTTTGCGCCAGTAAGTGGTAAGTTGTATTATCTCTATTGTTCTCAATTATTTTTTATCAAAGTTCTGTCAATTATTTTGTATTCTTATTACGTCATATTACAAACGCTTGAAAATTCAGTTAAATTCTATTAATTTTTATAAAAATTTATTTAGAAAACTTTTAATAGAGTATATCATATAATAAAATAATTTATTTCTACAACTTTTAAGTCTCAAATCATAGTGCAAATAAGTGACTTGATAGAGTGAGTTCAAAGTTTTCATAGCTCAGTTAACTCAAATGATAATTCATATAACTGATTTGCGGATGATAAAGAGTGTATTTATTGTATTATCTTTGCATTCTTCTTGTTAACTAGAAGGCAAGATGAAAAATTTATATAATTAATTTTAAAAATTTAGTATAAGATGGATTTTTTTATGTTTTTTACATAAAACATATAGTATCATTGCATTTCGTTATTGTGAACAACTGTAATTTAAAAACATAACAATGCTATAGTATTATAAGCTTATGAAGTTCATATATTGCAATAGTTTTAATCTTTTAATTTTAGTTTAGATAACAAAATACCAGACAAACTTTATTTATCAAGAAAAAGGGATTACTTAAAAAATATACTAGAAAGTGTGAAATCTTTGATAATATTGCATTACTATATGTGACACAACTATATGAAAGTGTTATGAAACCAAATCTCTAAAACTATTAAAATATATTAGAACCTTTTTTCAAAACGTAAATTTATAAACCCTTGATAATTTTTACACTACTATAGAAAAGTTTGTACTCAGTATCATAATATACAGTAAATTGTTTATAGGTGTTATTGTAAGATTTCAATTTCGTCTTTTGTCTAAGACTGAATAAGAAGTTATCTTGGTTTCAAATAAAACTAAAAATATTTATATACGTTAAATTGAATTAATCTTTTCAAAATGATTGAAACTTTGTCTGTAATTTCTTTTTACAAAGCCTATGAATATAATTTTGTTACAACCAGTCAATGAACATGCCATTATTATCCTACATGAGAGCTTACAGATGTACCACAAGACATGTATGGATTATGACATTGTCGCATTGTCTATAGTAGTTACAGGGAGATATGTAAACCGGAAATACCTTAGCGCTACCGGCTATTTTCGCGGTATCATGGATGCAAGCAGTGGCAATGGTAGTGGATACTGGTGCTGCCTGGTATTGATTTGCCATCACTTTCAGATGACGCCGAAAGAGGGAGGACGAGATAGTAGTGGGTGTGGGCTACACGAGGCCTCTCCCTTCTCCTTAACCAAGGGTGTCCTTCTACGGACAGGGTGCTCAGGCCACGCGCCGAGCATGCGCGATGCCATTACCGTTTGCTTCAAACAACGCGCTTAGCCTTTATTCTGCTCAGTTTTGCCGAAGCTCCCTCAGGGGTAAGATATACTGCATACTTTACTGACTCTACTTCAATTGAATATTGACAGTGTATTATCGTCGGATAATTCCCTGAAAAGTGACGAGGTTGGCTTTCAGAATTATATATTTATAAGGAAAGAGCAATTGCAATCCAGTTCAAGCACCAAATATTGACTTTGGGTAAGCCTTATAATTTATCTTTACACTGAAAAATACAGGACATATGAATTTGTTATGGTATTATTCATTTATTGGCTATGAAAATTTTGAAACGAATGAATGTACGAATAAAGTACATACATCATTATACTGGTTATTTTCTTTTTTCTTTCTTTCTTTTTTTAAAAAATTTTCTGATTATCCAGTTCTTTCGACAACTTATATTTTCGCCATTTATCGTAATTAATGAATAAGGTTTTCTAAAACAATAATAGATTATTTTTAATTTTGATGTGCAGAATAGCTGATTTAACAGAAGAATAATCATCATGGTATCGTTACCCAGATTCAACATTGAGCCTCCAAGACATTCGAGAAATAGAAATGGAAAGAATCTGTATATTAACAGACATTGCATATTCCAAATTACTTAAAGTCCAGATCGTTTATTTTTATTAATGCGTTTATGTTTATTGTGAAAATTTGTAATATTATAACTAACGTATTTTAGGACTTGTTATAAAAATTAAAAAGAAGAAGTATACTTATCTGTACAAACAAAATGTGTGTTATGCACAGATAAAAATAATATGATAGCATATGAATTAACATATCCTATAGAGTTAGTAAAATTTATCTAGATAATTTTATCTGGGTAAAATAGTTTACTTTTTCTATTAAATACTTTAAACTATAGGTATATAGAATAATAATCGATATTACCTCATACTAAAAATTTATATTCAAGAGTTTTGATTTGACATAGTATATAATTAACTTTAGATTAATGTTCAAGTTATAGAATATGTATAAACATGTGCCATACAACTATATGTATCGAGAATCTATCAACATTTAATCAATATACTAATATTGCTGGCGTTTTTGTAGTTATTTTTAGGCTTAAGAATGTCCACTTTTGCCTAGTTCATACGACGTAATCATCAAATGTGATTTCAAAATTTGTTTAGTATTTAAAAATTGCAATTTGAAAAGTTAAAAAAAATTTATTAATTCAGTGATAATTTTCACAGTATATAACATTTTTAATTTTACGACGGATGAACTCGGCAAGTGAGAACTATGTGTGTATTATTATGCAATAATCTATTTCGAAACCGGGCGCGATGTGCAAAATCGGCGGTTATTCCATATTGTTTATCGTGTAGTTGCCGTGTAACATAATAGTGAATGATTGTTTAAAACGTATGAAATCGTAATTTTTACATGTAATTATCAGCAAAATCAACGTCTTCCGACTTGTACATAAAAAATTAAATATAAGATAACGGAATAGATCATTTATTGTAGTAACTGTCGAACTTCTATATAAGATAAATTATGACAGTATAAAAGATTCTGCAACATTTTTTTTCAGAAGATTGTTTGCTAGTGATAGATAAGATAAACTAAAGTTATGATAAACAAGTTTTTTAACCATTTATTTATAAAAATGTTGTGTAAGGACAATAAATCATAGATGATACATACTCTAAGAATGGTATTCATTTGCATTTAAAGTAGGAGTACACGCAGATATTTAAAAATGCATATTTTATACATAATAATATAAGACTATTGAAATAACTTTCAATTTTAGATGCTGTCTCTGACAATAATTAGAGTAAGTCAAAGAATCGAATTAAGTGAAAATAATTGTGGTAACTTTAAGATTAGCTTGCTTCTAATTAAAAGTTATTGAATAATTTTGTATCAGATCACTGATACTGAAGCTGCATATGTACAAGGCGATTTTTCTTCAACACTTTACATTATTTACTTGCTTGTTACAGATGTACCGCTGCTTGTGAATGTACATTAAAGAATAAAGAAATAATAAAATAGTATTGTAAAAAGTCATAGTTATAAACTCTTTATTGTTAATAATGATTCTAAACCTTTAATATTTACCCCAATTAATCTATAATAAATCTATCGTTAATAAATGAAATATAATAGTTCCTTTTTTAATCGATATTAGAAGATGTGACTACTCTTTAATGTTTTTATTCTTATAAATAACAAAAAGATTTTATTTTCAATGCTCTTTACCTGACTTATTATTTTTGTTATTTATGAAAACATTCAATTTAATGCACTACTGACAGTCAGCAAATGCAGTTTACTAATTTTTTGTGCAATTTTACATTCGAAATGATGTAAAATTTACATGTCTTACTGAATAAGATTATCAGAACTTTATTAGTAATACCAAATTGATTAATTTCTTATTCCAAATCATGGTCAATTATATACAAACATCATCGTAAAATTAGTTATCTAAAAAATTCAATTTATGTTGAGAATTAAACAAATAATCTAATATAGAAACTTATTTCTTTATTATAAGCTATAATACATGTGAAGTTATCAAAAATATAAATTAGCCTAAAGTATCTTTATTCGTAAAGTTATTAAGCTTTCTGCTACACACAAATAGATGCAACTACTTGGTGAAAACAAGTAATTATCTCCATGATTTATGGTGACTTTTATGTTACTGCTGATGTTTTTGCAATAGATAACTAATTATTTTAGAAGCTATAACTAGTTTTTCTGTGATAACTTTTTTTGCTTTATAAGGATCATTAAGTTGTTATAATTTATAATCAATCATGAATAAATAATGTAATAACTTACATTATAAAATTTTTATAAGTACCTAGTAAATCAATTCTTACATAAATTTTACAACAGTTGTCAGTTAATATGATAAGCTTGTGATTATTAGTCTTTTAGACTATCTTTTTAGAATTAGAGATGTCCAGTCAATTATTTAATAATGCTAATTCCTGTAGTTTTTTTATTACTACGTACAATAGATTTTCTAGTTATGATTTAAAATATTTTTAATTATATAGAAATATGTAGACTTTTAATCCACACTCAAATACACGAATTATGCAAAGATATGCGAGCTAGGCTCAACAATAGAAAGTGAGCCATCTTGCGATTTCGATGGCTAAATAGTAGTCGTTTTCCAAGTATCTAGAGTAATGAGGTGTACTTGTATAATATCTTGACAATGTGATAAAATTCTATATAAACATTTGGACAATTATATTTGTAAAGTAATACAGATTTTCGCAAAAAAAAATTCAGGAAGCGAATAGCAGTGAAATCAAAACATTCGGAACCATACTTCATTCAAGTGTAATATCGACGAATAAAGAAAATAAATTCATAATAACATTATCGATTATTTGATCAAACAAACAAATTTTGAAGGAATAATTCAGGCTGCAATGGGTACTACGTTTAATCGTTTGGAAAAATGGTGTAAAATATAATTTTTTGTGTGTAAGTGGTAGGTAGCTAGTGTATGCTGCTGTGATATTACTTCCTAATATCATCCAAATCAATTATCGTGACAATACTTATTAAAAGAATACACAAGTTTTCAAGTATAAAGCGAGAAGAGTACATTTTTAAACAATTATTACATTATCTACAATTTATTATATATTGTAATTATAAGTAACAGCCATTCTTTTTCTCAACAGAATAAAGAATTGTATAAATTTCCATCCAGTTAAACTTAAAACCTGCAATATATTATGTTTATTTTATATTTCTATTTTGTTAT
This sequence comes from Phymastichus coffea, assembly GCF_024137745.1. NCBI lineage: Eukaryota > Metazoa > Arthropoda > Insecta > Hymenoptera > Eulophidae > Phymastichus > Phymastichus coffea. Next base: position 1,605,521 of record NW_026706866.1, read on the forward strand.
AGTTGCGGAAATATTATATTTATATATACTATGATAAACGTCTTATCGACTGATGGAAATGAACAAGAATTGATAGATCGCATCGACGAGCGAGTTTTATGATACGCCGGTAAATTACCATTGAAGAGTAAGATAAAAAATAGATAATTATTTGTTTTTGTCTAAGAAAGTTAATTAATGTTAGAAATTTATCGTTGAAATAATTATTTATATAATCAGAAAATTGGTCATTTCAAGAATATGTTTCTTTCTTTGCTAACGTCAATTGTCAAAATCAGCGAATATTGATTTCAATTTATTAGACTTTAAATAAATAATGGTAAAATAAAACGTTTATGTTTTTTCATTTATATATTTCTACAGGATACTATTCTATTTTGTATCATTAAAAAAAAGGACTGTATTTAGTTTTTCTCAGTAAATACGGATATAAGGGTACAGATGTAATGTAATGTTGAAAGTGGAACAAACGTGCAGAGAATCAATCGAAACCAGTAAATTATTTTTAAATAAACTGTCACAACAGTTGCGATATTATCTGTGAAAATATTTTAAACAATGATCTTTAATCGTGATGCTTTTCATTAAAGTAACCAAGCTGATTACATTATTAAATAAATTCTTAATTGTAATTTTGGAGGATAAGTAATAAATTTTCAATTTGTTTCTCACGAACGATATCGAATATTTATATATTTAGAATTTTATTATACAATGAAGTAACTTAATTATTGACTACTGAATATCATTGAATGTTCTACACATAATATTTACTATAGCTATAAAGAGACTTGTGAAAAAATTCTGAAGACAGAATTTCCCTTGAGGTTTCGTATTCCATCAAGAAAACGCAAAATTGTATTAATGTCACTGATGGCTTCACAACACACAAGCCCTAATCGAGTTAGCTGCACAATGTATTATCCTTACAATGATATCGCCAATAAGTCAGCCGCAATATAAGGAGTGGAGTCTCGATTCTTTGCCGCAGTTTGTCAGTATCCGTTGTCCAGAAGCCATCCACAGGTGTCATCTACTAAGTAAAGTAACAATCACTTTATTAAACCTTTAACTTGAAAGTTGAATGATTGTCAAAAAATCTTTCCACGGTAAACCCATGTATTTAAATTTAAACGTTTAATATGACGTCACCCATAAGAAATACATTGTCCTCAATTTTAAACACTTCTAAACGTTTAAATTCAGCGACAATGTATTTCTTATGGGTGACGTCACAATTACACACTTAAAACGTTAAAATTTAAACTCATAGGATTTTAAGATTTTGCCGTGTTCGAGTTGAATTTTTTTAAAGATGACTTTGTTTGATTTTCATTGTTTCAATTGAAAATTCTATCAGTATTCGATTATATATTTTCAATATTTCAAGTAAAAACAATCTCGGGTTCTAATCTTATTCGATATTTATAATGAAATGAATCCTGTGTGTTTGGCAGGGCTATTTGTCACTGGTCATATTCAGAGTATAAAAGCGAAAGCTCGCTCGATCAGCCAGCATTCTAGCAGTTGCTTCTGTAGAAGGCGGTAAGTTTTTTCTAATGACAATACGTTGATGAGAGCGTCATTTTATAATTGAATAATATATTTTTGTTATTACAAAAATTGATAAAATATGAGAATGTAATGTAAACTTCCGTGATGTTTTATTATAAGCTTTTTAATAAAATTTATTGATCATTGTCTTCTCTGTTTCAGAAAACATAAGCACTCGAAAATGTTTACTACTCGATTTGCAATTCTTTTAATTGTGGCATTGATTATTACAATCATCAATGTTGATGCTGCATATCGTAAACCACCTTTCAACGGCAGCATTTTTGGCAAACGTGCCAATTCCATTTCTGGTAATCGTCATGTACTGATTTTAGAGATAAATGTCTTGTATATTTAAATAATCAATATAACTTTCGTTTGTTGTACAGATTATGATATGGCGACCCGAGCTATGGATGCTATATGTGAAATAGCAAGAGACAACTGCAATTCATGGTACTCGCATCAAGATTCTAACTAATACAATATCGTCGAAAAATTTAGTAGATTGAAAATAGTAGGTCGAGCGCTTGAAGTTGAGCATCAAGAAAATGTCGGTTTAGTTATGAATAATTAAATATCTAATATTTTAAAGAAAAATCATAAAAAAATATCAATTTCTTTGCTATAATTTCAAAGTAATTTAGTTCTATGATCCTTCGTCACTATGTATAAGCTATTATTTATTCAATAAAGATGTGATTCAAAAAAGTTCTTCATTTATCTTTCATCTTACATCGTCCTGAAATAATTCTCTCTGGCACCATTCATTATAATATTTTAAGTTGTGTTATTATTAAAAAGTTTTCTATGAACAGAAAGAACGATTACATGTTTAACTATAAACTTAAAAACGATCTTTTTCCAATAATTTTTATTCAGTATGAATACGTAAGAAAAATTAGTGATAATTACTATTTACTTCAATTGTAAAATATTTTTAATATATTGAAGAAAATTTTCGAAGAAAAAGAGAAGTTTTTTCTGACTGATAGCGCAATGTCAGATTATATCGATATAGAGACATATGGCTAGAACAGGGGCACTGACTTGCGGTACTTGTTAAAATAGAGTTTGAGATAAATTTACTCGATGTTTCATTTAAGGATTAATAAATAATAAAAAATTAAACTAAAATATATTAAATATTCGTAGTAATATAAATTGAAATAACATTTTTTTTCCGCTGAAATATAATGTTGATTGTTGTTTGTCTATCGAAGATACCTATGGCTCTCAACAGTTTTATAAATATTATACTTTATTCTTTCATGTTTAAATCAACAAAGACGTTAAACAAAATGCAAATGAACTATTTTATTGAGGTCGTATATATTCTACCTATAAAGATCAATGAACTAAAAAGAATATAAGGGCTCTGACCTGTATGATGTTTTACAAAAGTTACATGTAGCCGATATACGTTTTTTGAATAGGTAAAAAAGTTTTGTCCGCACCGTACAAATAATATCGGTAACTTTTGAAGTAACGTATGTGAAAATTAACTTTATTAATTAAATCAATTTTGTAATGATTTCACCACTTTTACCAAGGCCGTATTTGAATAATTTCAATTGATAATCTTCATAATTGGAATAAAAACTACAGGTATTGAATGTGTAAAGTGACTGGCAATATTTACTTGGGTTAAACGTGATAGCAATAAAATGGAAGTAAATTTGCCAATTCAAATTAAAGACGTGGATAAAATAAAGAGGGCATAATTTAGCACGTATATATGAGACATTTTAGTTTCATCAAGTTCAGTAGTTGTCAAACTTTGAACAAAATGGCAAAATTTGAAACTCTACATTTTCGGAAAGGTTCTTTTTTTAAAGGTAATGTATGAGTGTAATTTTTACAAAACTATGCAAGTCAGTTTCGTCTTTTAACTATATTTCTTTTACAATAGTTGTAGTAGTGGCAGCTATATTAGCTAAACTTGGAGTTTATGATGCAAATGCTGATGAAGTACCAGCTTTCTTTTTAAAGATTGCAAAACATGTTCCTCGTATTGGGAGAAGTGAATTAAATGAACATTCTTTCGATACAACTGTAAGATTTTATGATTGATCTATAACCATACTACTCTTTGTATATACTAAACAATTGTCATGTTCATGTATGAAATATAGGCTGATGATTACCATGCGAGTCAAATTTCAAAAAGAAAAATTGGTTTCCAATCAGGTCTGCTATTTAGATGGATATGTATCGATAGTTTATAAATGCTTCTGAATAAATTGTATATTTTTTCCTGTTGATGATAGAATTTGATACTCAAGCCTGGCAAAATTTTCCGCTAACAATTGAGGGTCCACCAGAATTATGGAGAACCTTGGCTGGATACAGTAAAGATTCACTGCATAAAGCATCGGTCGAGTGAGTTCAATGAAAATTAGAAAATTGACATGACTTTAAAGTGCAATTTTATTGTGTTGTCTAGTTTCAACAACGAATTATGGATGCGAGACAAAAGGACAAAAGTTCCACAAGTATGAAATAAATAATTATAGGTCAATAAAACTTTTAAAGTAATATTATTTTAATATTTACACACTATACGAGGTGATGGAAAAAATTGAATCAAAAATAAAATCAATATAACAAGAATATTGCAGATACTTTTTAGAAATGCATGGAGAGTTTCTTTCAACCTGAATAATGTTCCTCCGGTATTCACATCTCTGTTGTATACATTTGAATTACTTTCGTACCAACCGTAAGTAAATGAAGGCGGCTCGTTCCGACTAGTAGAATTAGTCGATAATAGAGTCCGACGAAAAATATGCGCGTCTGGCGTGAGATGGCGCCAGCGGCCCGAACGATTTTCTCCTCGTCTCCCTCTTCGCCACTCGTTTCACGAGCTCGAGAGCGCACTCTCTGCGAAACAATAAATTGTTGTAATTACAATAATTCTGGTGTTTAAGGCACAAACCCTTTGTGTTTATGTCGTCGCCTCGACGTCGCGAGCTGGCAATTTAAATTCATTACCAAGGGCTCTAAAACACCGGCATCGTGCCTCACTCTGCTGCTACCACGCTGACCTAAATACCGCAAGACGCAATCGAAGATTGTTTCGCGTTTGACACAAGCACCGTTAACTTGTCTATCGAAGCGTTTCAATTTGCACCGCGACGTACGCGCGCATCTAGTCGGTTCCTACACACTCCTCGACTCTTTTTAGCGGCTGCCATTACGATCGCCGAAAGCGCGCTCAAAATCTCTTATCATTAGCCGCGACGCTTTCGCAAACGCGGCGCTGTCGAAAGTTCGCGAGGTTGCGAATTTGCCGCGGCTTTCTCCTCGGCAAAGACAAATTTTATAGGCATACATAAAATTTGCCAATCGGTCGAAGCGTTGCCACTGCAGGTCGCATCTAAAATTCAAAGCGCAGCGTGGCTGCGGCGCGCGCGCGCGCGCGAGATAGCGAACGGCGATTCCCCGAAAAATCGTAAAGAGAAAAAAGGCTACGGCAGCCGGGCCGCTGTGCAGAAGACAATAAAAAGCCTCGCCGATAATGATTGCGTCGGGGAAAACGCGCACGCGAGCGCGGATTTTCCAACGGCGCGTTTTCGCGTCGGGCTGCCGTTACAGATGTTTTTTTTTTGTTTTGCTTTGTTTTTTTTTCCGTTCTTTGATCGTTGCTCGCGTGCGCACTGCAGCGCGTAGCATAATGAAACGAAACTCTATGGGTGAGAGACATTTAAATGTTGCTATTGGATTTGAAAGCACAGTCATATATACGATCGCGTTCGACATGTCTGCGCTTATATCTCTTGCAATTCCAAATGAACTTCTGGGAATTCTTTGCGCAGTGATCGACTGATTTTTTGTTATCGTTGTAGCTGCATGTAAGCCAGACTGAACTGCGGATAATAACCGTATACATGGTTGGTTCACGCCGAAGAAAGCATGATTGATTGAATAACGACTTATCGGAAACGTCATTGAAAAACTGCTCCACCGCAACCCTAATTTATTCAGCAAGTACAGAGACATTGTAATGACGAATGCGAATGACTCTTATAGTTGAATAACTGAATTGTGCGGTAGAATTGCGGGGTCGCGCGGCACCCTGAAAAATTGCAAGTGCGGCTCGGTTCTTTTAGCGGCAGGCTCGCGCGCTCCCGTGTATATCTATATATGTGCGTGTAACGTGCATGTGGGCACTTGGCAAGTGCATATAGAGTAACGATCGCCTCGCGGCCAGAGGCTCGCTCGAGCGGTCGTTAAAATTTTCCGGGAACCATTCGCTCTGTCCCTTACTGCACTCTCCTCTGGACGCTCGCGCGCACCTCGTACGTAGACACGAACATTTACGTATACGTATAGCCACACACACCGCGGCTAATTATTATTCCTTTCGCGTGGGGGACGCGCGCGAATTTTGTCCCGTAACTCTCTCTCCCTTGCTCTCCTTCACGCGCGCGCCCGCGCGTCATTTCGAGAATTCGCAAAAGTCCGTCGCACGTCACAAAAGCGAGCCGAGAAACCCGCTGGCGAGGCTTTCCGCGCGGCGACTCTCGCACCTAGCAATTTTACGGAAACCGCACGTAACGCCTCCTGTCTATGTCTCTATCTCGCTCGCTTCTCTTGTCTATGCGTTGCGCAACGCATCGCCACGCGAGAGCCGTGCACCAATTTATGGATTTTCTCGTGGCGACCCCGCGACACTTTTTCCGCAATGCCCGCACCGAATTGCCCCTCGCACGCGCACAGCTCGAGCAATTAACGCCGGAAAAAAAAAATCCGACTACGGCTGCGTGTAGAAAAACCGTGTTCGCATGAATTTTCCGTTCCTTTACGTGTCGGCGTCACAGAAAATACGTCCACGAGCTGAGAGGCACTTGACAGAGCTACATCATTAAATTTTTTTTCTACCGGTAAAATTACTTTATCCAATCTTGATTTGTTCTTTACTACATTGAAAAGCTGAATAAGAGTCTTCCTGAATAATTTGCTAGCAATAGTAAAACTTTTATGTCAAATACCATTTCGCCGTCGTTAAAAAAAGAAAATAAAGAAACATTTCAAAATTGCCGCTTGTCGACTGTGAATGCCAAATGTCGCAATTTTGTAGGAAAAATTTTCAAAAGACACTTCTGATACGACCGCGAGCTAACGATAAACATCAGTGTTAGTTTTATGGATTTGCGTTTTGTCGCGTTCGACAATATGTACTCCGTGTAGCTATTCGTAAAAACGTGTTTTATTAACATTGGGAAAATAGGTCGTACGAGTCGCTCCAGATCTGAGATAACAAAGGTGAAATGTAAAATGCTCGAGAACAAAAAAACTTGCGCGACCGAAGAAAAAAAAATTCATCGGTATTTGTCATAATTTTAGCAGCTGTTTTTATTTCAAATTTTTTCCCGAACAACGCGACTGGCAGTTAACAATTTTTTGCTCACCCTTCATCATCAACTCGCATGCACGAAATAGAGACTATCAATCTCGCACGGCGCGCTCGCTCGTATGTATCGGCAATCGCCCGCTCCGCGCGACACAGATTCCAAAAAAGAGAGGGAAAAATACGTCGCTGATGAAAACGGCCAAGGCCGATATATAGAAAAAAAAAGCTCGCTCGCTTGGCCGGAAGTGTCATATAGACTCGCTTGCAACAATGCACCTATAGAGAGAGAGAGAGAGAGACATAGTGCGTATATGCTATGGAGTACGGGGCCGCAGAGAGTCGCTTAATAACCCTGATTCGCCGTTTACCCGGACGCAGGGTGAGCGCGCACATAACGAGCGCACATAATCACGTAATGTGGTTATCATCATGCCAATTGCGTAAATATTTGCGCCAATTTGCGGCATGCGATACGAATGCAAGCGCACATAATATTGTGTGCGGCGTTGCAGTCCTATCCGCAGGCAGCCGTCGTATACCGTTTAATTCGACACGCGATAAGGCACACAACCAGTTGCGATCTCTTGTCGCGAGCGAAAACCATAGAGACTCTCTGATCCGCATCTATCGGCCGTGCATTCTCTAATTGCCAGTTTCGCGCACGCCTCCATTGCCACGCGGCTCTAGCCGCCTCGTTTCGGCGATTAATTACTGCCCCGTCAAAATCAATATTTCTGTTGCGCCGCTAATGTATACGAAATCTTTGTGATCAAGCTTAGACCGATTGAAACCTTAATGGTGTTGATGCAATTAAGGGAGTCGGCTAGTCATTTTAATAGTTAACTGTGACGCCGCGCGCGTTCCAATTTATTAAAACATTTTCGTGTGTAACCTACAATAACTATATACTATTATAAAATTTAATTGACGTTGTTGTTACAGTGATGAGTTATAATTGAAGACCACGCAATTTAATTTGTTGCGCGCGAGAGGAGCGGAAACAAGACTGTACGTGCGCGCAGTAAAGTGTAGGTATTAATTATTGATAAATCGATTAATTCGCATTAAAACAAAGAAGCTCGCGCTCCGAGACAGTTATGAATTAACAATTACATAAAACTCCGTGGTAGCGCGCCCGGATCAACTCGTTAAAGTTAAATGTGAGACTATCCTAATGGGGTGCTATATTCACGTCAGCTGTCGAACTATTCCACATTGGCAAAATTGAGTTGATTGTTGTACCAACGTGTCATCGTTCGATCGAACATTGCCCTGCTTCGCACGGAATTCAATTAAGCACCGCTTCTAACTAAAGACAAGATTTTTTTTTCTCTTTCTCATGAAAGCTTCAAGATTAATTTAATGTCAGAGGCACATGCAAAGAAAGACCGGAAAGGAAAAAAGGGATGCGACTGGCGCCTGTCTCCTCGCCTTCCTCATCTCTGCGGCAGGTAGAAGAGGATCAATTAGGCAAGAGCATAAATGCTCACGGCTAACGTTCTTTTTTATCCCTCTCTCTCTCTCTCTCTCTCTCTCTCTCTCTCTCTCTCTCTCTCTCTCTCTTTAGAAAGAACCTGCCACGTGAGCTTGTCAGGAAGAGAGAGAGAGCTGCACTCGGCACTGATGGCGGCGGTTATTTTTTTTGTTTAACTAGACCGAGGAAAAGTACTTTCCCGCTCATCCATTGAGGAACGATGCCGCAGGTCATTCATGATGAGGCCTCGTGTGCCTAATCGATGAATATAGTTTTTGTTCCAATTCAGATTATTCGAAGTAGTCGATTTACCGTTCGATGGAGTAATTAACCGAGTATGCGTGGACAGATAAATCAATGTTGATTGACTGTCATATTTTATTTCATCACCTAGTTGTACGGGCAGAGTACGAGTGCTCCAAACAGCGAAAAGACATTGGAATCAGGGGAAAAAAACAATTGAAGAAATAGAATGTAATGGAAACAACTCGCGCGGGGCAGGTCCAGTCAAAGCCATGATGATGAAAGCAGCGGTGACGACGGCGGCATCAGTCAACAGTCAGTCGCGGTGGCGTCGGCGGTGAGTTACATATCGGCAAGTCACCTCTGCCATTGGAAGACTCTTGTAGCGTGTGAAAAATAGGTGTAAGAATATAGGCGGTGACCAAAGAGAGAAAAAGGCTTAGCGTATTCACACGCGCGGCACACTGCGCGAGAAAGAGACGAAGAGAGGAGCGAGGGAGCGGAGGCGCTTTGTCATGCCGGGTAATGATGGCGGCGTCGTCGACGCGCCAACCGCGAGAAAGCCGAGAGAGCGAGAGAGAGAGAGAGAGAGAGAGAGAGAGAGAGAGAGGGAGAAAGGCAGAGACAGAGAGAAACAAAAAGAAGCAGAGTTGAGTAGCGAGCGGTAGAAAACGAGCAGCAGAGATCCGCCACCGTCATGGTCCTTTTGATTTCGCGTTCTGCCATTAAAGATGAATCGGCGCGTCGCCCCGGGTTACGCCGATAACATCGAGATGCCGCCGCTGCAACCCGCGGCCAATTAAGCGCGCTCCGCAAAATACGCAAATAGGCTTGGGGATCACGTGACCGCGCGCAGGCCTCGCCCGCCGCGCATACATTTGCGCGCGATGGCATAATCTCGGCTTCTTTGTTCGGGTTCGCTCTAGCTTGGCGCGCGCGACAACTTGTCCTCCTGCGACGCCGATCCTGCTTGGCTTGCACGGGCCCATTTGTTGAATGAACTGTTTACGCCGCTGCTGCGACAATCACCCATTCATTAACACCTCGTATGGACTGCTGTTCGCAGTTCATCAAACTCACAAAGCGCGCCGCTTTGTATCCAATTTATATAGCCAAAGAAATACACGTGTATTTTGTATGGCCATTAATAGACCAATATACAATCAAATGTATTATATATATACTAATATGATGCGCGGTAGGTAGAACCGGCCAGAGGCGGCCTGACGTTAAAAGGCATAATCTCGAATTTACGCTCGACCCAAATCAATAAAAGCGGACATTAACGAGGCCATCGAATTACTTTCAGTGAGCCGTGGCCAAAGATATGCGTAACCAATCCTTTTTTTCATCTCGCTCCACGCAGACGAGCCCCACACGGGCTATATTCTGCCCAAAGAATGAAAGAGTCGAAACGAAACAGAAAAGATATACTTTGCAAACACAGTCGTTTCATCGCGCTATTATACTCAACACGCGTACAACTAGTCCACGCTGATATTTTATGCAGCAACAACCTTACCGTGCCATCTCTCATTCCACCTTGTTAATTTTTCATTCTTCATGCCCGGACGAGCCGTAAATTAATAACAATGTAATTACACAAGGAGAAATAACGATAAACGATATGCCGAATACCCATGCTGCAAGGTCTTTCACGACCAGAATATTACGTCACGCTACAAATGTTCTACAGTAGGCCCATAGTGGAGATAAATGCACCAATCATCCGGCGTCTTTCAAATACGCTGCTCCTCGTTTTCCCAAAGACTGTCATTGTCAAATTCTAGTTGAATATACGCAAATGGCCATCACGAGAACGGTATGCTCGAAGGGAATAAGCCAACGTATCATTTTCACACCGACACCGTTGATTATAAATATTTTGAGTACACGACACTTGGGAAAATTGATCGAGTCGGATTATCGGATTACACCGTGTACTTAAGTTCTCTATACTCAATATTCAATGCTTTATACGTATGTGCTTTATACACAACAAGCTTACACTCAAGTTCTTCGGTTATAATGGTACAACAAATATGTAGAAATGACCAAATATACTAATAATCATTTCATGATGGCTGACTTCAATATTTATTTTGGTAGGACTCTTTAAGAACCTATGGTAAGGTTCTTTATTTTATATTATTTTATTATCAATAAATACTGAATGCTAAATACTAGTTATCGAACAAAAAAATGACAATGTATCGGAAGAATTGATAAAACATTTTTGAATAGCACAAGAGACGTATAAGCGCAAAATGTTTTAATATTTTATTTTTGAAAAGTCATTAGTTTGATGAAAACTAAGAATTGCAAAAGCGGAAATGGTATAAGAAAGGGGTGAAATCTATACCACTGTAAATCATTCTCGGCTGGCAGTGCTTAAGCTGTGAGAGCGAAGCAAGGCGTTAAATGAAATTAGCTCAGAGTTTGGTTGACTCGGACAGGTCGTTTAGCCAATCCTCGAAGGTTATAAATTATTCTTCGGTGACTTGCCAAAAATGAGAAAGATCGCCATAGACGAGTGTCGAGTTAGATTACACACTTTCCCATTTTGCGCACTATTGCGATCAGCTTGCGCAATTTTCAATGCAATTTGTTCCAAATGAATCAACTCGCATACAAAGTTTTAAAATTTATCTAGATAGCAGGCTAGTGAAATTATAGTCTTGGAAAATGTGTATGTTTATGTCTGATACAAGTATAATCCCTAGTTTCTCCTTTGATTTTAATGCAACGCCTCGCATGCCAGACCACCACTGTATTCCAAAAAAGAGGAAAAAAATAACATTGGAAAAATAAAAGGCGACGCGCGCCTCTCTCATAATTCACACTACGAGGAACACGCACCGGGGCGCGAAGGTCCGGCGCCGGGCGCTCGAACGACGCCAGAAAAGGGTTCGTTCCAGAGAGTTGGAGCGTGAAAATTGGATGACCCCGCTCTCTCGTTCTCTCGCTGCTTCGTGCGAGTTCGTTATCTCACGCGATATTTTTCATTTTCTCGGCGGGCGTTTGATTTACTGGACAGAGCGTAGGTCGACAAACTTTACCCTGCACTCGATTTTCAAGCCGCTTTTCCGAAGCGGGGGAGGGGGACGGTTCACTCGTCATTTTTCACTTTCGACGCTGAGAAAGTCATTGCGGCGGCCAAACTTTTTACCGCCATTATCGACATCGATCAAAGTTATGGCTCTTGTATATACCTTGTAATTTTTAATGACTGTGGTTTAGTCTTTATTTGCGCTACAATTTTCACGCATTTTTAATAACGATCATAAATCCCCGTCGATCCAATAAAAGATAAAAGCAATGAATTATATAATACATCACGACATAATAACGAGATTCACTGGCTTAATTATGTCTTCAGGTTTCATCCCTGAATGAAGCGGGAGCGAGCGGGAGGAAGAGCGGCAAAAAATCAATATTCAGCAGCACCGTCCACTCGCCTCCACTGTTCCCGAAACGATCAAATAATTTCTGCCCTTTGGCGGATGATGTTTTTATTCGTGGAAGCAGCGCGCAGTCGCGCGATTCCAAAATGAGACGAAGAGCCAGCTCGGAGAGAGAGAGATACAGTCGGATTTATTATTGGCGCTCGCGCTCATGGAGAGGTCGGAAGTAATTATAAGCCGGACTGTTTGAATATTCGGACGGCGGCGGCGGCGGCGGCGCGAGGAGCCGGCCTCTTTGTTTCTCTGTGTGTACCTGCCGACTTGTTTCACAAACGAGACTAGACGAACGAGAACTGCGAAGGTCCGCGAGAGAGCTCATCCCCTGTTTTTTTATAGCCTTTCTCCTCCTTTATGTGCGTTGCCAAAGCCAAGAACAACGAAAAAAACACACAGAGGCGAGCGGAGCAGAGAAGAAGCGAAAGAGAGCGAAACCCACACGCGTCGCGGGGGCCCCTTTTTGCACATCGGGCCACATTTACGCGCCTCTTTTATTGGGTGCTAAAGCCATTCGAGCGCCGCGCGCTAATCTCGCGACTCGATCGACTGGGCTCGTTAGCCGCGGCTCGACTTGCGTGGTTTATTGAATGACCTACCGACCCGACCAATATAATATATTTCGTTTACGCACTTTCCGACCAAAGCGTCGCTAGTTTATTGTATGGATTTTGGATACGCCTCTGCGATCATTTTCCCTCAAAATACCTCATTCCTCAATTTATTTACGAGCTACTAGTTTGGCTACTTCATTTCAAGCTGTTTTCTACCGTCGTTATGTTGACATTCGTATATCCATTGAGCACCGATGCAAATCTTTCTAAATCTAGTTTTCCAAGTCCATGCTTTTGTCTAAAATCAATTAATAAGCAAAGCCGCTGTTTTGTGGCTCTCTAAAAATAGCCCCGGCTCTACATCTTCCTGACTCGGATTTAGGGTAGAAATTAGTCCCGCAAAAGTTTGCCCGTTCCTGGTAAATCTCGGGTGCGAGAGATTTGGCGTCGGAATTAGTAGTAGAAAAGTTGTTGGGAGATGGAGGATGAGTGATTTGTAGATCGAAACGGAACGCCCATAAATCTGACGATCGATAGCCCTTCGATGCGCGCTTTGATGAGCTTCGATCAGAAATTATTGGGCTGCAATGGCGAGAAAAGATTGTCGATTGCTTGGCTCGAGCGAACGGCACTCCTTTCCACGTAGAGGTCGAGTTCGAAAACAATAAAATATGCACATCCCTCGCGCGCGGACGAGAGCCACTTACCCTCAAAGTAGGCAGGGCAGCGCCGAGCGAAAGCCTCGCGGGAAATTCTTGCGCCGCAATCGGCCCGAGGCTGCTGCTGCATATGCAAGCATTCAACCCGTGCTCTCCTCTCCTCTCGCGCCTCCGCTCATTCGGATTTTCGGGGGGGCCTTGGACTTGGGCACCTTAGGGCTCTCGGACGCTGGCGCCGCGCGCGGCTGCCTTCAAAGGGATCCGTCTGTACGCCCATCTGTCTCCGCTCCGCCCCCACGAACCCAAAGACAGACTCTTTCGGTCTCTCGCAGTGCGTGCGTCACGCAACCAACCACCACCACCGCCACCACATGTAGAGGACGCCACGACAGGCGCAAGTCGTGCATGCGTATTGTGCTCCGGAGCACAATGCCATTCTCCGGCGCTGCCGCCAGTGGAATGTTGACTTTGCGATTGACGCGGTGCTCTATTCGCTCGCTCCCTCTCCGCCCGGTCGCATCTCCCTGTCTCGAGTGCAAGTCCTTGTTGGCGCGACGAGGCACGCGCGCGCGATAATTAATCGACTTTTAAGTGGTCAATCAACGCCGTAAAATCGACTCTGAAAACTTGCAAAATCATCGATGCTACCGAGCGCTCTTTTTCACAGGCCATCACGCGTAACAGCCTTACGACTCACTCAGCTTGACTAATGAAGCGCGCGTCCGAGGCTGAAAAGATAAATGCGCCCAAGGTGCACGGCGCCCCGGTCGACTTTTCTAGGGCTGTGAGAAACGTCCAAGATCGATTTCCATTCACTCTGGTACAGTTATGAGCTCGTTTTCTACTTCCTTTCCGATATCTCTTTCGCAGGACACTCGCGGTCTCTGCAGTTTTCGAAGCTCGTTATGAACGCGCGCCTTTACAGCCTCATTTGATGCGCGCGTCTCGTTTTCGCGGCTCATTGTCGATCGTTAGAGAAGAGCGAGAGCAACAGTCCCATGCTAATTGGACGCGCGAGAAAAAAGACCAACGAGGCTGACCCGGGTGACTCACAAAAGGAGAGAGGGAGAGAGAGAGAAGATCACAAGACCGCCGGAGCCGCGACCTTCCCCACCGACCTTGCACCCCCTGCACCGCCGCAGCTTCGTTATAAACCCTTTCTTTATATTCTTCTACTGAACTCTCTGCCTCTCTTCAAGTAATAATTTTTTTGCCCCTGTACGCTCCTTCTATCATTCTCTCTCTCTCTCTCTCTCTCTCTCTCTCTCTCTCTCTCTCTCTCTCTCTCTCTCTCTCTCTCTCTCTCTATTTCTTTTCCTTTTGCAACTTTTTTTTTTCCTTTTCTTGTACTATTTACCGAAAGTTAAATGGCTCAAGAGACTGTAATTTTTTCAAAGAGTTAAAATTTCAAGTAGATTTACGAGATACTTGGCATTCTTCATCATTCTTAGATCAATACTCTGAAGCTATCTTCGCGTAACATTTTTCATGTTAATATTTTTAATTTACTAGTCAAATTGTACAAATCTATAAATAATTTCAAATTTTCGCGCTAAATCATTATGTCGTATTAGCAAGCCCGCAAGCCAATCACATACCACAACCTTCATCTCTAACTGACCAATCGCAATCAATAGAGGCTTTACTTCTTATCATTCTTCTTTTTAATAAGAAACATGGGAGTTACAGCTAAACTTGTTAAATATATTGTCTTCTATATAGCACTCATACAGTTGCAGAAGTCTATAGAAAGGTTTTTTTTATTACAAGTTTATTTACAATCTTTTTAACACAATCAGACAATAAGTAACTTTAATTGCATTAAAAATATATTTTTTATTAGTGACGTATCACAATACTCCAGTAAGCTTTCTGTCTTAATTTTAAAGTGCGTGTAGAAAATAAATTAAGATTTATTGATGCGTTCATTAATTTATGTTATTTGAGTCTATTTTTTAGTAATGGATGACTTAAGAAGATTACTGATTAGTTTATTTGGGTAGTTTTGTAATCTGGTGTTTTAATTTTATTTTTTACTGATGGTACCTGTAGGACATGGTGGATAATTTCAATTAGAACGAACCATGGTACCTGTACAACATTACGTAGAACTTTTGATTAAAATGTTTCCAAGGTTTCAATATTCGAGTTTGAAGCAACACCTCATAGTGAAATGCCATTTTCCTCCGAGGAACCGGTACATTTTCCTCTATTTTTATTTCATTTATTTCCGTTGTGCGAAAATATGTTCTTTCCATGAATTTTCAGTCTAAGTGTATACCTAGATATTTTATGTGATTGCTTTGTGGATGGTATTTATTGTTCAGTTTAATAGATGAGCAGGTGTCTTTGAGAAGTGTGAACGTTGTATGTATTGATTTTTTTTCATTTACTATAATTCTCCATGAATTGAGTCAACTTTAAAAATATAGTCGTTCACATAAATTTGTAATAATTCAGATGCTCTTGTTGTCTCTGAGTGTGATACTAAAATTATTCTAATGTTTGCGTATGTTGTTGTCGTGATGTTTGGGAGCTTTGGTAGATCTGAGATATATAACAGGTAAGAGGTTGGCCCTAAAACACTGCCTTGCGATATTCCTGTTTCTATTAACTGATTTTTCCATAAGTTTTTACTTGTTTTTACCAAAAATATCTATTTGGTAAATAAGACTTAAGGAGTTTGTAATGGCGCTTTAGAAAATATATCTTCAATTTGTGCACGTGCTCTTGATGCCAGTCTTTATCAAACGCCTATAGGTAACGTCAAAAAATATATCAGTGTATAGTACTATTTGTCTTCAAGAGATTTTCCTATGGCAGATATAATTCTGTTTGCTTATATTCCCTTCATTGTAACCGATTCGATTAGAGTGCTGTCTTGGACTTCAAGGTGTTCGAGTATTGTAACTTCTTTCTGTTCTGTGATTAGTCTTTGATGAGGTTTGAATACCGTCGGTGATTTGCAAATATTGCTGGCTTTCGTCTATTTTGGTCTATTTACCGCAAGGTTTTCTAATTGGTGAAATAAATGTAGTTGGTCTTTTGTCCCGATATTTTTAATGTAAATTTATCTTTTGTCGTCCCACTTCTAAGTGGCTATTTTAATCGTTATTATATTTAAATTTTTAAGTCGTAGGTCATATCTAAACTAATAGTCCCTTCACTATTTTGAATAATAATTAAGTTTCCTGAGAAGAGCGCTATGTACACACGTCTACTCTCTTCAGAGATCAAAACCAGAGTATCTACAGAAATGTGCGTAAAAATGTTTATTTTATTTTATTTTATTTTTTGGCAATAGCAGAGCAATAAAGGGGTTCGGTGGGCAATCGAGGCAGCGCATCTCTCTCGGAGATACTTTTAGCGCTTGCCTCGGGCCGGGCATTAAGACCAAAGAGCTCTTCTCTCTATATGTCCGAAAAGTCAGACTCCTAGAAAGCCCTCCGGCGATCGAACGGCGGCGAGACTAGACCAGAGAACAGGGGCCAATTATCCAGCGACGCGAGCCACAAGGATTAACCCCCTCATCGAGTTCCACCTCTGTTGGCCCTTTTTTCACGTTTGTGTGCCTACGTATATACTGGCGCTTACTCTTATCCTATCCAGACCGGCTCTTTCATAACTTTGGATAGTTGTCGTTTTGTTGATATTGTTAGATCGCATTCTTGTTCATCTGTTTATTTTTGATTGATTAAAATCAATGAAACGTGTGGTGGTTATGTTTCGACCCGAGGATGCAGAAGAAAGTAACGCTGCAACTCAGTGTGCAATGTAATACCTGTACTTAAGATCGAGTCCAAACAAATTTGCTATTGATGACGACCGAAACTCAAATAGTTTGCCTGCGGAAATTCGTAGTCTCGCATTTTCGCGGATGCAGTGTGCGCCCCGCCGGCCGAAGTCTACCGAAACAAAAAAATGATCGCTGGCTTGCAAATAATACACAATAATTTAACTTTCTTTATTTTGCGTAAAATAGGAAACTAGCCGAGCATGAAACGGCTACCCGACGCTGTGTACATGCCAATGAAATGTATATTATTATCGCGCAGAACACGCGCGCAACTAACGCGTAAGGAATATATTTTTTTTCTTCCCCCCAGTGGAGCATAAGAGCAACCCTCGACGCGCGAGTACAGACGAGTAGGGAGGGCAGTTGCATTGCACGCTTATCCACTACAGATTTCCTATTTTCCTTACGAACGCGCAATAAAACATGCAAACGAAATATTGCTACACGGTCATTTGCTGACTTGTGCATATTTGAGTAGTCGTTGAAAAATCTTCGTTTCACTCGCTTCTTCGATCAATTTACATGTTGTATTAAAAAAAATATATTAGTGGCATTCGCGGCGAGGTCTCTAGCTTGCGCGCGACATCGCATACAATAGTAATAAGGCGGCGGTGGATAGCCTGAGACTAGCGGAGGAGATATCGAGGCGGGTCTTCCTGTGTTGTACTGGCGTGGGGACACAAGTCGTGTATCCGTCAACGATGACGGCTCGCGTTGCAGCTCGGCGTCACGCGAGAAACTCGACCAGCTGACGTGCATATACATACACTATAGGTATACTTTTTTTCCTCATTGTCTCGGGAGAATGTACGTTGCCCTTGGCGGAAAGCTGCGTGGGAGGAGTCGCTTTGCTAAGTTCTTTTTTCTTTTTCTTCAACTTGTGCTGTCGTTAGTTTTCCATTCGTGCGATGCACAATAGTTTTTTCCTTGTGTAATTGCGATTCGGAAGGCTATTGATGCGCACGGTTTTATTACGAGTTTGGGTAAATACGAAAAATCCAATCATTCGAAATCTATAATTTGAGGTACTATCTAAGAATGTTATGGATGGAGAGCTGCTTGTGCCACTTTACAATTTTCCGGGTATAGTGGCGGCTGGCTGGGCGAATCGATTAGAGAGCGGGGACGCTGGGGAAGGATTGACCGCGCCGCTGCGTGTGCGTGAAGAAAATATTTATCTCCTTGAAGAAGCTATAAGGAGGCGGTACGCGCGAGGAAAATTTTGACGTCAAATTTATTGAGTTGGAGTTTTCTAAACGACACGGTTACCTACGCCCCGGTCGTTTTCGGGACTTTGAAGCACGCTTTATAGTTATATTTCCGTCGTTTATTATGTCACTCCCGCGTCCATTCATTAACATAATTACCCAATCGAATAATCTCTTTCATCATCTACAAGAGGCAACAAGTTTATTAAGCGTTTCAAGTGGTCTTATCGATCTCTATGATGAACGTTCGCAAATCAAGTGACAACGTAAAAAAAATCATTTTCCGCGAATCGCAGTAAAATCTGGCGAACAATCTTTGTAAGGCATTATGCATGTTAGACGAGGTTAGGTAATGCCCTGTAGCTGCAAGCTTTCTCCGCGCGGAGATAGATGCTGTGGCGTCTATTTAGCCGGAATTTTTCGCATATTCGTCGGCACGACACCAGCAGTGCAGCTCTCCGGCCGGAGTTTGGTATAGTGGTAGTGGGTCTAGCGCCCGGAGCAATGACAAGAGCGGGCGCCCGAGCAGCACGGCAGAGCGCGCTGAACAGAGAAGGATCGTAATTCTCGTACTTTACTGCCGCGGCAGTAAAACGAGCGCGGGGCGAAGGTGGGCGTGGGCGCGCAAACATTGTGCAGTGCTGTGCGCGCGCGCCCGTGTATCACCGGGTTAAGAGGGCGTTTTTTGCCTTTCTCTGCCTCTCTCTCTCTCTCGCTCTCTCGCGCTCTCTCTCTCTCTCTCTCTCTCTCTCTCTCTCTCTGCTTTTCGGCGCATTCCTCGGTTTGTCATTGCGAGCGATCGATCACAGCTGCCGTCGCCCGAGTCAATGAACTTGCCGTGGAAACGAAGGCGCGCTTGCGAGCGACTTACACGAGTCGCCCTTGCCGCGCTTCTAGTTGAGCGGCGTCTTATTTAGCGCACAGTTGCCTGCGCTCTCGAAATAGCTGGCATTTACCTCAGTTACGTAATTCAGCGTACGCTAACCTAACTGCGCGCGCACACGAGCCGCTGGGTAAGGCACGGCTAACCCACTGTAGCTGTTCCGGACCTACGGCTCGTCCTGTTCGCGGTCGTGGTCGTCGTTTGGCGACACGCGCTCGCCATTACTCTGCTCTCCGGCGTGTAATTGTAGCCTCGTCCTTTCGTCGATATTTAGAAATGCACACTGCAATTCATCGACCAATTGTCATCCGCGCTCTCGCGAACGTCAGCAAAAACTAATAGAGTTCTTATCCACGCACTCTTGATTGAGGCGTGCGCATAGAGCCGATCAAACGAATCGATAGTCGGATAATCGAGTAAATGACCGGCGAAAAGGAGAAATTCAAAGGTCCAGCTGGTGTTAAACAGTGAAAAGTGTAGCTTTTCTTTACTGTGGTGTAAAATACATTTTGTTAAAGTTATCATCATGAAGTACTCGGCAAATGCTTTTATTTTCTTCCTTTAAGTCATAAAGTTTCATGTAAGGACCCTAGAAAGTACCCTCAACCGTAACATTTTATTTTTTTTAAAAATGTCATTTACCATGTTTTTCTAAACGAAAATCATTTGTCGAGGGTTAATTTTTTTCCTTCAAACAAGTACTCCAGATTAAGCAGAGAATTTCTAAAACAGTCAATTTTATAATTGATATTAGAACTTTTTCAAATTTATACAAAAAGAATTTTTAAGAAACTTTTAAAATCTCTCATGAAAATGGTATAATTGACTAAAAAAATTCTTCACTTAATTTGGAGCACTGACTGAAGAAAGACAATTAGCCCTTCAACAATGATTTTCGTTCACTCTAAAGTTTAAAACAGCGGGGTAAACCATCTTTTTTTTCTAAAAATAAGATGTTATGGATAAGAGAACTCTCCAGGGTACCTCATTGACATTTTGAGACTTAAAGGAAAAAAACGAAAGTATTTATATAGTACTTCAAGATTGAAAATATAAACCGATTTTTACACCACCGTAAAGAAAACTTATAATTTTCACTGTTGAAAAGCAGCTGGTTCTCTTAACCAAGAGCGAGTGAGAGGAAAGAAGAAGCAGAAAACGAGAGCGGATTGAAGATGGATGTATAACGCAGGGGAACTGGTTTCAGTCGTCGAGATCTTTTCAGTTGTTGTCGCATCTTTTTCATCTCGTTGTCTATGATATCGTATGCGCCTGCTGCGTACGCGTGATGCTGTACGCGCGGCGTACGCGCCCGCGGACTTGCAAAGCACGCGAGCTGCTATATTTTTCGCGTGCCAAGTTCAGCGACTCGCTCGCGGCTTCCTGTTCCCACGCGCCGCGAAAAAAAATATAAGGAGCACACACAGGCGAGCGAGAGAAAAGTGCTGCTCATGAGCAGCTCGCGCGCACAACACCCATACAACCACGGCTGCACATGCTCTGCGCGAGCCCAAGGTTGCAGCTGCGCGCGACTGCTGTGCGCGCGCGATCGTGCACTCTGTACTTTTCGCCGGCCCGAGGATTTCTCAGAGATCTCGAATCCAACTTTTTCTTACTTGACTCTCAATTATATTTACATAAGTTGCCGCAGAATCGCTGCCAGCGAGGCAAGTGGCAGTAGCGAGGAGCTTGAGGCGCTTCGTGATCCGGGCAGGTAGAAATGAAACATTTTACTAGCTGTCCCCATGTCAGTTGGTTAATCCGGGAGGGATGACGATAGGAATCAGCTACTGGTTGCGCTGCTGCTGCTGCCGAATCAGATAAGACGCTCGCAGAGTCAACAAGTTGCGCGGGGGTCAAATGGCCCATTCGAATCGTTGACACGCATAGAAGCAGCCACCACCAACTGTCTGCCGCGGCAGAGCTCGGCAGCCTCCGGGCTGTGATTAGAGCGAGTTAGGTAAACACTTCTCGGCCCAGTGCAACTTTCTTGCGTAAGGACCCGCGCGTCTAGCTTGCGCCTCACCGCGTCGACAAAAACTTTCAGCCGTGAGTGGACAAACGCAAAAATAGCAGTATTACGCACGTTTACGAGGCTATAGATGAAACTGCAAAATGGTATATTTGCCCGCGCGGGACCTGCGGTTACGGAAATTATTCATCACGCTACAGTAAGAAAAAATTGTGGTCACAGAGAGATGAAAAGAAGAGAGAGAGAAAAAAAGGAAAACGCTCTCTGACTAATAGTAACAAATGTATTCCCAATAGATTACCATGTTTCCATCTGATAATAGGTGTGCATTAAAGCTACTGCCACACTTAAATTTAAGATTGACCGTGCATGTTGAAAGAGCGCCAGCTTAATTTAAAACGAGCTACATTTAACATTAGCGCGAGGGCGCGCGACAAACGGGCCATTAAAAAAACGATATCTAGAAGTAATAACTGTCATTAGGATAAATCATCGTATTCGCGATAAACAAAGCTAAGTGAAAAAAGCAGGAAAAATGAAGCAATAGACGCAGGTGGTACTGCTGCTGAGCTGCCATGGGGCGTAAGCACAGGTTCGCTTCCAGAGCATCAGCTTCCGGAATCGGAATTGCAGCTGTGTGTGTGTGTGTGTGTGTGTGTGTGTGTGTGTGTGTATGTGTGCACGCACGAGACGCTGATACGCGAAGCGGTGGTGGTAGTAGTAGGACAGGGGGTAGCGTAGCTCGCCAGCGAGTTGGCCAGGCAGAAAAGCCCGCAGCGAGCCAGACCGGGAGCGAAGGAAGAAGAAGAAGAAGAACAACAAGAAGAAGAAGAAGCGAAAAGGCGCGAGGAATGAGCCGGTGGCGCACTGTGAAATTCGCTGGTGCTCGCTCACACACTGACAGACCGGCAGTGGCTTGAGGCCGGCGGCGGCGGCGGTGGGAGAAGTGGGTTAGCTGCCTGGGCGCGCCCCTCGGACACCATAATGGCCCTGGCCCGGCCAATCGGTAGCGGCGAGGCGGCGGGGCAGCCCGAGGTCGGCCAATGGGCGAGAGAGCGAGGCGCTCGGTGGGCGGAGTCGACGGTGGCGCCGCGTGGCGGACGAAAGCCGCGGGAGAGGCTCGGGCCTTCATTATGTATCATTATACCGGTCCACGCCGCGCGGTGTGCACTCGCAGTCAGTGTCGTCGCTCGCTCGCCCGCTCGCACGATCGCGCTCGCAGAGCAGCTCATTATTTCGTCGTCGTTTTGTCCAGAGCAAACATGGATTGTCGGCGCCGCGCCGCGAGTTTCGTCGCTGAAGTGTGATCATCGCTCGCGCGACCAGTCGATCGAGCTAATCGACGACCGAGCCGAGACTCGCGAGAGTCAGGTGCGCGAAGAGCCCGTCGAGTGCGAGTAAACCATGCGGATAAACTGTCCGTCGAGCGACCTCTCCGGGAGCCGCAGCTGACGTCGCCCGGCGCGTTGTGACTAGTGATACAAGGTGTGACACAGCGACTCTCTCGCGCGGGGCTGCCGCGGGACACCCTCAGCGACGGTATTTCCAGAAAGTGCTCGTGCTCAAAGTGATCAGCAAGTAACGCGCCGTCGATGACGATGAGCCTCGCCGCCTGAAGCCTCGGCCGGAGCATCGAAGCCGGAGCAAGCAGCGAGTTCGCGGGCGATCGGAGAGGCGAGCGCGGCGATAGAAGGAGGAGGCTGCGGCGACTCTAGCGGGTCGCGTGTCGCTTGGTGGAGCTCCGGGGCGCCACGACGACGCTCAACTTCACGGACCTGGGGAGCCCATTCGGGGCGGGCGACCCCTGTCCGTCGAGCACCCCGACCCCGAACAGCATGTCAGGCGGGGGCGCCGGAGGCGGGGCGGGCAGCGGGCCGTCGGCCGCCGGCAACGGGCCCCCCAACCAAGCCACCCCCCAGAGCGCGGCCTCGGACCTGGAGCAGCAGCTGGCCGGCCACCACGGCATGGGCTCGGTCACGCCGGGCCCCGGCGGCAACGGCCCCGACAGCGCCTCCAGCACGCCCGTCTCGCAGACCGGCAAGTCCGCCTTCATCGAGCTGCAGCACAACAACATCTACAACCCCGGCGGGCTGCGCGCCGCCGCGGCCTACCCGCACAACGTGCCCGCCGGCGCCCACCAGTTCTCCCAGCACGTGCACCAGCCCGGCCAGCCGGGCCAGCAGCAGCACGGCCCGGAGGCCGGCTTTCCCAGCCCCAGGAGCGCCCTCAGCTCCTATCCGTTCGGGCCCATGCACCAGCACAACGCCTACAGCGCCTACCACCTGGGCTCCTACGCGCCCCAGTGCCCCTCGCCGCCCAAGGACGGCGAGTACCAAAACTGTACGTATTCCGGGCAGCCGCCTCCGCGATGACGTGCGCGCGGCCGACCGGCTTGACATCCTGCCAGCCGTGTTGCTCTGGCAGCGCGTGGCGCCCGATTCGCATGACGACAGCGTGTCTGACGGTGCCACGGCATTCGCCTCGCCCGGGCAGAGCCGCGCGGCTCCAGATCGATACGCTGCACGCCAAGACCTAACTTTGTTAAAGAAGCTCAGCCGCGTCCTCCGCGCTCCGCCTCGATATAAAGCGCTGCATAATTGCGATGCCCGAGATGGCTTCGCGAGGTCGCGCTCAACTTTTCGCTGTCGTCAAGTGCGCACGGTAAATCTTGACGGGGGAAAAAAAACGGACGATCGTAAATTTTCGGCGCTCCGCCACGAGGCACCGATACGCCGGCAGTTAGGTAGTTAGCGTCTATTCTTCTCCGAATCTCTCTCTGTCGAGGGAAAGTGCGAGGCGAAGAGATATTGCCACTGCCCGAAGGTAACGGTACCGAAACTGCTCGACAGGTTGATCTTCTGTCGCGTTACAGTTTTCCTTGCGGGAGCTCGCACTTTTCTTTCTCGGCTCCAAGTGTTTTTCTCTTGACCTGCGGGATTCGGTGGCAAACGGTAGTCGGTCCGCAGCGTTCGATCGAATCTCCATGACGCCGAAAATTATTCGTGGAAAAGTCCAAAACAGCGCTTTTTCAAAACTATTTAATAACGCGGCTCTGGCTCATTTATTATGTACATCTTTTTTTTAAAAGTTGAGTGAGAAAAAAAATGACCCTTTAAAGATAGAACAAAAATTGCAGGTCTCTGCGAAGGGTGCGTTTAATATTTTTTTCATCGATACATGTGCATTTTATAGAAAACACGCAGCGTCGAGCATAAGCTCCATTCGAATGCTAATTTGCCAAGCAATATACCCTATACGGCACACACGCGCGCGCGCGCGGAATAACGCAGAACGGCACAGCCGCGGACTTTATACTCATTTAAATTTAACAATTTTCCTTTCCCCCCCTCGTTCATGAATGCGGACATTTTTCAATTGCAAAATGAGGTTTATGCATTATAAGGTGAGCCGGGCGCGGTTTCTCTCTCTCTCTCTCTCTCTCTCTCAGTCTTGCGCGCGTGACCGACGGGAATACTTTGGACTTTAAAATTAGCAACATGCTTATTCCACAACAACTTTACTTCTGACCCTATGTATGCGCCGTTGCATTAATTTTTAAGCGAGTGCGTGACAAGTGTTGCGAAATAATGTCACCCATAGTTTTGCGCGCGCGCGCGTCGTCATGGCAGTGCCGGCTTTGCGGTTAACTGAGGCAAGTTCAATAGCCATCGGCTCGCCGCGCAACCCTACCTCGATCATTAAGCTTGCTTTCTTCAACTTTTTTTTTGTTGCTTGAAAGTTGCGCGAGGCGCGCGGTTTAGCGACGGCAGCGAGGAAAGTTTCTTGCGACGACTCAGCGGGGTGTGCACAGCCGACGCATTAGCGCAGTCATCGCGCGGGGGCGAGCTTAAGGAAATTCGAGTAATGACTGGCTATGACTATTTGATAGGGTCGTTTGCGCGCGACACGAAATGGCGATGGAGGGGCGAGCGGGGTGACAATGCGTGCGGCGGCGAGCCTAGCTGGACTGTTTCCCCGACTTTTCCTTCGCTGTGCGACGCGACGGCAGCGCAGATTGTCTTGGATTACACGGCGATGCAAATTTAGTTTGTTGCCGCGACTGTAGTTGCCTCGTGCGGTCGAATTCAAGTTTGTTGCAAAGTGCTCTCGAATAATGCGCTTGACGTAACACGTCGCCACATCAAAGTGAACCCTTAAAACATTATGACAATTCGCGTCGAGTTATATATTCTACATAGCGCCCCACTGTTGCGAGCGTGGTCGGACCACATGCAATGTTTTGATGCACGAGTGATGATGGGAGACACGATCTACATCACGTTAACATGGAGATAAAATAGTTCAGGACATTATCAAAAAAAAATCGGACCCAACGCGCGAGATTTAATGGCCCAATTAGCAGTGCGAGAGCAAGTGTGGGCCCTATTGAAAGTGTCGGAACGTTGCCGACCACGAAACAGAGAGATAAAAGGACGAGAAAGAGCAAGCGAGGGAGAGAGAGAGGAAAGCGAGGGAGCCAGCATTAGTCAGTGAGTAGTCGACGTCAGGTGCCTCGGCACAAATTAATCCAGGATCGACAGACAAATGGTTGTTTTCGTAAGGATTAGCTGCCGCCACGGCGCGTCTGCCTCATTCTTCGCTGCGCCGCAGATCGGAGATAAGCGTCGTGCGTGCGCGACTGCATTTTCATTCCCATTCGGAAAGCTGCGGCGCGAGTGCACCTGCCGTCGCCGCCAGTGAAAAATTTGTGGATGCGGGCGAAAAACGTGCTGTCGGGTCCCTTTCGTGGCGCTGTCGCGCCCGTCCGATTTCAGCGGGAGATTAATGCCAGCGGTTATTCCTTGCACTCCGGAGTATCGAAATGCTCGAGTAAAGCGCGACGAAATAAGGTTCAGGCCAGCTGCGAAACCGTCGGTGACACGTGCACTTGTCTTACTGATTAGACTCGCGTACATAGGTAAAGAACTCTTTCGACGCCACTGATAGCGCGAGTACTTTACGTTATTCGCGATGTTCATACCGTGAAAGTCGTCCAGCCAGTGTTATGTGTAGCGTGCTAGAGTTCAGCAATTAGAGCGGAGTTTGCTTAAGCCGCGTTGATTGGCCAGTGCAAACTCAGTTGTTGGCATTTTCAAGCGGGGGTGTTGGCGAAGATTAAGTGACTTGTTTACTACTCCAATTAGCGTTTCTTGTGAGCTTCAATCAAACGATCAATCGTGAAAATTTCATCGCCGGGATGACATGTCAATTGATATACATACGCAGAATAAATTCAATTATGTCCTTCAATTCATTTTCTTCAAATCCAATTAAACAGCACAATTACTTCATATTAAAGATGAATTTCTGAACAAAAAATCAAATAACTCTATACAATGTTTCGTAATGATATTACATTCCATAAGTAATTATCGACAATGTTTCGTCGGAATTTGATACGGAACGGTTTATATGATTCTATGTTTCTCAAGGATAAATTCTTTGAGCTTTTTAGTCAAGTACATCAGACAAAAACCGATCATTTGAAAGTGATGAAAAAATAAAATTGCAGACCTCTCGCCGTTGGACAACAAGAGCGGCATCGTGGACGAGCTTGGGGGCGGCGGCGGTGGGTCTCTAAGAAACGGCAAAGGCAAGAAGATGCGCAAACCCCGGACGATTTACAGCAGTTTGCAGCTGCAGCAGTTGAACAGGCGGTTCCAGCGGACGCAGTACCTGGCGTTACCCGAACGTGCCGAACTCGCGGCGAGCCTCGGGCTCACGCAGACACAGGTCAGTTGTTATCATTATCACGGCTCCCTCGGATTATTACTACCCCAGTGTCCAGTGATCCTACGATAAAATTTGGAATCGTCCGGTCCGGCTGGTCTGTCAGACGGGTCTCCGCTTGACAATTTATGGACCAAAGTCGGTCAATTATCGCGTGGCTAATTGCAAGGGTGAAGCATGTAGACGACCAAGGGAAATTCGCGCGCGCCAATCGTCAGAAATTCTCGTTCTTTGTGCTTTGCCAGCAGTAGCAGCAGCTCTTCCTCGTTCTACTTGATTTGCGTTCGCGCGGAATGCCTTACGGCGCGAGCTGCGTGATACGTCAGCGCGGAAACTGTTTATTCGCCCATTGTATGGTCCGCGCGCGATACAGAAAGCTTCAGGCGCAGGCGCATGCATCAATACAATATTCTATATATTTTTCGTATGTAGGTTAAAGCGCTATAAATGAATCGCATGAATTATCCAATTTGCTGTGTTTCTCTCTTTCCCGAAAGCGAAAGAGAGAGAGAGAGAGAGAGAGAGAGAGCTAAATTATTCAGAGTACGTAAACATTGCAGCGATTATCGTACTTAGTCACGGTACGGCTACCGACCAGGTAGAAAGAACCTTTCATTATCCTCGCTAAAAGTGAAAAGATACTAATTTCTCGCTGGCGCGATTTAATCCTAGAAACCCAATCGCAGAGCGCAGAGACGGTTACGCGCTAGAAATTGCGGATCGGCTGATTGTTGCGCGCATCCCAATCAAGATGATTGATATCTCCGGCGAACGAAAAACGAAAAACAACAACGACTCGCCGCCGCTATCCGGTCAGCGCCCACAGTTTGTTGCGCGTACAACAGCACTCGAGGGGCTACCGGACCAGATAATTTCATTAGGACCCCTGAAGCGAACGTGTCCCACGACTGGGGTGTCCACTGTCCACAACGCGACGGCGCATACGGGTAATTAAGGGTTCGGACTGTCAATTAAAAAAAATTACAGCGCTGCGGCCGTCGCAACCAACTCGAGAAGATATCCCCCACTGAAGGCTTTCTCGATGGAGACAGACGAGAAGTACGCAGGTGTAGCCGGAGCGCTCCTATATGCATATAGACCCGAGGCGTGGTGCGCTTCGGCCGCGGCGGCAGCTCCTTTCTTCCCTTTTCCACCGCGAGATCTCCTTTGCCTTCGTTAGTCGCGAGAGACGCAGCGGGTCGCCTCGAGCTTCTTCTCCCTGGCAGTCGAGAGACCGCCAGGCGAGTTTTCTCGGAGATCGGGGAAACGCCGCGCTAGCTTTGCCCGCTAATGCCATTTTTCGCTCATAGTCGTCGTTGCGCCAGCCAGCCAGATTGAAAATTGCAGCGGACAGTTATCTCGCCCAAGAGAGAATCTCGCATGCGCGCCGGCCGCCCAAAGCAGAGTGTACTGGTAGCACTCGGCTATCGGAAACACGATCAGACGTAGGTACGCGCGAGAGCGTGTGCGCGCACGTCGGCTGTTTATGTGCGGTACGCGAGTGCGCGCGCGATAAATACGCGATCGGACACCATGCGCCCTTCACCGCTCGTTCGCCCAGTGGGTCAGGCACAATGGCACGGCGACGGCATTTTCCTTCTCGCTCGTTCAGAGCACACGCGGCGCTGCACCTCTCTTCTTATTCATTATCAACTTTCGAAAATGCCGGAGACTTTATCGACGCACTGCCGTTAAATTTTTCTTTCCGAGCGATTTCTCACGAATTTTCGCTGAAAGTCGAGCGCTGCCAGGCGGCACTATTTAAGCTCGCTAACGATTATCTGCGATAATCCACTTTTCAACGTTATCTTTTCCCTCTCGAGGCGGATGTATCGTGCCTCTCCACGGTGTCGCTGCCCCTCCCATCGTACAGGCACGCGGTTCTCCAACTTTAAAACCGCGAGGTTTTCCACCCCTTCGGTATCGCGAGGGCTGCACCCTCCTGTTGTCTCTCGCTTTCTTTATAATTATTCTCCGGAGAACTTTCTCTACTTTGCTCGCACGCAATACTCGAGCGATTCGTGGAAAAGTCATGAGCTTCCTCGTCCCCCGAAAACCCTTCCGCACTGCGCCCTGCTCGCTCATCGCGGTCCTTCAACCGAATGAGTCGAACGCCGAGTGAGGATGGAATCCAGCATGCTCGAATTATTTCGTTAGGCTTGCCGCGCGGCCACGTATATCTATATATATCCGATGATCGCCTCGGAATGGGTAGCGGTTCTCGAAATTGATAAGAAATTCCCGACTCATAAATATTTCCTTCGCGTACAGTGGAACTCGGTAAATAATCGAAAAGCGGCAAAGGCTCGGCTTATCGATTGGAGCGCGAGCGTCAATATCGGTCAAGGCGATCTTTTTAGCATGTCGGCTCGCGCCAGGCGAAAATTTCCGGCGGCACGGCGCGAGGGGGCGGCGATTACGCCGGTTTTCCGCGCGCTCGCGGCACTGGCGCGACTATCGGTCGGCGGCGATAACTCGGCCTCGCGGTCGACTGCTCGCTTTGCCGCTGCTCGCTCGTCCGAGGCGCGGCGTCGAAGTGTGTCAGGCGCAGAGGAGTCAGCTGCGCGGCATAATGCCGGGTAGTTTAGCCAAATTGACGAGAGAGCGAGAGCGCCGGAGAGACCTTGTCCGTGAATCGCGCACTCGCCTGACGCGGTACCGTTATTACAGTTATACGGTGGCGCGCAACGTCTGATTACCGATCCGCCGCTGTAATTCCGCCGCGACGGCAACCTTGCATTAGTGACCCTTCGCCTGAAGACGCTTGTCGCTCACCCTTCATCTTGTACGTGAGTGGGAGGTAAACAGGAGCTCTACCAGAGAGGGTTGTTCGCCTCTTTATGATTGACTCGAGCGAGCCACTATGGCGCTGCTAGCAGTCGCCCTGATTGCAGGCCGCGCCTGCCTTGCCCCTTCGGTTCACTCGTCGTGATATGAGCGTCGGTTGAATTATTTTGAAAAGTTTGGCCACGCATCTTTCGCTCCTTTGTCTTGGCGTCGAACGCCGCAGGTGCGCTGCCTCGCAGCCTCGTCGCGCAGCTGATGGGCCTGCGAACACTCCTAATTCGTCGATTTATTGAATTTTTTTTTCACTCGCCAACCCCCTCCGTCGCCCGCTTGGCTAAGTCAATGCTCTCGCGAAGTCGTTAATTTTTTATTCAGCCGCGCGACTGGCTGGGACGACAGTAGAGCGCTCGGCGACCGACTTATAAGCGTTTTCGCGAGCGAGAGAGATACACGCGAAGCCTTGGCTTTTTTCCTCGGCCGTACCTCATTAGCCCGTCGGGAAATTCTGCAAAGGCATTATGGGGAAAGCCGAGCTAGGAAGTTGCGCGTAGCTCTCGGCGAAGTCTTATAAAAGCTGGCGTGCACCATTGATTGACGATAGTGCCGCAGTGGCGGTGAAAATCCTCGGAAACGAGTGGAGAGCTGCAGCAGTACGGTGAGTGCGAGAGGGAGAAAGGAGAGAGAAAGAGAGAGAGAGAGCTGCTGAAGGCGATGGGCTGAAGAAGGAATGGGTCAGCAGGAGTAGCGTTGGGACGCGCGCATTATTTCAATGTTGGCAGTAATGCCTGTTATTAAGCGATGATAATGATTGGTATTATCGCGTGGCAGCCTAGGGAGCACAGGCGAGCGAGCAGCGAGCTGCAGCGCAACGACTCCATGGCTGTGCAGTAGCCGAGGATATAAATCATCTGCACTTCCTTCTTTGCGCGCTGCACGTATAGTCGTCCAAGAAGCTGTAAATAACGCGCGAGAGGGGCCGAGTGCAGTGCGAGAGAGAGAGAGAGAGAGCAAGCTCTGCAGCTAGGACCCCCGATCGATAACACTTTTATCGTGGTCGGCGATCGATGTACGCGGCATGTCCAGCTACCGGATGATTACAAACTCATGCATCCTGCGTCTCGCTAGCGTTGCCGCGAGTTGAGTTATTGGCGGGCCTGCAGGGCTTTTTCGTCGTTAGCTCACCGTCGACGATTTTCCGAGTTTCGAGCTCTGTCGTTGCGCGAACCGGCTCGTCCGCGAGCGACGCTTTCCGACGAGCGAGAAGTTTCCCAGAGGCGAGTCAGTCGCGCGGAACGGATGTGAAGATAGAGCGGCGGGCCAACAAAAACCGAGTTGGAGGAGCGAGAGAGAGTAGCCGGTTATACACGCACACAGACGGGTAACGGAGCGAGGGTAAGGTGGAACGCCCACGCGTATCTCGATCTAATAAATTCAACATTTCGCCGGTAAATCCGGGACCTTCGAGGCCGTTCCCCCAAGCTCGTCCCTTATTCTCGGGCCGGAGAGCCACAGAGCGGCGCTCGCGTTCGCGGTCCGCGCCGCTCGTCGGACTTTCAAAGCTGCGGCATCTTGCGCGAGTCACGGCGGCGCGCGAGCTCGATCGGAATAGCGCGCGGCGCGAGGATTCTCGTTGGAGCAGCCGCGAGCGTGGCGCGGGCAAAAAGGCGCCGCGGCCGTTTGCGGGCACAAAGCACGCGCCCGATGTTCCGCGAACGGCCACGTGTCAGTGGGTCTGCCTTGATCCGGTGGTCCGATACCGGTAAAAAGCCGGGAATTTGCGAAAATGAACAATTATAGGAATCCAGAGTAGCATCCGAAGCGCATGCGCGCCGCCAGAGACGCCGCCGTTTGAAGTGCTCGTTTTCTTATCCTGCCTTGTACCTTATACCTTTCTCGTTCTCGTTCCCCGGCCAGCCGGCCTGCCTGCCTGCCTGCCTGCCTGCCTGCCTTGCCATCCATCTTTCGCCGCCGCAGCCCAGCTCATCTGATTCTCAATCTCTCGCGTACGTGCACGCCTTTCGTTTTCGAGTGTCTGCGGCATTAGCGCCTACTTGGAAATTAATTTGCCTTGCGCACTCGCCCCGCCGAGAGACAGATTTCTCTCGCGCAAGCTCGCGAATGCAATAAAATCGCCGGCAGCGCGGCCATGTCGCAAACGTTTGTGTATCGAATTCCTCATCGATCGTTAAGACCTTATTAAGATTTATTTCTCGATTTCGCGCGCTGAATGCCGGGCCTCGCGTCGAGCTTCGCTGCGCGATACGCGCGCGGTAGCGCATCGATTGCGCGCTAACCGAGGCATCGGCGCACCCGTCATTAATTACGCCGGGCCGCCGTGCTGCACGATAGCCTTTCCAAAAGTCATTTTTCACCTGGACGGTGGCTTTGTTGATTTACATAATTGGCGCGTCGGAACATTGAAAAGTGCGAAACGGCCGTGGAAAGCCACCGCGAGGATCACTTTCGTTACGTTGTCGGTGATGATTTTTTTTTTTCGAGGCGCGGAGGAGCAACTCGTTTTCCCTGCCTCGGCGATTATTCACGCGCACGGCCGTTTTAATTGCGTCGCGGCTCCCCCCGATAATCGATAAATTATCTATTTAATTTATCGGGCGCGCGCTGGAAAACTCGGTGTTCCGGGTGCCGGGCTAACGCGCGGCGGCGAAAAGAGAGAGAGAGAGAGAGAGAGAGAGAGAGAGAGAACGAACAAGTAAAAAGAAGCAAGAGAAAGGAGCGAGCGGAGCCGATTGACGATTCTCCCCTCGCGGCGCATATTTCGCGTGCTACCGCGCGCACCGCAGCAAGAAATATTCCTCTGTGTGCGCTCTCGCCGCGGCGCGCCGGCAGCGTCGAGATAATGCCAATTGGTGGCTTAAAAATTGAGAAGACAAAAAGGCGCAGCGGGGACTTTCACCGGAGCGTGAAAAATCGTCAATCGCGCGCGCGGGCTGACGATGGCGGCAGACCTTGCGCACAACCTCGCGATAAATATTCCAAAATGTTTTATTCAACGGCCGGCCGCGGTCGCGCTCGGCGCGGGGAAATCAAATTCGCAATTGTCTCTGGTGCGCGGCGACGGAGCGAGAGAGCGGCGAGCTCCAGCGCGGCCTGGCAAAAAGGGCGAGTACGGCGCGTCCGGTTCATTGGGTATTCAGACAGCGCTTGCGCCAGTTGTCACCGCTGACACATCGTACGTCAAGTGCGCGGAAAAAGGAGCGACGACTCAATCGACAATCGACTAGCCAGCTGAGAGAGAGAGAGAGAGAGAGAGAGAGAAGCCGGAATCGCGCGGAGCGTAGACGACGCCTCACTCTCGCGATGCAGGAGGCTGCATGCATAAGTGATCGATCACGCGACTGCAATTAGCCATCTTACACCCACCGCGCACTGCTACGCGAGGCTCGTCGGTAAAAACGGAGATTTAAAGCGCATTAGCCTACATCATGGGAACGAATCGGACGTTCGTCTCGCCCGTCGCTTCTTTTTTTCTTTCCTCCCCTGCTCCCGCGCTCGTAAGAGCAGTCGGCACTCGCGTGGAATGATTAATCGCTGCAGTTAAAGACGCGTACGGCAAACACGTGAGCGAGAGAGCGCGTGTCTACAAGTTTTTACCCGCTTGATGAATCTGTAAAGCGAGGACCGAGCGTACGAGAGCGACAGGTACCGCGTAAGAGAAAATTAAACCTTCGGCGAACGTTCGGCCAACAATGCGTGGCTCTCTTTGCTCAAGTAATGAGCTGATGAAATATGCCGCACAATCGACGACCTCGCGGATGCTCTATACGCAGCTTCGAAGGGGCGCGGTGTCGCTCGGTCGTCGCGCTGCAAGAGGATTTTCATCTACGATTTCGTGAAAGATGTAACGCGCTCGACGAGAGAACGAGAGAAAGAGAGAAGCAACGGCAGCAGCCCGAGGTATTATAGTGGTTGCGGCTATCTCTCTAAGAAGGTGGAGGTCGGAGTGGATCGCCTTGGAGCCCAAAAGGCGCGCGCGCCCCGCCCACCGTCTCGTCGCTCTTCTCTTACGTCCCTCATCTCCGAGCGCGCGCGCAGAGGCAGCAGCGGGCCCTCCGCCGCAGCACGCGCGCTTCGTCCGCTCGCTTGCGAAAATTATTGTTTCACCGCGAGCATTAGCCGCTGCGCGATCGCCGCGATTGTCAAAACAAGCTGCAATAAATAATTCATGCGCGCGCCGCGTCTACGCGGATGTATCACGCAAACAGACCGCGGTGGCAGGTCATTCAAGGACCCAGATCGAATGATGGGCCCATTGTCGCACAGCGTGCACCCTCCTCTCTCGCTTACTCTCTCCCTCAAATCGGAATCTCACTCGCTATACAGGCCTATCGAGTTACCATTCTCAGGCTGCTAAGTGTACGCTTATAAGCTGAATTCTGGCTGGCGATCGAGAGCGCTAGACCCAGTCCAAATAATAAATTAAACTGTTAAGGGGCCACGCGCGTCAAAAACAGCAATTATCCAGCAGGCCGTGAGGCCAATTATTCAATTGTTGGCGAGAGGCTGCGCCAGCACTGCTTTTACCCGACGTTCGTTTATTCCCCGAGAGAAAAACTCCGCGATAAGCTTTCGTTCTTCCGCCGGCAAAAAAAATGTGGCTCTACTCCACTTTCTTCGCTGCCGCAGCGTCGCTTGATTTATTGACATTTCATGTAAACAAGCAATTTAAATTTTGATTATAGAGCCTCCCAATTAAAGTTTTTAATCGAGCTTTCTGCTCCTGCTGCTGCTGCTGCCGCCGTTGCTGCTGCTGCTGGTGCGCTTCCAATTATGGATAAATATGAGAGTGCAGGCGCTGCGCCATTGCGCGGCAGGAAAAAGGAGGAATACGACCAGCGGTATTCCAGCGGAATGCCGGGAAAAGTAGTTGTACTCTCCCTCGCGGGCCTTTCAAGACAACGAGATGAATCCGGTGTAACTTGTCGTTACGGCGTTTGCGCGCGCGAGAGTTTTCATTGAGCGCGTTAGGCGCCGAAAAATCGCGACTAGCCGCGCGCGTCCGGCAACGATTGCAAAGGTCAATCGAACGTTGCGCAACGCACGCGCGCCCTGTTCCAGCTCGATTCTCTCGATGATCGGCGATGACCCTTCGGACGCGCGATACAAGTTCGTTATCCCTCGAGAAACGAAAAGAGTGTGGCAATATACGGCATGCGTGCACGAAAGTCACACACGGGCTACCGACAGCACGATGCTCAGTAAAGAAAAGAGAGGGAGGAAGGAGAAACAGTGAGAGAGAGAGAGAGAGAGATAGACGGACGGTTACAAAGGCAGGATGCCGCTCGAACCTGCGCTCGCTTGGTCGCTCGCTCGCGCGCGCTACGCGAGAACCGTCTGTGTGTTGGTGCCGCAGCTCTCTGACCTAACCTCCACTCACCTGCGAATATATGCCATGCGCTCTCATTATTTTTGTTTCCTTCCGCGCTCGGCGCGCACGCGCTCCGCAGAGCTTCCTGGCCAAATGTCGGCTCTCTGAAATTTCTTTATTATTCGCACATGAGCTTGGCCCTGTATGCAAATACGCGCGTCTTCGCGCTGCTGCACGGCCGCGCGCACCCCTTTCGGATGCGCGCGCGATAGCTAATTGGCATGCGAAAATTGCGCAACGCGTTGTGAGCTTTCAGCGCTAGATTTTTATCCTTTGATATGCGAGCGGCAATTCATTGCCGATGACCCGAGCACGCGTGCACGCGAGAAGGAATGCTGCTGTAATACTTCGCAACGCACTCTGCCGCGAATTCAGTTTCTTCATTAATTTCTTCATTAAAAACTCTTTAGCAGACTCTTTAGCACATGCGTCACTCTGCATCTTTAACTAAACATTCTTTCCCTCTTTCTCTGTTGCAGGTAAGCAAGCGATCATCCATCATTCGCCCGTTATAGTGGTCGATGTAGCGCGGTAAGTGTCGACCAAATACAGATATGAAAGAAAAGGGGGAAAAAAAACAAAGCGCGGCTCATCCGAATGAATAATGCAGCTATGCTAGTGTGCAGGAGTCGCACGAGGGACGTTGAAACGTCGGTGGCCGGTGTTTCGGCCGCAGGATGAAAAAAAAAAAGAAAAAAGGGCGGAGCGCGGACGAAAATTTTTCGTACGTGGCACGCTCGCACGGACGGACAGCCAGTCGACTCTGGCGGTCGTAGTCGCGCTTCCGGATGGACGTCAGTGGGTTGTCAGTCTGTCGAGAGGTGGCTGAGCTACGAGCCCTGTCATTAGGGCGCCGTATGTTTCTACGGTTCCGCTAGCCAACTGAAAAAAGCAGCGACAGGTTGCGCTCGCACGCGGAGACGGTCAGCCACTCGAAAATTATCGTGCGAGCACCGCGTGCACGCGGCCGAGCGCGAGCGAGCGAGCGAGAGAGGAAGAGAGCCGGGCAAGCAACATTGACCTCGAAACTCCCCGCAGCAGCGGCGCGCGGCATCGGCTCTCCCTCGTGATCGAGCAGCGGTCGTCGTCGCTTCGTGCCTGCGTGCGCGCGGCTGTTGTCTACACGCGTGCGTGAACGCGACGACCGACCTCGCGAGCCATGCTGCGTTCGGGGCAACGTAGTCGCCGCGCGACGTTCTAATCCGCTGGCAAGGATGACGCCTAACGAGAACAAGCTTCTGTTCCGCGGGTGAGATTCCCACGGCGCGGCGCAGCGCCGTGCGAAAGATTATCAATGAGACGGATACGGCGTGTGCCACGCGCGGCTGCTGATAAATATTTATGCGCTCGGACTGCGCATATACTTTCGCGTAGGCGAGGGATATCTTAACGGGACGCGCGGGTCAGTTAATTAGTGCCGAAACGAGAATGGTGTTCTCACACGCGGCGCCGTATCAATGTTTCTTTTGAATTCTGCGCGCCGCTCCGTGATTTATCGCGCGTTTCCGGTTGGCGCGCGCTACAACGTCAGAAAAAAGTCACCTCATTGGTGGCTCGCCAGCGCTGCATGGGAGGCTCCTTTCCAGGTTCGTTAATGCCGCGCTCGCCAAACTTGTTTTACCGACGAGCCGATCCTGGCTCATTCGCCAGAAAACGCAGAAAGGCGCGTCGCGATCTCGATCCGAGCGCGCGTCTTCGGGCGAGCGCTCGCCTGTCGCGCGCGACGAATCACAATCGCAGCCGCAGTCCCGTATTATATTCTTTTCACGCCCGCGCGCCCGCGAGACTGGCACGCGTCCCGGGTGCACGCCACGCGGAGAGCGCGTATTCTCTGCCGCGGTCCATTAGCATATATAT
This sequence comes from Phymastichus coffea, assembly GCF_024137745.1. NCBI lineage: Eukaryota > Metazoa > Arthropoda > Insecta > Hymenoptera > Eulophidae > Phymastichus > Phymastichus coffea. The sequence continues at coordinate 1,642,438 of NW_026706866.1, forward strand.
TAATTGCTTCTCACGCACTTATGGCGCCCTGTCTTACCGAGGCTCGCGCTAGCGCTCGGCCTCTATTTCGCAATCCCCAAAGGCTAGACGCTACGCAGACCTTGCGTTTCCCCTACTCGCGTCACTCTGTATTAAGTGCTCCAAGTCGATTGCGCCAAACGGACAATGAAAATGGAAACGATCTCGGCGGTTCCTCGCTCGAAAAGCCAAACTAAAGATTCGAACGCGTTGCGGCTGATTGCAACTGAAAGTACCTATGCGCGTATTTAACGTGAAACCAAATAAAAGGAGAATCCATTAGAGGCTAGAGCTCTGTGTTCGCTGTTTCTCGCGTCCCTTGTTGTCATCGACTTCCGTTGCACTCGGGGAGTGAGAGCGGGCGCGAGGCGTATGTTACAACGTTGTATTAATATGTGCGTCCGCGTCCGTAGTGAGAGATGGAGCGGATAAAGGCTCTCCAGAGAAAGAGAGAGAGAGAGAGAGAGAGAGAGAGAGAGAGAGAGAGAGCGGAATGGGAAAAAAAGAGACAGACAGATAGAAACGGGGAGCACTCGTACGTGAAAACACGCGTGTTAATCACTTAGCATCGCTACTGCTTTATGCTAATGCGATGCTTATGGCTAGTATATTATCGAGCTCTTTTTTAAACTGTGTTTAACACGTGTATTCTTGAATACAAGTGACTTTTCATCGGCTTGTTTGATGTATGGAGCCCTGGTTTTGAGAAGCGATCGTTTGTTTTGTCTGCAATCGGAGCGTTTCAGGCTCGTCGCTCCTCTGAAAGTGAGTTTTATCAATCAATCAGACTGCGCAAGAGTATTGTCCGTGCGGAGGAAAAGAGGCAGCGCAGTACATGCATCAAGCGCGCGGATTTACGTAAACAGCGTGGCGGCAGCCTCCATGCATTATACCCTATAGGTGTATACTTGTCTAGCGAGAGCGGCTATGCGGCTTGATCGGAGTCAGCTAGCTCGGCGAGCCTGTGCGCCTCTCTCGGCTATATAGGTGCGCGCGCGGCGAGTGGCCTTCGGGCGTCATTCACTCGCTCGCGCAGCTCTCCACTTTCATTATGCGCTGCTGCCTGCTGCCGCTGCCGCTGCGCCTTTAATTACATTTTTGCATCGCGCGCGCCAAAGAACTTTGCCTTTTTCTCAGCCTTCCGGACCTGTGCGCGGCGGCTACTGCGCCGCTGGAAAAACGGAAACGTCGTTCTAGTTTGAGAGCCCCATTAATCGCGCGCGCGCACGCACAATGTTTTATGAGAAAATTCCACGGGCCGCTGTGGCCGCGCGCGCGCGCGCGCGGAGCTCGCAGGTTTGCTCAATCGCGCGGCGAGTCGCGCGCGAGTCAAGTTCAAGCGAGGCGGCGCGTTTCGCAGAACACCGGCGTCGCCGCGAGTGAGACATTCTACTTCTCGAGCGAGCTCGTTTGATCGATAAATAATTTATAGAAAAACGGATTGCGTCCCAGCTGAACGAGTGTCGAGTCGCGTGGCGCGACCGAGCGAGGCGCGAGAGCTCACCGATTCACGGTCAGCTGGCATCGGATTGACTTTCAAATCGCGCTACTCGTTCAGGGGCGATTTTCTTGTTGTGGAATAATCCGGTGTCCCAGCGCCTCGATTAGACACACTTGGCGCGACGGAGCGCGCTCGCGAGAATTGCCCACCGCCTCCTTGCTCCGATCGGTCGATCCGACTGGCCGCCAGCCCGAAGTGAGAGATCATTACCCGGCGGTCGCTTCGTTATTTCGAAAGTTCATCTCGCGCAGTAGAGGCGAAAGGAGGACACATGTGCGCGCCTGATAGAGAGAGAGAGAGAGGAGTCTATAAGCGCCTCTCTTCCCTTTCCATCTTCTTCGAGCTGACCGACTGCTCGCTGATCGCTGTTTACGCGCTACCATAAACATGAGCCCATTATGCAATGCTGCCCGCACCTTATATTTACCGATAGCCATCTATCCGCACATGTGGATCGTTTGCGACATTTTGTCCGCGAAGCATCGTTCAATTGTACGGATCTGCAGCTATCTCAATGAAAGTACCAACTTCGCTGTGTAATAGTCGCCACGATAGAGTCTTCAATGGGAAAGGAATACGTGGTAAGCGCGAGATAAAAGAGAACACTAGTAGTAACTTGGCGAGGCTCTCGTATACATTACGAGAGAGAGAGAGAGAGAGAGAGAGAGAGAGAGAGAGAGAGAGAGAGAGAGATAGCCGCAACACGTACGATGCGCGCGCGTTGCACACAGTCACGAATCCACGAAGGGATATGTGGAAGTGTGTGTTCTTGGCTCGCGGCGCCCCGGGGCGCATTGGGATTGATCATGGCTCGAGCGCTTTTGTGCGCTAATACGTCGTTTGCACAACTCGCCTAGATAATCACGTCCGCTAGTAGCCCAAAACCGAGGATGCCCGCGTATTTACACGCTGCCGAATCGTTACGCACGACGACGGTTCGTGGACGTTTGACAATTGGAAATATAATAATGAGCGTTACGTAATTGACGGCGAGCTCCCCGTCCGTAAAATGCATTGTCAAAATTCGGACTAAAATCTGGACGAGAGCGCGCGCACGTTGCAAAACAAAATCTTTGAAGGTTCATAACCGCGTGACAAAACCAAAAGTGGCGCAGCCCGTCCGCAGTCTCATTGTCAACGCCGCGCGCAGTGATAATGGCTAGACGCGGAGGCAGCCATGCATGGAATTTTGAACAATGCCGATTCCCGCCGGCGTGCATTATAGCCTCTTGCTCCCTCTATGGGAGTCGCGGTGACGAAAGCTTGTTTATCGCTGGATTCAAAGGCGCGGAGCTCGCGCGCGGAGATGCGTATCGGCGAACGCCAAGTCGCGCCTACTATAGCCGCGCCGTTGCGTCACGCGCCAAAGTTTAAGGCCATGCAAACACCCGGCGAGCCCCGAAAAACTGCAGGATTTCACGCGCGCGCACGCGGCCCTGAGAAACTGTGCGCACTGCCCACCTGACGTTACGCACCTGTTCAGTTCGCGCTCTCTCTCTCTCTCTCTCTCTCTCTCTCACTCTCTCTCTCAGGCGAGCCGTAGTCATGCGATTTCAGATCTCGGAACGCGCGCCTCGCCGCAGGACTATTGTTTTGTATATCCAGACAAGAAAAAAAAAATAACCGATAAGCCATTGAAAAATATCTGCTGCAATCCTGATGTAGGTCTGGCGAGTGCGTCATTATCTTCTGATTTTATGAATTTATCGACGCTAATTTACGGATGTAGGTATAAACGAGGAAGCTCGTGCGCAGCGGACTCATACCTCTTGGCGAGCCGAAAAATATTGGCGTTGCGTGCTTATGCGTGCACACAACGCGCTCACTACGTGACTTTATAAATGAGCGTCAGCAGCTAATAATTGCGATTGAAACTGCTAGAAAACTGGCTGTAAAAGTCCGGGAAACAAGCTGGAGGCACGCTAACGCCGCGAGATTCTGTTCTTGGCAATTAATTCTTCGCCGCTGCCTGGCTGGCTGCGCGGCGGCATTGTGCTTCCAATTAAGTAGAATCTCATAATTCCCCCAGCTGCAGCGTCGATCATGATGTGTTTTATTTTCCATTTATCGTTATCTCGCCGAATAGTGTGCTTATTTTTCGGAAACGTTACGCAATTGTCATCAAAAAGTGACATCCTGTTGCGCGACATGTCGACCCCATAGCACAGCAATTGGCCGAAAGTGCGCGGCTAACAAAACACAATACAAAAAGAGAGAAAAAATGTCGGCTACGCTCGAGAGACTCGCAGCAGCGTAACGAGCTTCTTCGCTTATTTCCCAAGAAAACGTATAGAAGAAGTTGAAGGCGAAAAAGAAGCAGCAGCAGCAAAAGTCAGGGCGAGTGCGCGCATGCGACACAGAAAATAATAACGAAGCTCCGACGCGGGAGCGAGAGAGAAAGAGAGTCTCTAAGCTGCTCACGGCGAGTGACATTACGTAAGAAAAGGCGCGCGGATGCGACGCCAGTCAGAGGGTCCGTGGAGCGTGTACGTGTGCTTTTCGCGCATGTAATGAGCGCTGGAGACAAACGAAGGAAGAAACCAAGACGACGGCGAGCATATGCTCATTTTTTTCTCCGGCTCTTCATCCTCACTCCACTCACTGCACTTCATCCGTGAGTCAGTCACGCCTGCGCGGGCGGCCTGTACGAGAGACAGAGAGAGAGAGAGAGAGAGAGAGAGAGAGAGAGCTGCACGTCCTTCGTCCTCTCCGCCCTCTGGACCTTCTTCCAGCTACGTGAAAAATGCGGCTTTACGACGTTGCCAACGGTACATGTCCGCACGCTCTCCTCTCTCATCCTCCTTCTCCTCCTCCTCACGTATCCACCTCCAACCTCTTTCCACCTTTCCTCTTTCATGCCCTGCTCATTACTATCGGGCTGCACATCGTTCGAATCAATCGCTCTTGGCCCTCTTCAGTTCCATACTATACGACCTGGTGACTGCTGTTTTGCCGTTGCCCGCAATTTCTGGTATACTGTATACGGAGCTTTTTAAAAGGTGCTTTTTCGTGCTTTTTTTTCTCCTCAATTGCCGCGCGCGGCAATCATTCAACCTCATCGCATCGACTTTGTCATCACCGGCAATTTTCCAATCCATCTACGCGCACACGCGTGCACGCGCGCACACACACACGAGCACACATACACGCTTTCACAAAAACGCTTGGGAGAAACTTTACACCAGACTGGAAAGGCTCGATCAGATCGACTCAGCGTCTTAGGCGATAACGCGGTAAATGCGCCCGCTGCGCGCCGATGATGAATTGCCGTCCTGCAGATAACGGAGGTTTTCGGTTTTATTTATTTATTTTTTTTTTTTTCGAGAAAAAGAGAGGCGTGGACTCTCGGTAGAAAGCATAGCGGAAGCTTTCTTCCAGACTTTTTATCGACAAGTATGTGTTACCTGCATTCTGCCGAGTCCCAAGACACGAGAAAAATGCAAACTTTCGAAGCAGATGTGGCCGCGGGTCTCGTTCTTTAGTTTCTTTTTTTTTTCTTTTTGCTCACTTGTGTCCTCGCGGGGCTCGCGTGAGTGTGTCACGCGAGAGCCATTAATAATAAGCAGCAAAGTTTGCGCACAGTACATACGTGTTCCGATTTTTCGCTCTCGAGCGTACGCGTCCGAATAAATCACCCGCGATTTTCATGCACGAGCACAGCGCGCACATCGTGCGCGCAAGAAATTGCGCGAGGGAAGAGCTTCAATAAAAAAAGCTCGAAACAAGCTAATTACAAGTTTGAGAGAGAGAGACAGAGAGAGAGAGAAAGAGAGAGAGAAGGAGCGAGCCGTCCGATGAAGCGGTAAAAAGATGCAAACATCCAGCGCTGTCGGCCGAATCCTGCGCGCAGAGTACAAATGTAATTCCTCGGTCTCCTCCTCCTCCTCCCAGCGCCGCTGCCGCCGCCGCCGTCGCCGCTGCTGCCGCTGTTGTGTCTTTTTTTCGCGAAAGCCTGGCGGCGGCAGCGGTGCACGCACACATCGGCATCCCGATAATCCGTCGGCGCGATTCCCACGTGCACACACGTATACGCACGGCAGCAAGGACGAAGATAAATCGCGAGACTACTGGAACGCAAGCTGAGGATCCGTGTCCGAGCTAAGAACAATGGCCCTGCCCCACTGGGAATCTCGCCTCCCCCCCTCTTTCTGCCTACCTCGTTCCCGTCTTTTTTGCTACAGATTGGACGACTGTGCGGACGCGATGCCTCTTTTCGATTTGTGTGGAATATGCGTTTGTCGTTGGTTTCATGAATTTTCACTTGCCTGACCATATCCTGTACCTTTACTACTGAAACGCGCTTTCACCGGTTGATTCAACCCGATTAGCATTGAAAGTCATTGAAAATGAAAAGGCGAGTTGATCAATCTCGTGAGAATTGATTTGATGAAAGCTCGAGTACTCGGCAAGAGACTCCCTCAATGGAATCACAATACACGAATTACGGCCATTCTCGAGGCTGCGGCGGAGGCGTATTGTCACCCATTCTGAAAAGCAAGATCCGTCATGTAGTATACACGATGTCATTCATGGCTGCGTACACCCGCGGAATAGAAGAATAGTCAAAGACAGAGAGCGAGAGAGAGAGAGAGAGAGAGAGAGAGAGAGAGAGAGAGAGAAAACAACGAAGAAGAGAAAAGTCAAAGTTGAAAGACTCGCGCTCGACAGGAGAATAGATCGAGAGACGCTGACTTACGTAAGAACCTGCCTGTCTGCCTGTCTGCGCACTCGCGCATGCATTGTGCTCGTTCGTCTCGCAGCGTCGCATGTGCATGTGTGCTTATTGGCGTCTGTGCGCTGGTGTACGCCGGAACTCGTGACTCCAGCGAGAGAGCAGCGCGAAACTTGACGATCCTCGTGAAAATCGGGCGAGCGTCGTGCGATTAGCTGTCCGCGCGGTTTCGCTCTTGCCCAGCAGCGCCTGCGGCTTCCCCTCGGCTTGTCTCCGTCATTTAGCGGGTGACACTGGCCCCCTTCGCGAGATCGAGGAAACGTCGGGCTTTCTTTTCCTCGCCGCGCTCGCAGTGTGGAAAATTTCGAAAAACTTCACAGTCTCTGGATCATGTTTGTCCGAAGCAAAAATTAATGTACGACAAACTGCCAATTGAATTATTCATCCTAATAAGCGCCAATCGAAACATCGTATAACAGCGCTCATAAAATATTACGTAGCAGATTTTTTTCTTCTATATATATTTCTTTATGTGCCGCGCTCGCGCAAGTAAAACGAATTCCGATCGGCGATAAATAAAATAGAGGATTCGCGTCTCGGAGTATGCATATAGTCGCATGTACTAGTTAGATGTGTTACACGCAGGTATAACACAATGCGAAAAGTGGATTCGCGTGTCGTACGCGCGCGCGCGCAGATGCGTCGCGCGCTTGTACGTGCATATGCACGATGTAGCTGCTATAATGCAAGACGTCATCGATTCCGTGCCGCGATAGAACCGCGCGCACGTACACACGGACGTAAGGAACTCGAGTGCGATTTATGACCGGCGTATCCATCGCGCTTCGCCTAATGAATTCTCGACGAGCGCAGCAAATAGTTACCGATACTAATGGTTTGGCGCGCGCGCGCTCCAGCGGCCGCGAAGATTGAGGGGAAGAAAAAAAAAGTCACCGAAACAGGAAATCGGCCAGTTGTCATCGGCTCTCCGTCGTGCCGCCGTATTTTAACACGCCGATGATTAACGGCCGCCGCAGTCGCAATGGTAATCCCAAACTGAATTTTCATCTCATTTGCGTTCGGCTCATTTAATTTGTAATTCTCAATGGATCGCCTGCGTTATTTCTTGGTTGCTATATTGCAGGCGGAATGTGCAACGAGGTTTGCTATGTAGCGCGCACGGCAGGCGTGTGCATTGTTCGGTGCACTTGGGCTCGTGCGCATGGCCGAGATTGCGTAACAGCTAGCCGAGAGCCGTTGCTGCTGCTGTTACGGGTCCTTCCTATCAATCTACGCGCGAGCACGCGTTAATTAGTGCGCATGCGACATTAGCGAGGGCTCGCGAGCGTGAATTTGCTGGAGCGAAACACGTGCCGGCTACGGACTTAACTGGCCGTTCATTTGCAATTGCATCGAACGTTCTGTAATACGGTGACTTTTCGTATGTTTCAGGTAAGCAGTCAGCGATGCTCGATGAACAAAAGCTCGCCTGCAGATACGTGAGTCGAAGCAACGTTTCAAATATTAAAATCTGGGCCAATTTGCAAGAATAGTCGAGGAATTTGCGTGGCAAGTAGATGCGACACGCGATACGGAGTGCCAGAATTTGGCGAAACCGCCCAAGTATAAATCGCAGATGGGCGCGAGCGAGCAGCTAATTAAACCATTGGCTATCGAAACGATTAATCGATCGGCTTTCTCTCGCCGCCGCCCTCCTCCGTTCGACTCTTCCCCCTTTCTCAAATAAGGCGATAAAAAGTCGGTGAGAGGTAAAGAAAGTCGGTCGTGTGACCGTGTGTGCGCGCATCAAATATTTAATAATTTTCGATTAACAATCAAGCGAGACGAGGCTGAGTTATTCGAGTGGACAAGTGATGGCGACGACGCTATGAGGAAGCCTAAACTATGAATTCTGTTCTATGTTGGTATTCTATAGGCATATATAGACAAGCAAGTGTGGGGCGACGCGGCTACATGTGTATCGGCTTGTCGTTTGAATATTTATGCGCGACCTCAGCTTCGTGCGCGCGCGCGCGAGTCGCGAGGCAGCTCAGAAGCAAGAAATTGCCGCATTCTGGAAAGACCGCGTTCTGATTTATACGATCGAATCGTCGCCGCCTCGCGCCCTTTTTTTCTCCTCTCTCTCTCTCTCTCTCTCTCTCTCTATCTCTTTCTCTCTTCGGCTACTCTCGCGCTCGCGCTCTTGCTGCACTTGCACTCGCACACGCCGGCACCTGCAAGCGCGACTTCTTCTTGTTTTTCTTTGTTTTTTATCGATAATTGCTTGTTTCTCGGTGAACGGTAGCCAGTCTCTCGTGGTTTAACGGGGAATTTATCAGCCGCGATTGTTGTCACGACTTGCTTATGTACTTTTTCCGGAGATTCCACCGTTTTTCACCTTTTCCACTCTCTTCTCGCACCTTTGACGTGGAAACTAGTGTAGATATAGAACTCGCGTTGAACGTGCACAGAAACCGGCTTTCAATGAGCGTCTTGAATGTTTGAAACTAACCTGATAACAACGTTCATCGGAAGTACACCTTGCCGACACGTTCTATTTTTGAGTTTGAAAGCCAATGAAATATCGCAGGTGCATATTAATGCACAGCCAGCAGTTGTCTTGTCGAGTCAATACTTAATGTCATTGAGGCATTGAGGCGCAGTTAATGGTGAATCGGCCAACATTCTTATAGCTGCCTGGCGCAGCCAGCATTCGAGTAAAGGAGTGTATGTGCAATGAGCTGCAAGGGAGTACATTATGAATATACGGGAGCCACGTGGCTTGGCGATTGATTACTGATATCTTACCCTCGAAGGTTCATCAAGTTTTTGCACTCTATTCCGGTGATACGTGAACGTGTATACGATACCTGCATGCAACTATAGCTTCTCGTGTATGCACTGCATAAAGCCTCTGAGAATGTGTATGATTTATGCGCGTCAAGATTGAATTGGATTATTTTATTTTATAGCGTCGTCGCTTATAACAAATACATGGCGTGCACATACACAGAATAACAAGCATTATATGCCGTTGGCTTACTTTTCATACCGTGGCTTATATAATTTTCGGAAAAAATTTATTATTGAACCACTATTAACTTGTATCTCACTCGCCGCTCATTGCAACCTACTAACCAATAATTTTACTTGGTTTCGTTATATCGCTCGCGAAATTTTGCCACTTTTCTCCACCAGCATTCTTTTTATCGGATCAATATGGGTGACACTTTGCTGTGGAAAAATCTTGCTCACGACACATCCCGATAAATGCTTAAGAAACGTAACTATTCCATGCTAAAGCTGGTTTACTCATCTATAGAATGCGTGTACATCAGAGTAGCAGAGTGTAAAAGTCTGGCACATTACTTATAGCTAGCTCTTTCTCTCTCTCTCTCTCTCTCTTGAATCTTATCCCCGACTTGGTTTATCGATCAGCGACGGACACACCGAGGAACATCTTGATGTATGTACACGCCACATTTGAACGTGCATCGACCCGCGACACGTACAAACACAGCGGCAGTATAAAGCAACAGCAGCGGTAGCAGACTAAAGAATTCATTGTTTTACTCGGAGCTAAAGAGGCGCCATTAAAATATCAAAATCTGCGTTACTTAGCGCTTGACGAGCTCAATAAGGCGAGTGATCACGAGGCATTTCGCGGGTAATAGAGCAATTTCGCTCTTAAATACCTGCTCCGACGCGAGCTACACAAACATTTCTGGCTACCAATTTAGAGCTTTGCACCTGCTAACAACCCCGACAGTTCTTTAATCTCAATACTTATGACACCTAGTTAAGGTGCCGTGTGTGCGCAGCAATTAGAATGCTTGCAATTTTTCGTAAGTGGCAGCGATGACGTGAAAATTAGCAACTGCGAGATGCCGCGCTAGTGCCCGCGCCTCGCTGGGTTCGGAAAACGCGTGGAATTTTGCGCGAATATCGAGCCACAATTAGCCCGGCAATCGGGACAATATTATCGCGCGGCGGAGGCGCCGCGAGGCCGTTATTTGTTTTGGCGCAAATAAACGGCGCCATAAATCGTCGAAGGGCGCGCGCTCGGGCAAAAGGAAAGGGGAAAAAAAACGAGCAAACAACCACGAGCGACGCATGTGGTCGTGCGGCTTTTGCGCTTTTCTGGCGTAATAGAAAATTAGTATCGCTTTACCGCACCCACACGGGCGGCCCGGCGGGCGGGCGGGCGCGCGCGCGCGCACAAAGACACGATAGGTCCGCCGAGGTCGCGGCACTGCGCCTAAACACGAAAAGAGCGAAATAGCAGTGTGCGCGAGGCGCGCGCGCGCGCGGCCTCTCCGGCTCGCTCTTATATGCGCATGGGATGTGCCCGAGGTACGCCCACCCGTTGGTCCGCGGGCGCGCTGCCCAGTGACTCTCAAACGCGCGAGCTCGCCGAGCCGAGTTTCTCAAATCGCGAGTCCTCGCGAAGCGCGCCCGGCCAATTCGCCGGAATCGCCGGCCAATTACCCTCGGCGATTCGACGAAACTGTCCGCTAATCCGCGCCCGAACGCCGCTCCTTTCGTTTTTCGTGCGCGCCTCGTCGGCGTCCTACCCGTAATGAGCGATAAACCGCGCGCGCGATGTCAATGAATTACAAGCTAGGAATCGCAGCGAGGAGCGTTAAACGGCAATCAGATGCCTAGTAAAATCGAAAATTACAGTTGTTGCCAATTAAAAGACAAAAGGGGGGCAGCCGCGCGCTAATCGGCTCGTAATTCATAGCGCTGCACGAGACGGGGCTACCAGTTGAAAAGCGAGCCGAGTGTGTGCCGAGTGACCGTCGGTAAACCGCGTCGGCACTGTAGCCTGCTTATAGACACTTTTAATTCGTCTAATTTTACGTACAATGATTCCGCGTCTCAAGTTCGACCTGCCGCCGTCGCTTCCGCCGTCGGAGATCGCCAACTATAGGTCTTGATGATAGTAATTTTTCAACCGCTAATTGCCGGCATTGATCCGCAGCGGACTAGTCAACCCCGCAGCTACATTTATATCCCGGCGCGCGCGAGAAAAGACAAACAGTAGCTGAATTGCCGCGGCGCCGCGGCGTGCTCGGCTCTCAATTTAGCCGTTACGGAGATCATTAACTTATAATACATGACAATCAGCGTGACAGCCTATTATTGCAAAGTACAAGGCTTGCGCCGCGCGCGGCTAACTATCCAGTTGGCGAGTGTTGATTTTTCGCCCGCGATTGAGATCCGCGCACCGATCAGCATCGAAAACGAGCTTGCGCTCGCCTCTCGCGCTCGAGCATCATTTGCATGATAATACTCGCGGCACCAATGGAGTGCACTCGAAAAAGTTTCTCGCTCGTACGCACACGTAGCAGCCCGAGGGATTGCTTCTCTCGCTGATTTTTGGCAAGCAAAAGGCGGCGAGAGGGAGAGCGAGAGCGGGAGGGATGGGGTCAGGGGAGAGCGAGCGAGAGCAAGAAGGGCGGACTCGCGCTTCGTATGAGTTTTAATGCGTTTTACGGGCCTGACTAAAAACCCATTAAAACTCGGCCCGGCTTCGCGCTGCTCGCCTCCTCTCCGCTTCTTCCGCACTCTAATAGTGAACCTCTGCACACTGTGGTAAAAAAAACGCTGCGCCTCTCTCATTAGTGGCAACAGAGCAGAAGCGCAAAGGCAGCAGGTGACGAACGAAAAATCAATGGTGGCTGTGCGGCACGTGTCTGAAAAGGCGATCGATCCCGACGCGAAAACGGTCAGTGCGACACACGCAGGCGTCGAGTGTTGGAAGGCTCGTCGCGGTCGACGGCAATGGAAAGAGTAGGAGAAAAAAAAATAAACGCGAGCGCGTAAGGAAGAAGATTATTACCCGCAGTATGTACGAGCGAGCAAGAGAGAAAGAGAGAGAGAGAGAGAGAGAGAGAGAGTGAGACAGACAGACAGACAGACAGACAGAGAGCAGCCGGTTGACACGCGAGCAACTTTTTCACGGGAACTCCACTCCAGTTGTGCGTAAGTCGGTGTGCGCGCGTATGGGTGCCCGCGCGCCTGCGCTAACCGCGTCCTTGCGAGACTGCCGCTGCCGCCCGCTGCTCGATCCCCGGCCGGTCTATCCTCGTGCGCGCGCTGCACACACGGCGCAATAACAAGAGCAGGACGAACGCAGCCAGGCGATGTTTTTTGCCAGCAGCACCTTGACTACGTGTCGATTTATTCGATTGGATTATAAACACATTGAACGAATTGGAATGAAGACGTTACGGAAAACTTGCCGCGGCGGAATTGTCATTGTTTTAACGTGTGTTTATTATGAAAAATCGTACTCTCTAGCAAAAATTGCTGTGCCTATTTTCTTATAGCTTCTGTAAGGTCAGCCGGCCGCGCTTTGCCCTTTGTTTATATATTATGATACTCAATCAGTCGCTGCGAGCCATAAAAAGACAATGAGTGACCGCGCGAGCGATCATGCAAATTGGATAAGTGTGTGCACTGCCGAGAGATGACAAATTAAGAGCGAAACGCTTCGTAGACACAGCGCGATTGCCGGCGCGACGTGCACCTTTTTGATTTCTCCCTTGCGCCAGATGACGGCGTCGCGCCGCTGCGCCCCGGTCGAGCAGCTTATAGCCCGCAGCGTCGCGGCGCTGTAGTTCTTTTTTCTTCGCGGGCACATAAACTGTTGGTTAAAGTCAATGGAATCGATCTAAGCGCGTGTTTATTATTAAACTGGGGGATCTGCGGACGTGGCAAGCTAAATATTTCATCCGAGAAATGGAGAGAGAGAGAGAGAGAGAGAGAGAGAGGCGCTGCCCAGCTGGATTTGAACTCTACGCGTCGCAATTGGCATTGGAGTGGGCGTGCTTCGATTCCAGCTCGAGACCGGCCGCGGTGAGAATTGCCAGCCAACTTTTACTCGCGAGAGCATGCACTTGAGCGACACAATGCTCGTGGCGACTTGCTGAGTTGCGCAATCGATACCGCGCGCGCACCTTTCGCAACGAGCTCGTTTCGCAAGGGAGAGATCCCTTGCCGGTTTTCCAAAACAAAGGGGGAAAAAATGAAAATTTCGAGGAGCAAATAACGAGCCCGGAACGAAGGCAGCGACAGCAACGAAACGAGAAGAGAGCGACGAACTGGCGCCTTTTCGTTCTCTCGTGTTATCGATCGGCGATATTAGAAATTCAATCGTGTAGGCTTAGCAGCGCATTTACGTAGGAAGCAACTGCAGCGCCGCCGGCCCACGCTTTCCAATAATCGCGCGAGTCGATCGACACTCGCTTCAGCCAGTCGCACACGTGCACACACCGATGAATTTCGATGGCCTCCATAGGCGCATTGTGTGCCGCTGGGAAACTGCCGATACGCATCTCGGAAAATTCCGGGCGTCTTATTTGCTTTCGACGGTGTATCGACATGCCATTAGCTCGGAGCGTCGGAAAGGTGTCAATTGAAGTTGGCGACGCGGCACGAGAGTAGCAGGGGGAGATAAAGGACCGAATAACGATAGGAGAAATTGCCGGTCGGGGTTAACAAGCTCAGCATTGCAATATCAAGAGTTGCAGTTGTGCGTCGCTGAGGGCTAAAGACGTCCAAACGAGCAACTGGCTAACGAGCTTTCGCGATAAGCTGTTGCGCACCTACGTGATAATGCACAACTGGCACAACGAGGTGTCGGCGTTGGTCTACAACTTGCGTTGCTGCTCGATACGACGACAATTAGCCGGTTAACAGCCCAGATAACGGTTTATCCTTCGCAGGCTAAATGCGCGGAAAATTTACAGCTTTCTTCGCCTCTTGTTGTTGTTCTTGGCGAAAAAAAAAATTATTTTGTTTTTTCTTTACACGGCGAGCCAGCGGTCGTAACGCACGCGTACGCAGACCCCGCCCACTTGTCCGTTTGGCCGGTGCGCGCCGCATGCGAGCGCAGGAAAAGCGACGAAAAGGAAGTTGCGGCGCGCGGTGCATTCTAGTGCAAAAGCGCCAAGCGCCTCGCGAAAAATAGTGAGCCGAGAATTGCTGGTCTGCGCGCTCTAAATAAAAATAACGAATTGCCCCGGCAAATTGCTTCCCGCCTCTGAATCAGTCGCTGTCATCGCTCTCTATCTCTTGAGCGCGCGAGCATCGGGGAAAAAAGCCATCTCGCTGCTCTATATATGCGAGTAGATACACGTACACCGTAAACAAGTTTTATCCGCGCAACGGCTAAAATAAATAAATTGCGCTCGGGCTATATGGCCCCGCCGGCCTTTCTTGCCGCTGTTGCCGCGCTTGAGCGCATACCGGGTGTTCACATCCGTGAAAACAGGCTCTCCGGGAATATGCACGTTTTATGCGTCAATAGCAACGGCGAGACTTGCCGCTGCCCCTGCTACTGCCATCGAGCTCCGCTCGCGCCTTGGGCAAGTCGAGGAAAATCGCTCCCGAAAGGACTTCTCGTTACAGCTGCAACAGAACAGTTTTGCGTTCACGGCTTTACATCGTTTTAGTTCAAGGTCACATCCATTCTTGACAGCATAGTGATCAAAATTTCATTTTTCAAAATTCAATTTTAGTCTAATCACCCATCCGAACAATTAGCGACGTATTGTCATGCAGCTATAGTTTTCTTCATTTTCATCCTGCGTTCCATACTATTTAAGTTCAATATTAGTTGCGTTTGGAAAAATTGACAGTTAAACAAAATTTGATTTAAAAATACAAAACTTAAATTTTCAAAATCATTAAAATCTTTGTAAAGTTATTCATTTTTATGAAATATATATAGAATTGCCACACATCTACTTAGTTGATATCATACATTGAAGCCCTATGTGATCATGAGTGAACATGAAAAAAAGTGAAAAAGCAATAGAATTTTAATTAAACGTATATGAGAAAGAAAAAGTAAATTTCAATCAAAATAAGTGGCAAAACTACTTTTCATACGGAAAAGTGCTATATTGTTTTGATATAAATTTCAGCTTGTTCAAACCTTTCATGGGATTTTTAAGTGAGTAATCCGTCGCTATTCGAAATTTTAATGATAAAAATATTACATAAGTAGCCGTAGGAAAAAGTGGTATAATGATAAAATTCAATTAAGAGGTGACACAGTAATTTATTCGTATCGAAAAATGCACAGATCGTACCGTTATAGTTGTCCGTACGCTATTTTCACTAGCACTCGTTTCGAAATAGACTTGTGTCACTAGGATTAACGATAATTACCAAGTAAGATTTTTGCCATGCCCAACGTCTATACCTGTTGCTTTGAAAAACTACACGCATAAGAAACTTTTTCGATTAATTTCTAATGCCTACGCGATATGTGTCGGACAAATCGATGAATACAACCTCACACCAGTGCTAATATGAGCTGCCCGCAAACGTTGTTGAAAGAACTATTCGTCGCTCCAATTAAATTGTATATGTGCAAAACAAGCTTGTTTAGCATTCTTGCAAACAAATCGCAACAGTTTGACTTGAAATACCAATCATTTATTGGCAAGGAATTTTCATTTGACGCTCGACGGCAATACAGTTGCTCAACGGCAAACCACGCGGTATGTAGCTCATCGGTGATTAAAACTCAGTGCGTTCTCGATGACAATAATTAAGGCGACAGATTTGACGTTAACGACGCCGCGCAATAAATGGCGAATTTACGAGCTTTTGCAGTCGTCGTAAATCGCCAATGGTGGTGCACACTTTCGACTTGGCAGTCGCTCGACTTGTACACACGCACGCACGTATGTCGTATACATGTGCCGAGCGAGATTTACGATCTAAACGTTGCGCGCATATGCGATATCAGCGTCGCGCCGATCCTGCATAATCGAATTAACGGCCGGCTAAATGTGTAATTAGGCTCTTGTCGGATGGTCTGTCGGAGAATTACTTACTCATACAATCCGTTTCCCGACACTTTCATCCTTAGCCAGACCTGTTGTCGATTCTGTATATATAACATCCTGCTTTCGTTTACTCGCGTCTCGGATCTAGGCCAGACTCTAATAAAATCTTTACTATCCTCTAAGTGTGCGGCTGAAAATAATTCGCAACTAAATTTTACGTACAAAGGAGTTGCGGAGTAACGTGACCGAGCAAAAAGAAAATCTGCAGACCTTGAAAAAAACATCAAGGATCGCGAGATCGTTCGTTTTTATGACTATAGCGTACGAGAGAGAGAGAGAGAGAGAGAGAGAGAGCAGAGAGTAGAGCGGCAGCTTCTCTTTAACGTCAGTTCACCGGGTGCCGCATGAAAATTTTGCGCGAGAGTAATAAAGTGGGACTCGGTAAGTTATGGGGAAAAGTTTATGGTTGCACCGGGTGTTACTGTAGGCAAAGTCCAAGATTTTGGTTTTTTTCTTTGCCGTTTTGTGGAAAGTTAAAAAAAGAGCCGCATCTGCTGTTAAAATATTGCGCAACAAAATTCGGAAAAATACAAAGGCAGGCGTCGCAGATGGAATTGAATGTGCTCGTGTGCAGTTTAGCGCAGACGGTCTCTCGGGCGCGCAGAGATTGAATGTTCATAGATCATGCGAGGGCCGCGGATATAATTTTATAGGCTCGTAAAAAGGCTGCGCGAAGGCTACCTGAATTTTCCTAGCTAGCTGTTTTGCAAGCGCAGCTTTGCTCTCTCTCTCTCTCTCTCACTCTCTTTCACTGCCGTGCTGCGCGCGAGGCGCAATTATGTCCGAACGTGACGCATCCCTTTGCTGCGAAAAAAAGCGCACGCGGGATTTACGATTGGAGCGTTTTCTCGGAAACTATGGCGATATTTCATGTTCAGTGCATCCCTAATGAGCGATTAATTCGCCTAGTCTATAAAACTGGAACGGCCAGCGAGCGCGTCGAAAAAGTGGATTTTCAGAGAGAGAGAGAGAGAGAGAGAGCGCTTGCGAGAAAAGCAGCAGGCGAGCCGTTACTGGGTGCCGCACGAAAGCCACAGCCTCTTGCGCGCCAGCGGCGGCAACGATTGGTTGGCAATATATCGCTGTGTCACGGGTGAAATCGAGCGTGCGACGCGAAGCTGCGCATTTCCAGAAGGGGCGTTCACTTGGTGTCGCCTCGTAAGCGCCATCTTCACCGCGTCGATTAATAAATGAAATCGCGGCTCGCGCGACATCTGCTTTTCCTCTCCCCTCTCCGCGCCCCTCCGCTTCTCACCCCGCCCGAAAAAGCCGCGGAGGGCCGAGTCGGTCGCCGCGGAGGAGAAACGATTAATAGAACAAATTGCGCTAATAAAAGCTAACAGCGTCGGGCGTTTTCACGCTAGAATAACAATGGCCTGCTCTCCGCGCCGCGCGGTAGCGGCGCATTTGAATATATTTCCCTGCGCCAGGCGCGCGCTTCACTGCTGCCGTGCGCGCACACGCTTTTTCGTCGCTACGCATCAATGCAGCTGTGGGCTGCAGCGCTGAACGTCTGTCGCTCGCTTCCCATACGGAAGGGTAACTCGGCGCGAGTCTCGTAATGCCGTTCAGCCTTTTTCTCTCGCTTCTCTTTGTGAAAAAATGGGTATTAAAAAAGAAAAAAAAAGGAACGGCGCACAGAGTCCTTTGTCGCGACCCTAATCGGCTCAACCGAAAGTATAATCGATTCGCGCGAATATTTTTTTTCTGCCCAATCCTCGCGAGATCACCGCCCGACAGTCGATTAAAAGTACGAGAGGGAAAACGTGTAAATAGTTGAAGCGACCGCGAAGGAAGAAGAGAAGGAGAAAAGAAAAAAAGCTCCTGCTGTATTACAACAGAGAGCGCTGACTCATCCGATTGAGATTGACGCTCGCAACTATCTGCGCCGCGAGTATTATATACGGACGAACGCAGAGAGTTTCGCGTTTATCGATCGTTAGCTTAACACAGAGAGGGAGGAGGGAGAGAGAGAGAGAGAGAAAAAGCATCGACGTGTAATGCCTCAGCGACCCGTCTTTCACTGCGCTATACATTTATGCTTCGATTTCTTCATTACACGTGGCGCTGCATACGAAATACCTTCTCGCGCGAGATTAATGAGCGCCGGGGACTGTTATTAATTGAGACGTAATTCGCGTTCGTTTATCTCCTACCGTGGACGAGAGTGCCAGACGAAAAAACAAATATCACGAGAATCACACTGTCGACCTTGACCATTGGCACGCACTTGCTCGACTTTTCGACAAGGATAAATCGCGATAATCGCATGGATGCCTAACTACGTATCATATCGCCCTGCATCATATGTACATAGTTAGGCAGGCCGCGAGTTGAGGGTGATACGATCTACACACTTCTCCGCATTATGTAATTCTTTCTCCCTCGGCAAAGCATAGTTTCTACTTAGTTTCTTGTTATTCCACTTTTCATTCAGCTCGCATTTTCTCCATTGCGCTACTTCGGTTTTTGAACTTGACTTTACCAGCTCTAATCTTTCCGTAACAATGTACAACGAGTTTTTCTTTCTCGCTCGCTAAATGAGCATTGCAATTAAATAATCTTATGAAATTCAAATAAACACTTCGATCCGCCAGTGACTTGATTTTAGATGCAGCTCAATTATCGCGTCATAGCGAGTAAAAGAATCGAACAAAAGCACAGCGGAGGAGCGAAAAAAGTTAGGAATAAATTTTGCCTGTCGCATTTTGTTAAACTTGCAAAATCAGCAACTGCACCTCGTTTTCATCATTCCGCCATCACAGAGCGCGAAGAGCTTTACGCGCGCCGCCGCTGCAATTACGTTTAATTATACGGAGCAGTCAATTTGTTGTATAAATTTTAATTACACTTGCGAATCTGCACAAAGGCAGATTCGCAAGTGTAATTAAAATTGTCTTTTTTTTCCCGCTGGGTCGCGATGTATAAAACATCATCAAAGATCCTAATGAAAAACAATTTTGACTTTTTATTGCATTTTATTTCTTTTTCTTTTTTATTCGTCGTCGTTTCTTAGTCGACTCGCGAGCGGGGTAACGAACTAGAAACGGCAAAACTTCAACTTTCGCGATACAAAGCTGCCGATGAAAAAATGCTCGCGTGTACGAAGCTTCGCTGCTCAATCTGCGTGCACGACGGAAGCAACGCAGCTCTGATTTTTCCTTCTTCCTGACGCGCCCAGAGTGGGGATAATTCAACCGCAGCTCTTCTTTCTTTTATTCCTTCTCGGCAGGCGAGCGAACGAAGTCGAAGAGAAAGAGTGAGATTCCGAGCGGCGATATAGAGAAGCCGAGAGAGAGGAAGCTAAGTACTTTCCGTAACTATCCGCCGATATTTTCGACGCATTCGTTCGTGCGCTGCCTGGCAAAGACATTGCCGACCTTCAAGGCTGCTGCGGCGCAACTCCGCAGCAGTCTATCCGCCAAGTAGAATGGCGCCGTTAGTTGTACAAGTATAGCGCAGCCAACAGGCAGAAATCGTAGCGTTGCCGTGCGTCGGACGATGCATCGTCGTGGCGTGCGCAGCAGCAGCAGCGGCGCGCCAGTGGCACGCGCATCCGTTGATGCGAGAGCGTGAAATTGGCCGCGGAGCGCACGATGCCAAAATCGCTCGGCCCACGCGCCCCGGATAGATGCGCGCGGGCGTTCTTGGGCAAGAGTGCCGTGCGGCGAGCGTCCGCGACAAAGTCATCGAGACTGCTCGCGGCGGCGCGGCAAAAACGGAACTCGCTTCCCTTTTCAACACTTAACACCTGGCCTACTGACGAGCTCAATCGCGCTCTCGCGATTAGCCGCTTTGCGTTGGTTTCTTTTTTCTGCCCTCGTGGCCGCATCAGAGATAGCTATATATAAAGAACAGGAGAGAGCACACGTGCTCGCGCGCGTCGATCGCCGTAAAAGTCCAGAAATGCTGGGTAGGCGAGCTGCAAAAGGTATTCGCCGCTTCCAAGAAACTGCCAGATAGACAGTGACGTGCGCGCAAGAAGCGCTCCTTTACCTGTAGCCTACCATGTCTCTCCCCACCTCTCTCTCTTAGCGCGCAGTGTTTGAGTTTAAGCAAATTAACGAAACGATCGTCTTTCCAGTCTCCATCGATTTCCCGCGCGACGGTGCTTTTTTATTTTGCCTTCGTTCTTTCTGTTGAATAAAAAAAAAAAAAGAAAAAAACTTTGCAAATTCAATGCCTGCGCAAAGAAAAGTTACGTTCGCGGTAATTACAAAGATTATCGCGCGTTACTTCGAGTAATTGTGAAGTGGTACGATAACCTTGACAGTCTATATAGCAACTATGACGTCCATAAGCGATAATACCATGCTGATATACACCTGCGCGCACCTCGCGTTTCTATGTTAATAATAAAGTTTTGATAATGATATGGCTGTAGCCATGGGAGCTTCGCTGCGCCCGCAATATGTGTATATGTGTATATATATATACGTACATATAGCTTTGAGAAGTCATACATATAACACTGCCCATATATAATAAATCACGATTGCTCGCAATTAGCACATTAGTGATTGGCTAACTAAGCCTAAAACTAGTAGTCTCGTTACATAGCGTTGCGCAATCATCCGGCTAAGCTGGAAACGTTATACCGATTATTAAAACGAGCGGCCACGGCGAATGGCCGCGCTTCGATCAAGAGCTTCGAGCGAATTTATCCGTCGAAAGCCCGCGGCGGCGTGCGCAGATGCAAAAATAAAAGAGAAAGAGAGAGAGAGAGAGAGAGAGAGAGAGCGCTGGCAACAGTAAACGTCGATTGAAATGTAAGGTACTCGGAGCGAAAAAAAATACAGCCGCGCAGCCTGGCCGCCGCTAAAGATAGCAGCATGAGAAAAGTGGCAGCGGCGCATCTCGCGCGTAAAGACAATCGAGGTGGGTTCCCGTGCTATGCGGCGCGTCAAGGTAGGCTCTCCGGCGCGCAGCGAGGGAACGGCTTAGTGGGACGATGCGGCGCTGACCACGAGGCGAGCAGCGAGTCGAGTCGAGCCGAGCCGGGAGTCGGGGACGAGGAACTACAGCTCGATGAGCACGCGCGCACCTCGCGCTCTCTCTCTCTCTCTTTCGCGCGCGCACGGCGATGTCTCCTTCTTCAATCTTGTTATTCTCGTCGCCGTCGACGCGCTCTCCTCGTAGTCACCGTCGTAGGATCTTCGCGCTCGGCCGCCCCTCATTGTCCAGCAGTGACATTGTTTCAGTTGCGCGCTCGAAAAGTCCAAAATGAAAAGTCTCCGTCGGTTCTCCCGTCGGCTCGCGCTCTCGCTCTCTGCGCCCGCGTAGGCCGGGACTCGCTAGTCGGTAATCACGGTATTTCAGGCGACCAGCGCAGCCCAGCGTAACGAAGGTGTACCTCACTCCACCTACTCGGGCGGCGTGCGTCGGAAACGCGCGCGGACATGGGAATCTCGGCTCTCGGAGAGCCGGCGATCCCCATTAATCACGACCGAGCGCGAACGGGCTACTGCTGCGACGAGACAGAGAGCGCGAGCTTTCGCCTCGCCGGAGGACCCGTGCTACTGGGCTGCGGTTCCTTCGGGAGGGCGACGGGCCGATTTCGCAGCTGCGCGCTCCGGACGATAATAGGAGCGCGCCCGCGGAGCCGAGCTAGCGGCGATGACGCAACGCGGTTATGAATATGTACCAGCAAGCAATAACAAACGACGGAGCGCGAGAGAGACACGGCGGCAACGCGCGCACAAAAGCCGAGTGTGGGGCATTGTGCGCCGAGCCAGCTCGCGGCCTCGCGTACGTGCCGCGACTGCCGAATCAGCTCCGGCTACGCGGCGAGCTTTCGATTTCTCCGCCACGTGATTATCGCAGCGACGCCCACGTGGCTCTCTCTCTCTCTTTCGCGCGCGCCGCGCCATCGCTTGGAATGCGCGATATGGAATAAATAAAAGCGAGTCTGAGGGACAGGGAAAAAAAGCGAGGCAGAGGCGGCCCATTTGAACTTCCTGCATCAGTCGCGCGCACCGAGCTTTTTGCCGTGGAAGCGCGCTCCGCTGCGGCGAGTCATATAAATAAAGTGTCCGTAGGGCGCGTATTTTTCGTGTGCGCCGCATCACCGCGCCAGCCAGCCAGCAGTGCAGGAAGTCGATGCACTTCCAGAGGGTGCAACGGCATGGGAGCGAGCGAGTCGGAGCCGCATGGGATCGCGCACGGAAAGGAAAAGTGAGGTGTAGCTGTCGAGTGGCATTTGTTGCTTCTGCTGCTGCTCTGCTGCTGCTGCATTGTCAGGGGAGAGCTTTAACGGAATTTATGGTATTGTCTCCCTCTCCCTCCCTTCCTTGCTCCCTCTCTCGCTCTTTCTCTGTCTCTCTCTCTCTCTCTCTTTCTCTCTCACTCTCGGCCGCGTATTTCGTAGTATGGGTATCCGCTGCGGCTTCTTGCGTTTTACGGGAGGAAACACTGCACCGGATAATCGAAATTTTATGATGCCGTGCAGCCACCATTTTTTCTTCTTTTCCACGATCCCTCAAGAATTGTCGAGCGTACTTTCATTGCAACTATTCAGATGGCTAAAGTAACCAAAAATCCAACCAATTTTCGTCATTGTAATTCGAGTTGAAATTCATCCACACGAAAAAAAGAGCAAGCGAGTATGAAACAGCTCCGATGAAAGAGAGACCACCGGTTGATTCGACTTTGGCACGCGTCGAGCGGCAGCCGCTGCCTCCGTGCCGCGGCAGCTATTGCGTCGACGCTCTCAGCGGGATACCAGTGGACCCCCGCGAATATATCACAGCAAGGTCCAGGTATACGTGGCAGCCGATTATCTGTATTGTACAGGGCGCCGCAGGCGCCAGATTGGATCAGTCATCGCGCGACTTTTTTTTTTCCGGCGGCACGTCGTCGACGCGCTCGCGAGTGGGAGGTAGGTCGCGCGAGGAAAGTCAAGATGGCGTGACGCTGGGGAGAAAATGAAAAACGAAAAGCCAAAAAGAGAGAGAAAAAGAGCCGATGCATGAGTCACACGAAACTGATTACCGGCGCGGCGCGGCGCGGCGCGTTTCGTAACTCTGGAAATTGAGCGTTCCCACGATCACGGCCCGCGAACGGTCGGCGAAAAGTGCACTTGTGTCATTTGAGAATCAATAACTGGCTTGCTGGCGCACGGCCGTACTTAGCTTCTTGGTATAAAAGCGGGAGGGACTCGTTTCGGGCGAAATCGGCGCGGCCTGCAGATGAATTCCTAGATTCGCGGCTCATAAATATTAAAGCGGCCCCGGCGTTTTATATTTTCGTCCGATGCCCGCCGGCAGCGTGGCGGTGGCGGCGGGCTCATTGAGTATGCATCAGCGGCAATCGACAGCGCTCTTTGCGACGAGATGGCTACCGCTCGCTCGTACTTGGCATGCACGCGTCTTTTTGCTCGCCTTCTGTCATAAGCCTCATTAGCATTGATAATTCCGCTAAAGAGTGACCTACAGAATGCGTAATCTCTCGCTCAGTTGCCGCCGCCGCCGCCACTGCCGCCGCATTGCTCGCTTTCTTGCCCCGTATTTCGCACGCGAAGATGGTGAATGTCGCAGAGGTTGCTGCCGTGACGACGACCAACGACAAAAATCCGTCGGATGCAGTATTTTTCTCAACTCATAAAAATGTATCGTGCACACGCGAGGCTGTGCTTTCTCCTTTCCCCTTCTTACTCGAGCGACGGCTAATGTATTCTCTCCGAATTTTCACGGGCATTAGCATACGCGCAGTTTTTGCGAGAGCGAAGGCACAGGAGGATTCTAATTCTCGGAAGCGCGCGATAGGGAATCGCCGTTGTTCGTTGCCCTCGCGACAGGTGGCCCAGACGAGCCGCGGCGAACGTTGCGCGCCCAGGCCATCGCACCATGCCCGCTGCTCAGCGCTGCCGTCTTAGGCGCCAACTCCTAATGAGCCTTCGCGGCGCAGTCCCAAATTCCAGCGATTCTCACGCTTGCGAGTGGCAGGCCAGCATCGAGAGCCGATAAATCAAGTCGCTCGATCGTCGGCAGCTTTGTTTGACTCAACGGCACACGGCCGAGCGAGTGGCGGTGGCGCGCGCACGAAAAATGCCGCCGGTCGATCGCCGGACGAAAAGACTGCTCTCTAGATTAAAACATTCCGGCGCGCGCAGCTGCGTGCAGTATATATTTTGACAGCGGCTCGCAGTCGTGACTCGATTAACGCCCCTGCACAATGCAACTTCCTGCTCGCTAATGCCCGCGAAAACCCAGTTGGCGGGCAGCGCGCTCGACTCTCTTCTTCCTCTCGTTCACTCGGAGATTCAGCCGAGCCTCGCGATTCTCTCTCGCTCGCGCGTATAATGAACTCGTTTTGACATGACGCCCCGGCATCTCACTCCCCTCTCATCTCTGCTCTCTGCTCTTTTGTTCGTGCTTTCATTATATCGCCTCGCTGCTGCCCGCTCGCAGGCCAGATAGATAGAGAGCGCGAGAAAGCAGGAGAGGAGGCTTAGTTGATTAAAATAACTGTAAACTGGCAGCGCCGGCCGACTGCCGCCGCCGCCGCCGCCGCGCCTGATTGACGTATCAGCGGGCGAAAAAAGCGGCGGCCGCGGCGGCGCAATGCTCCCGCGGGGCGGTTACGCAATGGAGGCTGCCGCCGTTGGTTGCACAAACACCTCCGGCAGACCGAAAATTACGCTCGTCGCCTCGCGCTACGCGCGCTCCACATCCGCGCGGCCAATGCGCCAGTAGTGCGCACAGACACGCAGCGAGCGTACGCGTCACCCGAAGGCGATCGCGCGAACAATCATGTCAAACCGATGATCCGCGTGCCACAGCGGCGGTCCCGCCTGCCTAGCTGCACGTCGATTACAGCTCGCGGCTTAAGTAAGGACACGCCGCGTCACGCGCCCACCAATTAATGCTCAGCAGCACATCAGAGAATCGGTCCTCGCTTCTCTATCCGCGCTGTACTTTTCTATGCCGTGCTTGTACTCGACGGTTACCCCACGAGTACAGTGTACGCTCGAACCCGATACGCGCGCGGTGAACGTTATGGAAGCTAATCGATCGCCTCGACCCTTCTGTTGCAGGTCAAAATTTGGTTTCAAAACAGAAGGAGCAAGTACAAGAAGATGATGAAGGCAGCGCAACAGGGCGGCGGCGGTCAGCACGGCAGCCTACTCGCCGGTGGCACTGCGCTACCCGGCGGTCCGTCGCCGCAGCCCGGGCAGCCCGGTGGTCTCATGCAAGGAGGTACGACTCGCGAGAAGTTTTTGTTGAAAGAGAGTCGCACGCGACGCAAAAGCCTGCGACCGGTGCAGCGAGCAAACGTCGACGGAACGTTTGAAGAGAAGCAAACGTCCGTGTTGAATGTTGCAGGTGGAGGAAGCTCGGTGTCGGGCAGCCCGACGACGGGTTACCTGGGCGGCATGGGAGGCGGCGGCGGCCACACGCCGGGCAGCTCGAGCCCGGGCAGCGAGATGTCGCCTCAGCACAACGAGAGTCCCCCGGCGCCCGCATGGCCCGGCGAAATGAAGCACCATCCCCATCCGCACGCGCCGCCCCACAGCCATCACCATCCGCACACGCCGGGGCACCATCCGCCCCCGCCACCACCGCCTCCGCACCACGCCGGCTACATGCCACAGTACTCTTGGTACCAGGCCGACCCCAATCCCGGATTGCTCACGTAAGGTTCTGCACTTAACCATTATTTTTTTTCCCTACATTGCTATTAATCCGCAGCGTCGGCAGTATTTTGCTTGTCTGTGGTTTGTCTAACTAGTACTTTCATTCAAATAAATAGTCGGTATCGGCTGCTGCTTTACTTGTTTTATATAAATATTTATCGCAGCCCTGGAACACCATCGATACTAGAAAATGATGGCGTGGCGCGCTTCTCATTCGAATTCGCGGTACTTTGTCGGCAACAGGAGGTTGAAACGCTCTGCGCGCTGTTTTTCTGTTTCAGGGTGTGGCCGGCAGTTTAACGAAGCCGCCTGTTGTCCGGAACTTCAGTTTGAAAAGTGAAAGAGCGAGGCCTGCCTGAAAAGGAGAGGAAGCGTACGGTCGCCAGTGTCGCGCGCGCTGGCCATCGCGCGTATGCACGCGCATCGCGAGAGAGAAGGAGGCAATTTTGACGGAAACGAACGGAAACTCTGCAGCCATCGTGTACCTATGATATACGCCAACCAGTGCTGATTATAAATATTATACATAAGGCAAAGCTGCAGCTTCACTCGCCAAGCCGCGGCAGCGAAGTGTGATCTCGTGAATCGCGTACTATAGCTAAAAATGGAAGCGACGTCTTTTTAGGCGAATCACCACCGATACACATGGACATGCATCCACAGACTAACCAACCAACAAACATGAATAGTGAAACACACACACACACACACTCACCCACGCATACACACACACACACAGAGAAGTGACGTGGCGCGAGTCACGGACAATCAATGCGTGTACCAACGAATTATCTGGCGTGTGGTATGATGATATATTAATGTACAAAAGCGAGAGCGAGAGAGAGAGCGCGAGTAGACACTTGAGAGAATGTGTTGTCTTGTCTGTTTTTGCATTCTGAAGGAATTTCTTCGTTTTGTACGTAGGGAACGACGAACCTCGACGAACCGTTCGCGAAAATGACGCTCGTCACTCCGCGTTTCTGTCTCTCTCTCTCTCTTTCCTCTTTCTCTCTGCTCGCGAATGCATTTCTGTTCTTTTTTTTCGTTTAGCGGTTGTGCCGAGGATCGCGTGCATACGTGCGCACTGGTAGAAGAAATAACGCCTTGGATTCCATTGTAAATTTTTCAAAAAAAAAAAAAGAAAAAAAGGAAAAGAAAAAGAAGAATCAGAAAAAATAGTAATAAGAACGAAAGGAAAAAAATGGCATTGCGCACTGGGGAGAGAAACGCAGGCGGCGAGTTGCCTCAGAATCGTGACTTCGGCCCGCGAAAAATGAGAGTTGCACAAAATCTTCTTCGGCTTCTGTGCAACAGCGCGTAATGACATTTTCGTGAGCCGTCTGTGGCAACAGCCGGCAAGAGTGACGCAACGATCCGCGAGATGGAAGGAAGAGGCTGCAGCTACCGACTGCCGCTGCGGGGGTTTCGGCTTTGATATCGCGAAGCGAATCACGGCGAAAAATAAAGTGGCGGCGCGAGTCGGCTCGAGGTTGACCCAATTGTCACTCTCGAGACTCTCGAAAACTGCCGGTCCCTTTCTTCTCTCGCCGCGTGTACGTGTATTTGTTTCTTTCTCCTCTGTGTCGCGCTGCGCACGGAGAAATCGGCAATTTCATATTGAGAGCACCTTGCGAGAGCGCGACGTCAAATTGATAGCTGCTTATTTTGTTTTATCTTCCTTTCCTCGTGTAAAAAGTTTGGTTGGACTTGTAATTTTCGAGCGCTCAAGTGATATAAACGTGCGGCTGCAGGCGAGTGAGTGAGTGAGAGTGGTCCGTGCCGCTCGCGTCGACAATTTGCTCGCCATCTCTTTCGCGTGTAAGATGTACATTGTGTCTCCCTAGAGCTGCTACCGCGAATCGACAAGTGATATTGTGAATGTCGCGAGCTGTATAAAGATTTGAGGTGAGGCAATTCGCTCTCGGACGGAGGCGTGGTGCAGCGAGGGCGCTGTATTTCGGTGCAATAAATAATTAAACTTGACGA
This sequence comes from Phymastichus coffea, assembly GCF_024137745.1. Classification (NCBI taxonomy): domain Eukaryota; kingdom Metazoa; phylum Arthropoda; class Insecta; order Hymenoptera; family Eulophidae; genus Phymastichus; species Phymastichus coffea. The sequence continues at coordinate 1,670,118 of NW_026706866.1, forward strand.
GAAAGAGCGATTCGTTTCTATAATGATCGAAGACTCTTTAGTTCCTACATACACGATGAAAGAGAGAGATCGCGAGCGGATGAATAAATGCGTATGTGAATAAACAATTGTGCGAAAAATGGAGAGAAAGAGGAAAGAGGAGTTGCGGAACGAGTCGTAGAATTTTAAATAGCGTTACTAGTCCCGGCGCCAATCTCTGAGGAGCGAATCGATTTGACAATTCGATTTCGATTTCAAACTGCGTGTAAATATTATTATATATTAATTGAGCGTCGGGACCAAGTTCCCCTCAAAAACCCTTAAAATTTCAACCCCGTCCCTCCCCCCTTCTAGCAAGTAAGTTGTAAGTGGATCTGTGTAAAATATAATATTGTGATAAGAAATGTAAAAAAAATAAAAAATACACACTACACATACATTCACGCAAGAATTATGGATGAAAATGAAAAACAGCGATTCGTTATTCTATTTAGGAGAAAGTATGGACAACAGCTTCGTTCCCTAATTATCGATTTTACCGAGAACGACCCTTGTACGAAATATAGATTACGAACTACCTTAATTATGATTAATATTGTATAAATAATGAATAATATAACTAATTCAATTTAATTCTTTGACTTGATTTTTCACTGGAGCCTATTTTTCCACGTCCTTTCTTATAATTGTTGATTCCCTTCGGCGGACTCTTTTCGCACTACGCAGTACCACCTGCCACTGCGTCTGCTCCACTTTTCTCCTCGTTTATTTCTATAACATATCTTGTATAGCGAACTAAGATGATCTGAACAAGAACGCTTTTAATCGCTTTGGAAATCGGAGAAATCAATTTTGCGTTCGTTCCTCGCAATAAAATTAATGTGGTATTGTAATCTAATCGATAGTGTAAACTGGGAAATGAAAAAGACACTTTGCCAACACTTATTGATCATTCGCACTTACATGCCTATCTGCGATCTCACGAGTATAAATCTACCGATAGCGTATCTACCGCGTTGTACCGATCAATTGAATAATTAATCAAGAGATTTATCAATTTGAAAACACACTGGCAGCGATAGCAGCGATAGCGCACTGCACCGCTTGGAAAATTTTACGGAAAGAAGTGGCGTGTGGCCACGCAGTCTAGCTCTGCCTGTCCCGGAATCACGCACCGCCAATCGCACTCAACTTAATCCGGGAAATCTTGGAGATGCCAAGGAAAAATCAAGCAAACAAGTGTCAAGTTGCAGCGATCCACGTATGAATGCGCGTATCCGACACATTGTCCACTTGCCTTGCGCAGGTACAGCATCGTAAAAGGAAGAGAAAGAGAAACAATAGGGAAGGAGCGATGGAGCTACTACCGTGTGTGTGCCGAAGAAGAAGACGACCAAACAACGCACTCGACTGGTAATCTTTTTAAGGGTTTCAGGGGCCTCTTAGGGGATGATGTGAATACATGCGGCGGCGCCTTCCAGTCGAGAGGATCCGCTCAACTCTCCATTGTGGCCCATTATGCCGGCGCGCTTTTTGTGTGTCTTCTTCTTCTATCGAGACTTCTTTCGCGTGCATTGTCGAGCTTGTGTATAGGTAGCTACGCGCGTGCTTGCTTTCTTTTGCCCATCTCTCGGGCGCTTCACTCCACTCTGATGCTTCGTGGGCGCATGCGAGAGGATGAGTTTACGATTGGCAACCGCAATGCGTGTGATGGCTTTCATTGTGAGCCTACCTTTTTCCGTCGACTTGCTCTTCGAACGACCGAAATGAAATCGGCCCGGCAAATATTTGCTCGCAGATTAGCCGTTATTTGCATGTGAGAATAATCTAGCGACCAAATCTAAAAGTCAAACGTATCGGTTACGCCAGATAAACGGTCCTTCTGGGCAAACGCGCTCTCGACAGCATCGGCCAACGAGTCAAACATGCCTAACCGTCAACACAAATACAATAATAAAAAAAGGAAGAAAGGAATTGCATTAAGTCGAGAGAGTAGTCGTGGAGAGTGGCACTTGGAAATCTCCCCTCGGGTGAGGCGGCAGCAGCAGTCCAGACAATGTATTACAGCTCGGATTTCGGTGTAATCGGCGTTATCGCTCGGTGAGATCGGCCATGTGGGCACAATGAGTCGTTCGTTCTTGACTCGAGCTGCTCGACTCATATGTGTGTACACATGTGTACACTCGGCGAGCAATTAGTATTTAACCCACATTAGATTCGTTGGCCTTTGGCATTTGTCGGACAGCGACGACGACGACGACGACGACGACGACGACGACGACGACGACGACGACGTTTCCGTGCGGATGCTCGTCTTTTTATTGGCTTTATAAATCACACGGCTGCGCGTGCGCGCTTTTAATTGAGACAAATGCTCGGATTCGGTGAATCGAGCCTTTCACCGCCGGCTTCTGCTACGCACGTTTTGCTCGTCGAGGCAACTTTCTTCATTAATTTATCAGACATCGTAATCCACGTTCGAAGTGTGACGCTCTCGTTCGTTGGAAAATCAGCCATTGTCGATAAGATTCCCGGTCGCAATTTAGCCGCAGCGGGCAATTATCACTTAACTCGAACGAAATTCAGCGACGGCTGACCGACCGTGGCCATAGTTGGGCGCGCGTGAGACAATGCCGAGAGCGGATGGAGTCGATGCTACTTGATTATAAACGGCCTGGGACGGCGAGGTTGCTGTCGCAAGACGCTAGTGATGATGATTTATCGAATGAGTAGGTATGCCAATGAATTTATTGGACGAATCTCGGCTGCTGCGAGGCCGAATTGGATTACGCTTGATTAAGCGTCCAATATCAGTGTCGTCGTCGGAGCGAGATTGAATAATGATCAACAAAGCATAATCCCTCGTTAGGGCTGGAGCTGCAGCGGCGGCGGCGGCGGCGGCTGCGACGACGGCAGTGGCAGCAGCTCGTGTGTCGCCCGGGCAATTTGCAATTCCGCGCGCGCTGCTCGTCGCAGCTGGGGCGTGGCACGCATGCGACGCCGGGGTGGCTCGTTTGCGCGACATTGTCGGCGACCCTTGCGCGCCGTGGCGTACGCCCACCCCCGTGCCACTGGCGCTGCTCGGTTGTGCCGAGGGAGCCAAAGGAGTCTGTGCGCCGTACGCGCGCAGATCTGTTATGAGACTGCTCGCTCGTTGTCCTCGTTAAAGCTGCGCCTCGCCTCTCCTTTCTTTATGCTATTCTTCGCCGAGCCGGGCTTCTTTAGTGGATTTACACTCCGATGCATTGTTCAAAAGTCCGCGTGCAGTCCCATAGTCAGCTGTATTTGGAGAGCCGAACTGGAAATCGATCGCTGTTCGCGCGTCGCCACTACAGGGACATCGATTAGCCCTAGTAGCCGACGTGTCGTTAGGATTGCTCGCCATTTCCGCGTCAACTTTTTAATGCCGCATCTTGGACAATGCCAGCTGATCGTTGGTCAGAAATCCCACTTGCAGGCTGAGAGCAAGAGCATCGGTTTAATGTTATTTTCTCGGTAATTAACCGGGAGAACGGGGCAGGGTAAATGATCCATCTAAAAATGTCGAACGATCGCGATAAGGCGTTTCTCCGAGCTGGCATTGTCGCGGAGTGAAAACTCGCGAGCGGGTCTCTGAACGGAGTTACAAAGCAGGCGGCAGCGCGGTATATCTGTGAATTAGCGCTGCAAGAGTCGCCACGTGGCCACGGTGGCGGCGGCAACCCTTGCAAGGTATACACGATCCGCTGGGCGGGGTCGGGTGCGTGCTTTGTGTCCTGCACACGCACACGCAGGCAGGCGCGCGCGCGCACCTGGACGAAGATTTTTGTCGTCGTGCGTATCGAGTTCGCGTACGTACGTACCAGCCAGCCCTTCCCGACTCGTTCAAGACGAGTGGCGAAATTACTTGGAGTGCTCGCCGCGTGAGAAAATATTGACTCTCCATCACCTTGCTCCTTCGTTGTACTTTATTGAATTATCGGCAAAGGCCGAGTTTGCCGAAAGCTGCCTACTCGAGGTCCTACAGTTCGAGAGTACGCTTGTAGGTGATGGGAGAGCCCATGCTTGACTGCAGATTCCCGTACTTGTGATGGCAAAAAAAAATACACACACTAACTCGAGTTTTCTAAGGCCGAGCCACTCGTTCCGCGCAGTTTGCTTGACGCAGTCAGCTTTTACCTTTTTTCCCACAGGCGACCGTTGCCGCTTCTGACGTGTTATCTGCACTGCGAATCTCTAGCTGAGCGAAAATAAACAGATTTCGAGCGTGGGTGGCCGATGTCGAGACAAGCCGCGTGACCCTCTGACCCAGTGGTCCCACTGACACTAATCCCGGCCTAAATTGTTATCTTTCCAAGCGGAGATTTTATCGATCACGGGCCCAACGAGTTTTCTCAGAGCTTCCAAATTTTCCGTAGCATCATTTATGTCCCTTGAGAGAAGGTATCCCCTTGCAGACTGCGATGGTCATTTATCAATTATCAAATTGGACGTTTTTCCGGAGTGAAAGGCTTAACACGTTCTTAAGTGTGACGACCTGCTGTGAGAATGAAGTATTAGATGCCATAATTCAGAATTAGGACTAGGGGATAAAATAAGCATATTAACGCAAAAATCATGCTCGAATAATTTTCTTCCATCAATAACAAAGGTAAATGAGTGGACAGCTCTCGCAAGGGCAATAGCAAATGGAAAATTGATTACCAGCTCGTTAGCTGCATGACGAGCTGTCGCGCCCATAAAAGATGTAGCGATTTTTCCTCCCTCGCACTCTAATTGTCGGTGTCAGTGAACGAAAAGAAAAAAAAATACAATGAAACTAAGGCTCGACTGGTCTTTCATTATCTCTTGCGGGATGTATATTAATGATATTATTACACGAGCGCGCGAGCGCGAAAGCCAGCTGCGATTAAGCTGGTCCGCTCGTTCTCTCGGCGTCTAACACCGCTTACATCAGCCGCAAATAATCGATGCAGCTGTAATAAAACCGAATTCCTCCACCAAGTACGAGCTCATTGATTACACGTTAATGTCGGATAATCAATGCGCGTGCACATGTCGTTTGCCTGAACGAAACTTGGATGTAAACAAGGTCGTTTGACATGAGAAATGATTGAAATCACATTAAACATATACAAATCGTTGATGAATGCTAAACCAGCTTCGTATCGATGGTAAACACTTGTATGTAAAAGGATATACATGCACGCATTTAGTATCCCTTGCCGGCTGCGAAAGTATAGAAGAAGCGATGGAATAGATCAACGAACGGAAGGACGGATCGGCCAATTACGCATTGAATAAATAATCCGAGTACACGAGACCCGAGCTTACTTTTTCGCCGACATGTAATGTTTTAGCGAATGCGTATCGACTATTCGCAAAAACTGAGCTCTATTTGTTATGGGCGTACACAAACACGTGTGATTTTCTTACTTCTGTTGGTTTGCTTAGTAATATCGACTCGATTTGCAGCTTAGCTTTGTACAAAAGAAACAACCTGACATTTTCGTCTGAATATAGCTATTATTTGTTTTTACGAACGAACGAATGAGAAAACAACAGCATATCCACAATTACTGCACGATGCTACTTTGCTACTTGAATAATGAAAATTGAAAGTTTGGCGAGCTGGTGATGATAACAGATCTCCTACGATTCCGCATAATTCCGAAGTTCGGGAAAAACGCGAGTGCTCGTCAATGGTAAAAGCAGCTAATTAATTAAGCCTAGTGTAAAACGCCTGAATGCACGTAATAAGATGTTTACTGAGTCAGAGTCATTGTGTCGGGGCAGTAGAAGGTTTTTTTTGTAGGGTTCCGCGTCGACTTGTTGGCTGGGCTGGCATCTACAGAGGATAGAGCGTCGGCTTACAGTTTTCGCGCTCAACGGTTCGTCAGTGCCCACTCTGCCCACTCGCGAATGCGAAAAAAGGAGTCGTCTCGGAGAGAGCGTGTGCAATTGTTCGGGGGAGCTAGGCCGGGCTCACGCCCTTCGGCGCGCTTGAAAAGAAAAGCGCGCCCGCGCGAGATAGCTGTAGGTATATATAAGTAGCGCGTAATGCAGTGCCGAAGAAAGCGGGCAAAGCGGCTGCTGGTCCGCCCGGCACAATGTAGGAGGAACGCCGATCGTTTTTTTTTTTCGCTCGCTCCTTTTTTTATTCGAAGCCGCTTGCGCGTGCTCTTGGCATTGTGTACGCGCTAGCTTCCGGCCTGTAACCGGATATCACTGGTGCGCCGGACATATTGACGTTAATTTATAAAATACTCGCGCCGAGTTCCCCTTCGGTATGCGCACGCGGGTTCTCTCCCTTTTTACTTTTCTATTTTTTTTTTTTGCCAAATCTCTCCCCACCCCACTTCTACCAACCTCACCTTACAACGACGCGTTTGTCGCCAACGCGTGTCCAACCGATCAATCGGTAACATTTACTTTTTAGCCGACGCTCCTGAGCTTAAACGGTTTGTGAGCATGTCACGGGGATTTTTGTGGGTGGTCGATCGACGCGCTAAAGCACTCGCAGAGCTAATTATGGATTGCAGTTTTTTTTCACAACAGACCACAACAAATAAAATGTTATTCAGAGAAGTATCATCATTAGCAGTGGTAAAAACAATTTCGAAAAATCGAAGATAATTAATATTGATTGCAACGTCGATGCTGTGTATATACAGCATATACGTACGTGTACGCTCGAGCATTGCACCTTCAACGTGTAAAAATGAGCACAAGTGAAAAGAAGAGTAATGGACACCTTCGGGGCAGATGAAATACGCGAAGCAGAAAAGAACGTACACGCAGAGGAATGAGAGAGAGAGAGAGAGAGAGAGAGAGAGAGAGAGAGAAGGGAAAGATAATCGTGACGAGGAGAGAGAGAGAGAGAGAGAGGAGAGGTTCGCGTGTAACGACAGTCGGCAAATTATGTATGCGTGTTTTCTTCAAAACCCGCGCGTTTCTGTAGAAAAGCCCCCTGGATTCGTTTTCACCGATGCGCGCGCTACGCGCAACGGAGCTCCGCCGCTACACCTGGAATTTTCTGCAAAATGCACATCGCGTTTCGCCTGCTGCCGAGAAATTCGCCTTTTTTGCTGATGTACCACGCTGCCGCGTAGTTTTTCGAACGGCCGCGCCACGGAAACTTATACCGGAGCCTGCAATTTACACGTCATTTTCAAACAAAACTTTGCACTCAGTGACTAAATATTTTTTTTTTTAAGATGCACCGCACTCGCGTGTTTGGATTTCTGGAAAGTTGGTCGAGAATGCCGACCGGAATTCGAAAATAAGTCGAGCGACATAGATGCGCGTAGACGAACACGACAAGAGCACAGCAGAAGAAAAGAGCGCTCGGGCGCTCTTGCCTCGCGGTGTAAGCGTCAATTGCGTGAGCAAACGTCTCTACAGGCTGCTTCCGACCTTCGTAACAATTACGTGCAATTAAAGTCGCCGCGGCAAAGGCCGAAGGCTCGTTGCCTTAATTTCTATGGACAATCCTCCCTCGCATACTTGCGGAACGGAACCGCTACCGGTTCGCGCAAGTCGCGCCAAGCCGACGTGCGGCTCAGAAATTTGCTCGCTCCTTCATCTCAATTTTAACGCTTGCTCTTCTTTATCCTTGCCACCCAACAGTGCAATTTCCTAAATCGCCTTTTTAACGCGCTATGCCACTTGCAGTTGCAGCACAAATAAACTCGTTCGTAGTGTTGTCGAGAGATTGCATCAAGTGTCTGAATAATAAAAGTCTGATTTTACGAGGCTAACGTATCGATGCAAAACCTAGCAGCTACTTTTATAGCAGCCGTCGCAGTACGTTGCTGAAACCCCATCCGTAGCAAAAATAAAAGGCCAGCAGCTAGCCGAGAAAAAAGAAAAAAAGTGCTAATTCTCCGGTGTACAATGAAGCAACGTAACAGAGCATGTCGCTTGCTGGCTCGCTGTCGCTTTCTCTCTCGGCTCACCTCGCGCCCCTTAGTCTCCAGGGGCCGAAAGATATACGCATAGTTGTGCACCGCGGGGCCACTCGCTAGCCCAAATCCCTTTAATGGCTCTCGTAAACATGGCCCATTGAGAAGGAGCGCCGAACAAATCCCCGGGACGCGTTTAACGCGATCACTTCGAAAATCGGATTTCGTCCCATTGTGTCTCGACGTCGACTCAAAGGGATGACACCGTGTTCACTCCGCCCATTTTTTTTTTGCAATGTTACACTCATCTCTATACATAGGTCATATCGCGCTGGCGACGGCCCAGCGGACAGTCTGTGAATCCATGATCTTGCGCTGATGGACGTTTTGCAGAGGTATTGCCAGCGGATCTGAAAAAAAATGAAATATGCTACGCGAGTCCACGATTTCTCGCAGTTGTCGAATGGTGGCGGTAAGCCAATAATTAGAATTTCCGCATAAGACGGAGCGCGACGTTTCTTTGAGCTGCTTCAACGAATTTTGCTGGATATAATAATATAATAAGGCTCGGAACGCGAGTGATGGCGAGTGGAGCCCCGAGCGAGAGAGCAACTCATCAAGGAGTTGCAGCAGCGTCGGTCGTTTCTCGTTTGGCGGCGAGCACGCACCGCGCGCGCGGGCGTCGGGGGTGCGGTGTCCGAGAAGAATCCAAAGCGGAGAGGAGGCGAAGAAGGAACCCGGCGGCGGAAAGAGGAAAGGCGGAAAGGGCGCCGGGCATTTGGAGGCGCTTAGTGCCGCGCCGGGTGAGCCGTTGTGCGGACGCCGCGGCGCGTGTAATCGCTAATGCCCGAAAAAGCTCCCCTCACGGATGCGAGCTGCGAGGGGGTGGGATTCCCGTGGCGACCGCGAGCGAGCGCGTTCCCGGGCGCGCGAGACTCGGAGACGCGGATGCCAGCGGCGGCCAATGCGCGCGCTTAGAATGCTCGTAGATGTACACGTACGTAGCTCGATGCTACTCGTGCGCGTCTCGCCTCGCTCGCCGTCAGCCTCTGATTGTCTTTTATTGAGTTAAATTGGACTTCCTTCTCGTGATACGCGGCTCGCATCAACTCACTCGCTTTGAGTAGTTGCTTAGCTCTTAAACAACGTGTGTGTGGAGGTACGGGGTGTCTTTAATGTACTGCAATAAGTATGACTTAAGAGAGAGGCTCGCAAGCAGCAGCAGCAGCAGCAGCAGCAGCAGAAAAGCCACTTAATTTGTTTTACTCGTCAGATAGAATTAGGGCCTGCAATTATTTGTCAGTGCAGAAATATTTTCGCTGGCATCCCATCCCAGTCTTATGCCGTCGTCAGCTCGTCAAGAGCTCTTCTGGAAACAAGCTGATTAAAACAAGTGTCGAATGATCGATCTGGTGGAGAACCGCAACGAGCTGAAAGAGAATCGGACTGATAAGAAGTAATAAATGCAGATAAATGTTGCGGTGATGTCGCCGATGTATCAAACGCGACTCAACTAGCTCATTCGGCTTCGTTATCTATTCATTGACGGGGCCGACGTGCGCGACGTGACGCTGGACCAGAAATCCGGACTGTTCCCATGTTCCAGTTACGGATCAGAACGGATGACGACTGTCGCCGCTGCTGCCGTACCGCTGCTTGTGCCGTCTCTCTGCTGCTTTGTCTTAAATCAAATGCGGTGCCCGGCACCGGACATGCGGGCATACACTACGCCAGCAACTTCTTTCTCTTCTTTGATTTCGTTTATGACGAATCGCTCGCTCTAATTGTCTCTCCCCTCGCATACTCTCGTTCTAATCATAACTTATTGAGCCGTTTGTCTAATCTTTATTCATCTGCTGTACACTGATTTGAGAATCACCAGAAATTCAATTAGCTTTCCAAATCTCATCTGTCTGCTTTTTTTTCTCTCTTGTATTATTGTACATTGAATGGATGTTTTTTAGGTGAGAGGAATATGGCCCGAAGATAGACATCGCGAGGAAGCGCAAAAACTCGGAGCATACGCACTAAGGAGTCCGTGTCGAAGTTTGAAAAATTGATGAGTTTAAGTTTTTTTTTTTACTTGAATTTTTTATGTCGCTCGCCTTGCACGTAACGGTTGGCATTAAATTTTCATTCATTACCCAGAGCCGCGCATCAATCAATACAAAAACGGAGCAGTCGTCCGCCTCGGAGTCAATCAATTTCATCAGAGGTACATTAGAACGAGCCGCCGCCGCTGCCGCAGCGAGTGTGTGTTGCTTGAGGCACTAGAGACGAGTGGTTTCCACACCTGCCAAAAGGCCACTCGAGTGTTTGATGACGACTCGAACCGAAAGCTCGAGATCGCAATAATTTTTAAGCAAGTCTCGTATCGGAGTTGGCTTATTTGCGATGCATAGAAAACGATCAATTTCTATTTCATGCATGCACTTGTCTGTCATTAGTAATGAGTGACCGCGCCGTCGTCGATTTTATAAAAATGCAGTATCTTGAGGATCACAGAAACGATTACATCAGGAAGGACATCAGCGCGAGACGAAAAAGCTGTCGTCCTAATGACTTTGCTCATCCGGAATTCGCCGAGGCGCAGCCAACGTGTCGTGTCGCGCAAAAAATTGTCCCCTCACCGTCTTCGTGTCCGCACCGACGAGTATAGTCATGCACTGCCACTTACGTCCTACATGCGTTATCGTTCGACGACTCTCACACCTGTCCCTAGGCGGCTTACCAAATACATAGCGAAGATCGTTGATCTTGAAACGCCGGGCAGGAGTGAGAAAAGAATAGAACGGTGCACGTGTGAGGTGCGCGCGAGGCGAGGCGAGGGATCCTGAAAGAAAGATCGAGAGAGAAAGCAAAAGAAGAGGAAAGAGTGAAAAGGCTCCCGGCAGCCGAGCTAATAAAGCAATTTGTCACGCTTGTCGTCCGAATGCCAGCCATACATTAACACACAATCTCACCGAAAAGAGAAAGAGAGAGAGAGAGAGAGAGAGAGAGAGAAGGAAAGCAAGGGTATGTGTGTGTTGTCGCCGTGATCGCTGCCGCCGTTGTTGTTGTTCCTCTTTTCGCTCTCTTTCTTTCTTGCTGTTGCTGCTGCCGCAGCCTCCCGAGACTGGAGCGAAGGCTAGTACTCGTAGTGGTAGGGCTTTGTTCTCTCATCCCCGTAGCCACTGTGTGCGCGTGTGCTCCAGTATTTTCTCGACAGGTGTAGGCGCGAAAGACTTGTGCCTACGCGTAGGCATGAAGAATCAGAAGTTTAGCCAGCCTACGATTAAGATTAGTCGATGCCTACGATGTCAATTATAAAGCTTTTGAAGGCACGTTATATGGTCCAACAACACGGATACAGCGCTGTAGCTGTAGCTGTCAGTGACCCGAGCGGGCGTAAAAAGCCATCAAAACAGCATTCTGTCAGTGGTTGTAGTATGCAGTCACATCGACTAAAATTGATCTGCCGAAGCTCCGACGCTACATAGTTATAAATCGTGGCGTCGCGCCGCAGCAAAACAAACAGGAAAAATGAGAAAAGCGCCAGAGGAGAAGAGCCTGCGCGGCCATTTGGTGCGCATATAAGAAGCGAGTGCGTGGCAGCATCTGATTGTGGCGAAGAGGCGAGCTGGGGCACACACTGTCTCTCGGATCCATCAATCACTCCGAGGCTCGGCGACGGCGGCGGCAGCCGGTAGCAAGAAGCGAGAGCGCGTCGTTTCGCAAGAGAGTTTGAAAAGTGCCGAGGGCAAAAAGCAGCGCTGATTACGCCGTGCTCGCGCGCGTGCGCGCATTTCGCAAGGTCGCCGATCATAAGTCACCTAGCGCCAGTGGAGAAGCGAGCGAGCGATGGGCACCCTCGCCGCTCAAGGTCTAGGATTTCTCGGGTTTCGTTGCATAGCTGTGAGCACTGCACCCGCGCGCCACTCCGAGAGAAGCTGCCGCGCTCGTATCGCTTGTCCACGTGGCCGACCCCCAGCATGATCGTCATAATGAAGACAAACGAGCGCGTACAAACGAGAGAGAGAGAGAGAGAGAGAGAGAGAGAGAGAGAGTGAGATCAAGTCCGGAAGTGGGTTAATTCAAGGCTTCTTTTTTCTTCGTCCTTGATGCGTTTTCGGCTCATCTATCACATCTACCGTCAATTTTTTCTCTTCTTTTGCATCGCTACGTGGCGTTGAGTCACCATTTTGCGCAGGCGTGAACATCGCTATCGCCTTAATTTCGGGTAGCCGTTGGTGACTCACTTCTGCTCGGTTCACGTTTTCGCGTCACTCGCTGAAAAGTTTCGTAGTGAAACGCGATCGATAAACGGCAATGGTTTCGAGAAGTGCGTTTTGTTATAGCTCAGCAATGGAATCAATGAAATCAAAAGTTTTTAAACAGCCCGACGTTAAACTGCCACAACTCGCTCAATCAAATAAAGCGGAGCTGCGCGACCGCTGCTGCCAAGTATTTCTAGGAAGAGCCGAGAAAATCTAATAAGCGACATCGAGCCTAATTGGTTTGATCAGCGACGGCTGTTTGGATGCGCGAAGCGGCACGGCGGCGGGAAAGGCATCGAAACGAACGCATCAAACGTAGCAGAAGAATGAGAGAGAGAGAGAGAAGATGAGGAAGGCGAAACAATATTCAATTAGTATTTGTCTGAGAGCGTCAATCATCGCTCTAAAAGAAGCCACGTCCATTGCGAGCGGCGACGCCGACGACAAAACGACTCACAGACACATACTTACGGCGCGCGCTCCCGAATTGAATTAATTAGGGATGAAAGAATCTCGCTCGGCTCTCGCGTACGCGCTGCAGTCCATTGGTTGCGCAACGCCCCTCGACAGGTTCTATTGCATCAGTGCTCTCTCGCTCTGCGCGCTGATAATCATAAATGCAGCCAATTGGTCCAAACCCGATATAGCTGGGCGACGCGCGACAAAGGACACAGCGACGAGGAGAGCCTCGCTCTACCGTGGAAAGCCTACGCGAGACAGTGCCTTTCGTGTGATTTTTACGCTCGCGGCAGCTCGCACGCCAATCGTCATCTAACGCGGTGCGAGCGAGCCGGCGAACGAATTGATCGGCGGTCGATTGACGGTGCTTACGTATCTCGTTGCCTGATGCGCAGCAAGACGGTGGCTCTCGCTTCATTTCCAGCCACATGGAAATGCGTTGCGTCAAGTAAGCCTGTCCGCGGCGACGGCTGCGTCGTCGAGACAACGAGTCAACGGCTCCTGCTCTCGAGGCTCGCGCTATTCGCGATCGTTGCGATCGTCGTAACCGTCCCCGCGTAAGGGCTGACGGAGCGGCGAGGTTTCTTTGATGCTCGCGGCTAGCAGGTGCATCCGCGACACTCCTCGAGACGCGCTACCGGCCGAGTATCGACTTCGATCGACGAAACGTTAACCCTCGCCGTCGACGACGCGCGCGAGCGAGCATCCGATTGCGCTCCGAGCTCGCGGGGCGAACAATGAAGCTAGATGGGCTCCGAGGGTGACTACGCCAGTATCTGCAGTCGCACGCGCGTGAAATGCGCGTGCACGCGCGCATCGCACGGGAGGTGAGATTCTCTCCTATTTCACACGTTGTCCAGCCTCCCGTAGCTTGATCGACCACTTGCTTTGCCGAATTAGCAGCTCGAGTTGGACGCATGCAACGATCTCGGAGATCTGCCAAAGAAAGGAATGGAGAAAGCGAGAGGTCTGGGACGAAACAATTTTTGTAGACAAGATAATGCCCGACACAGCATCATCGGCGACCGATATCGCGGTCGCACAAAGGCCGTACACACAACAGAGCCGAACATTAGCCTAATACGGCACGCGGGCTAGTGCTCACGACATGAAACTCGCTGGCCAGCGACAGAGAGTGAGAGAGTGACGGGCCGAAAGTGAGGGAGGTATGATTGGTCCATTGAGGACACGTGCGCTCGCCACCCCGGGAGCGGCGAGCGTGCATCTCGTTACGGCCTCATTCAGCGCCCTGGAATCAAGTGGAATTGTCGACGCTCTCTCTCTCTCTCTCTCTCTCTCTCCGGGCAGCTACCCCGTCGAGAGAGCGAGAAAGAGAAGGCTATCTCACCGCGCACATCTCGTTAAGCAAGGAGCGAGCCACGTGTCGACCTCGTCGTCGTCTCTGTGAAAAGAAACGAGTCCACCGACGTGAATGTTAGTCGCGTAATCGCATTAAGCACAGCGCTAATGTTTGTGTGCGTTGCGAGTCAAAGAGGCAAATCAAGTGTGTGATTTGGCCGCGCGACGCACAACTTATGCTCGCCCGCCTGAGATACTGCTTGAGTCACGGCAAATTTCGCCTCGTACAATCACTTGGTGCTATGGCTTTCTAGCCATTGATTATCGCTCTTTGCGAAACATCCACTGGTCTTTACTACTATTTCTTATCGCACGTTTGAAACAATTTTTTAATATTTAATCGATAACTGAAATTAGCTTATTTTCGTCACAGAAGCAAGTTCGATTTTCATGAAAATAGAGTTGCTCAAAAAGTTGTTATCCTTTGGAAGGCTTAATTTTCTTTGGCTGAATCGAGCTGTGTTCTTTCGGCAAACGGAGCGTACAAAATATTGATATATCAGTGCGTGGCAAAACAATGGCTCCTCGAAAGACCCGGGAGAGCCGAGAACAGTGGTAGTGTTGCAGAGAGAAAAAAAATCGAGAAACGGAGTGTAACGATGCTCGAGACGACGACCAGTCATGTTCCCATGTGTGCGCCCGTAATAAAAGTCGATCGCCGAGCATGTGGGCCAACAATGCCCACTCCTAGCGCGACGCACTTCACTCTGCGCTCGCGCCCCATTATTTTCCGGACTCGCGTGTACTCGCGAAACGAAAAAAAGGGAGACCTCGAGGGCCCTCGGCTCCGCCGCAAGCGGAGAGCGAGCGAGACAGAATAGAAACTACCTGCTCTGCTCTAGGATTTGTCGAGCTTGGGCCTTCCTGCCAGCGAGAGAGCGGATTTTGCGAAAGGCAAAAAAAGACGCGCGTATCAAGTCGAGACTGTCTCTGCGCCGTCGGAGCTGGCGGCAAGCTATCGTTTTCCGGTGTTTAATCCGTCGAGTAGTTGGCGCGACAATGGACGCTCGGACGGCTCATTCGATCAACTGATACACAAGGCCCTCAAGACTCGATTCTGCTCTGCGCAGCGGCGCGCGGCTTGTATTAGGTTGGACGCAAGCAATGCGCGGAGGGAGCGACGATGTACGTGCATGCAGACACACAGAGGCGGAGGTCGTTAAACATACGAATGGGAGAAACGTGCTCGCCGCGGTACACGTACCCGCTCTCATTCGAAGGGTGAAACAATAAGCGACGAAACGACAATGAGGATTTAAGTGCTGACCTCAATGATATCAACTGCACGCCGGAATAGAATTCAATTGAATTGAAGGAACGGCGCGAGCGAGCGAGCAAAAGCGCGCGAGGGGAGACATGTACCGCCGACGTTCTTCTCTCTCTCTCTCTCTCTCTCTCTCTCTCTCTCTCTCCCTCTTATCTCGCGTCGCCACTGCTACGCGTACATTAAAATCCCCGTCTTGCGAGCTGACCAACACCCCAAAAGTGCGAGCCCGCCTTCGGAGTGGGCATCACTCGCGAGACGCATTTACGCGCGGAGCAAGGGAAGCCGCGATCAACTAATTGCATTTCTCGTGGTGAACAAAGTCGTTGACATGCGTCGTGCGGCTACAAATGAGGCTTGCATGTAGTTAATTCACGGCAGCGATCGCCTACGCACGATTATACTTTCATTACATATCGTTACATGCGCCGTCGCTGCTGGCTGCTCTCGTTCAATCGCTGCCGCTGCCGTCTACGTCGTATCTCATTTCCCTCAGTGAGGCAGCTGTTCTATCGGATCCGCGGATTCAAACTGCCCGGACGGTAAGTGTTGCGCCGCGCCGATAAGCAACTCCAAGTCAAAAGTTGGCGCTTGGCTGACCAAAGCGATTGTTACTACTGATGTTCGTTTGCTGCGTCCCGATCGAATCAGATACTCGAATTGACGCTGTGCTCCGGTCCCTACACTCGAGGCTCAATGTGTTTCCTCAGTTGAGGATGAAAAGTACGTCGAACAAGAGGCGGAATTGGCACTGGCATCGGAATAAATCAGCCGTGCGCGTGGCGCCATCTGTCGGACGATGGACCAAGCTGCGCCGTGTCGCGGCAGGCGCATAAAGCGTGATTCTCTCCTCTCCTCGCCTCGCCAGCCATCTAATCTGCGCACAGCGAGAAATTTAAATTATGCATCGCGCGATCGTGCTTGAGCTCCCCTCCCCCCTCCCCCCGCACGAGGAATTTCACAAACGCTCGACGACTGCAGGAGTTTGCGCTCGAAATCTCGCGTTTGTACATCTTGTGCGCATGCTGTTGCTGCTACTTTTACGCGCCGCTATTGTTCTACGATTGAAGAGTAATGCGCCCATTTACCCGGCATTTACGTATGCTAATCTGACATTTTTTTTCACGGAAAAAAATGTCAAAGATTTCAGGGAGAAAGAGAGTCATCACGTCACTTTTTCGCCGGAGGCAGCGATACAGAGAGACAGAGAGAGAGAGAAAGAGAGAGAGAAAAGAGGTACGTTAATAATGATTGCTCAAGTAAGCTGCGAAATCAGCCACGTCGCGCGCGTCAACACCTACGCTGAACGTCCCGTAAATCAAGTGACATGCGGAACCGCGCATCGCAACGACGCGCGCTTGGATTCCGAAACCGCGCTCGCTTGTTTAATCAGACGAAGGAGATTTTTTGGAAAAACACTCGATTACGCGCGTTCGACCGAGAAACAGATAGCCGAAAGCGAGGAAGAAAAGAAACGAAGCCGTGCAACCGTTGCTCAGCCATCCATCACCATTATCAGCGCTAACATGATTGTGGCCGAGCCCTTTTTTCCCCTGCCTCCGAAGAGTACTGCAGGTGGTTACTTTTGTTCGAGCCGATACGTAGGTACGCATCCCTCAAGGATATCGCGTCAAAGATATACACACAAGAACAAGTGCAGCGCGGAAGAGTGCGCCGCGAGTCGCGCGGGTTAGCGGCGACTTAGCGGAAAGAGCTAATCGAGCCGCGGCATGCGCAGCATCTCTTTGGCAAAAAGCATCAAACGACGCCGCCGCCGGTGCCGCGCCACGTCGAGTACGTGCGCGTGCGCTCTCTTTCTCCTTTGCGTTTCGCGCATAACACGGGCGAAAAAAGACCGAGAGACGCTGAAAAGTCTAGCGCGATGTGTATGATTTATGAGCCGCCAGATTTTACCGACGCCTCGGTTCAAATGATGAACTTTGGTAAGTCTTGGCTAACGTGCAACATTAAATACATCATATTGCAATATTTCTCTCAAGTTCTATGGGTTCACAAAATGAGCACCACATTGATGAGTCGAAATTCTTATACCTTGTATGCTGTTCAGAATTCCAGCAATATGCATCAAACACTTTAGCTTATCACTATATTGCTATAAGCTTTACTAGACTTTTCTGTTCTTTTATCGATGGATTCTTTATTCATTGTTACTGTAAACAACGAAACACGTCAAATTAACTTTCCAAACATGAGCATTTGAAACAATTTGTAAGGTATCAATAATATAACAAACTTTTATTAGTTACGATTCATAGGCAAGGTGTGGAAATACTCATTCAATAAATATACAGCATAAGCAATTGCTATACGTAGTCGCGGAAATCGAGTCTAACACAACGGTAAACTAAGAAAAAGCTTTGCATAGGTATAGTTGTGAATAACATTGAGCAGCACAATCAGTCGCCAGAACCTTTGTTCTCGCCGCAAGTTCATTTCCGCGAGATCTCAATGCATTAACACGTCGCTAATCAAGAAAAGGAAAAAAATGTTAATCAAGAGCAAAACGGAGAAAAAATGAGATTAACATATAAATCGTAGCCGCGCTCACGTGAGCCTTACATAACCATGCGATCATGTCCAATTGTGATACACTGTGACGCAAAAGTTTCCCAGAGGGTCACATGCATTCGGATAAATTGCGTAAACACTGCTTTTGACTGATGTAGACCGCAAGCTTGACTTGTTTCCTGCAGAGAAACAATATTTTATTAACGTACTGTAGTTGCCGTAAAAAATAGATGCGTCCAATCGCCCACGGATAAAATGAAAATGCTCAAAGTTGTTCACAGCTGAGCAAACCATATCTGTTGCTTCTGATTGAGTGCATTCTAGTCGCAGCGGTGCCAACGTCGTCAGCGTACGAAGAATGACCATCAGACCTCGTCTTCCGTTTCCGCGACTCATGAGCGGCAAAAGCCCTCGTAAACCGTATTAAGCGTGTCCATAAAATCCTTTTCTCCCTCACTGGACGCTGATTTCAAATCCCAGGAAGGCACTTTCTTTATCCGCGACGGTCAACGCCAGGCGTATCTTATATATTTATTGAGACAATAAACCGAAATTATATAGCCAGCGTAATGTCGCGCGGCTAACTAACTCGTTCCTTCTCGCTCTTTTTCGTCCTGACTTTTTCTTCCGCACAGGGCCCTCGTATGTGCACCCGTGCGAGTTAATTCTCAAAGTTTGGATGATTAAAAGTACCAGCTCGGGACGAAAATTACGGCTATCTTAAATATTTGCGGGAATCCCTTTCGCGCGAGTAATCTTGGCAAGCAATGCAAGACTGGAAAGTGTGCGTGGATAGAGATGTCGCGGTATAACATCGGCTGGTCGGCATCGACAAGTCGATCGACGAATATTGCCGCGCGAACAAGCCGACGAGCAGGCGAAAAGAATAAATAAGTAATCACTGTCCTCTTAGATTGGCGAAGGCGCTTGGCCGATGAAAACGTTTTCATGCGCGAAATAAGTGGGCGGCGAATAAAACAGCCGGGCATCAGTCAGGCGCACGTCTACCTCAATGCTTTTCTCGTCAATTTGTTTCATTATGCAAGTAATCGTGGCACAAAGTTGTGAGCGCGCGAGCTCACGTGGTACGAAGTTGTTGCCGCGCTTGGTTCGCGATGGAGCCTGAAATTACCGAACGACGAATCCGATTATGTCTACGCGCAATCATAGTACGACCAATTACAAACATCGATCTTACTTACTCGTATGCGAGAGCGTTGTTAAGTAACTATGTTGAGTCGATGATATAGAGCCGACCTCTAGTTGCCGAACAAAACACTATAACTACTTCGTCTGGATTACCATTTTCTCCCCTTCTCTCGATACCCCCGTCTCACTCATTCTCTCTGTCTCTCTCTCTCTCTAACTCTCTAGATCATCCTTCCTAATGAATTACGATAATAAAATAATTCACCAGTTTCACTATTAAAACACCATTTCGAGTATGGCTGTTGCATCAATATACGCAGGCAAATTGCAAATATAAACATAGGCATTAGAAAACCAAGCAAGCAAGCAAGCAAGCAAAAACTGAACTCGCGCAGATAAGTTATGTGTGGAGAGCGTGCGCGGGCATTTTCAACGTATACGTCTATTATGCATTTATATGCCCCGAAGGAGTTTGGCTTCCCTTTCGCGTCCTTACCAAGACTAACGATCGAACAACTCAATTACGCCGCACGCTGCTCTAACGGCGCCTGTCTGTCCTATAAGCGTAGATTTTATAAGGAAGTCGTGGTCATATTGTATGCGCGGACAATTGTGCACGGCCGCCGCCAGCGGTAATAGTTATGTACATGGGCATGGCTTTCGTCACTTTAGATCGCCGAGTAATTTATCTTGGGACTACGAGGCATCAAATGGCTCGATCAAACGTTTGTTTACCATTCAATGGGAAATTAAACAGGGCTCTGGACTCAATATTTCATCGGCACGCGGCTCGGCGAATAAAGAAAGAAACAACAAGCCCCGTGACTGCTAGCGAGGATGCAAAGGTCTAACCCAGGTGACTGATATACATATATATGTAACAAGCACTTCGTAGATGTTAGCTGCGCATATCTACATCCTTGCGATGCGCACATGGCGCGGTTATAATGAAAGGCTTTAACACCTTGCTGAAATCGCTCGAATGCGCTGCTGATTAGAGCTGATGCTTGCGCGGCGCTTCTTTTTTCTGAATTCCACTTTGCGCTATAATTTGACGTTTGATCTTATTGCTATGCCGTCGGGCTCATTAAAATTGTAATATACGGAAAGAGGGTGAAAAGGAAGGAAGAGCGGCAGTGGAGAGCGCGCACCGAGCCTGGGGATTAACGAGTTTTCAAGAGTACTGTGATTTCGCTAATTTTTCTTTACGTGCGCGCAACAACTGCCGTGCGCTGCTCACACGTTGTTACGATAAAGTCCCCCAACAGAATATTAATTTAACGCTTTATTTGTAAACGTCGAGCATTGCCGAGAAATTGCCGTATATTTGTGCACTGAAATTGCGCTGATTAGAGCGAAATACTATAGAATTATGAGATATAAACAGCGGCGGAGATGTGCTGCGAAAAAGCGAATTTCTAAATGAAGCGATTCGAACGAGGAAGGCACAAAATAGCATGCTGTTACGCAACGCGAGACCATAGTAGTCGGACTTGAGATCAATGATCGGGAGCGCTTCTTGCTATCAGAACATAACGCAAGACCTTCCTCGCAATGACAAAAAAGCGTCGGCTAACCCCGAAACAACTTCCGAGTCCCGCGCTGGAACTATTAATTGGCGGCCAGTCAATTGGCGCGGATTTAAAAAGTCGACGATTTTACGCGGCTCTTCTGAGAAAATTGGAAAAAGAGAGAGCGCTTTCTCTGTTTTTCTCTGCGAGCTTCTCCACGCGCATGGAGAGCGAGAAGAGAGAGAGAGAGAGAGAGAGAGAGAGAGAGAGAGAGAGAGAGAGAGAGAGAGAGAGAGAGAGAGAGAGAGAGATAGAAAAACGAAACGCGGAAACGTGACTAAGCTAGGTGCGTGTGCATATTGCGGTTGCTAAAATCGACTCTACTCAGTTTGTATGTACCGCGAGCTTTTCACAATTTCCGCGCTGAATAGCAAGATTATGCAATCCTGAAGAATGTTCAGTGGTTTGCCCCGGACAGGCGATCCATTTATTTATCCACGCATATACTTGAAAAACACCTCTTCGTCGACGTGTATTGTTATTCCTAGAACGCGACGCTCGTTCGAACGTTCTCGGCGTGAAAATTAAACCCGCAGTGCAAACCTAGCAGACCAAATTTGATATGCGCCCAGTGCGCGCGGAGAGAGTAGCTACGCGAGACGTGGCGAGCACGCACCTGCCTACATGCCAATGACAATCGTTATAACTTGTTTTTTTTTTTTTTTTTTCCCCGTCATTAAGAGCCCGAGCGCTATGGTATCTTGCTCGCCAAATTGGACTGAAGCGCGCATGCGAATAAATTCATCATTGAGTTAACGCGATGCATTGAGGGCTCCCTCTGCACCTACATCATTCAGTGCTTGGCAACCATTAGACCCTCCTGCGGCTCAAGCCACGCTTCGCGGAAAAAGTATACCAAGTAGAAGCTAATTATTCCGCGGCAATATATCCCCGGAGCTTTCTTTTTTTTTCCTTTTTTTTTTGCTGCTGCACTTCTTCCTTTTCTCATTTAGTTCGTCCAACTCTCGTTCGCGATGACAGCTGCGCCACGGCGCGATGATGCGGATAAAGATATCACAAGGACAAAACATAATTAATCAAGTTGTGCGATCGTGGCGCAACGCTCGAGGGAATAATATAATGCAGCTGTACTTGCGAAAATTGATAGAGATTCTCCAAGATGCACGAGTTGCTTGATTTTCTTCTCTGCACCGGTAATTGCCAAACGGACGAGGGGATCGGCGCGCTCGACAAGGCCGTGTGCTTTTTAATGTCGCGCACGCTCGCGCGTGTGGAATCTGTGAAATTTACATGCGTGCAAAGTCCATCACGCGGGTATGTACGTACGTATAGGTATATGCGAGTGTCCGATTCCAAGAAACGCATTAGCTTGTAATACCTACTTAAAGCGAGGAGAAGAAAAGAACGACCAAGAGGGGAGAGAGAGAGAGAGAGAGAGAGAGAGAGAGAGAGAGCGAGAGAAAACGAAACGCAACATCGGCCAGTTTCTCTCTTTTTGCAGGGGTATTGCTGTCATTATATACCTACGAGAGAGAAGAGAGAGAGAGAGAGAGAGAGAGAGAGAGAGAGAAGAGAGACGAGCGTACTGCAACCACGAGAGAAAGAGAGAGAGAGGGAGAGAGAGTGAAAAAGGCCAATGCACGTTTCTTATGTGCGCGCGAGAGCGCGTGTATATTTTATTTCGATAAGAAAAGGCAATTTGCCGGGAGGGCCGTAAAGCGACTTTGAAATCGAGAAAATTGAAAAAAAATCTTGCCACAGAGGCGAGGCCTACTCATGTATATATCTATGCGTATTATCCCTGAGCCGTCCTACACGAGTAACTCGATCGTGTACTTATCTCGGCGAATCAATGGTCTATCTCGATTGAAATAAAGTTGCTATAATTTTTTTGCTCCAAACCCGCATTGCAAGGGATTTTTTTTTCAAACTGACGGGTGAAAGCTAAGAGCTTTCTAGTCCGGACGGAAAAAAAAACAGAAAATGTAATCATGCTAGTTGTGTCTTACACTGGCACAAAAACATTATCGTAAACGAAAAGTCAAAATCATGGCTTGCAATATTAGCTTCTGTGTGTAGGACAAAAACTGCAAAGCAAATTGTTCGATTTGTTTTTGCAGCAAACGTCTAAACTTTCTCTAGTCAAACGTCAACTAATTCTTAAGTCTTGTTTATCCTTCTAGTTGCACAAAAGTCGATGGTACGCGGAAAGACGTTACATAAATTTTACATAAAATCTATGCAAAAGACGCATAAAGGCGCGCGTTAACACGGATTACGCAAGAAGACGCAGATGGAATTCGTAGCAATTTTCGAGTCTCTCGGCTTGTTTCTAGATGTAAAAAAATAGATACGCACAGTCGAACGCATCGTTGTACCAACATCTCATCAAAAAGATAGAGTGAGTGAGAGAGAGAGAGAGAGAGAGAGAGAGACTGTAGTTCAATAAAAAAAGGAGTGCACGTATATTATATGAATTCGAAGGTCGACGGAATAGGTAGATTAGCACGCTAGAGGAGCGAGAGGGTCAAGCGGAGAGAGAAAAAGAGGCATGGCACGACCGTGTGGCGCATTAGAAGCTCGCGGCTGCGCTGGCACAATGACAGGAACTTCAATTACGAGAGAATCGAGCCTTACGAAATATGTCACGATGAAAGCGTGAGAGAAAGAGCCGGCGGCACTCGCTCGCGGCTCTCCCTGGGCTTCGCTCGGACTGAGAGACCTTTCACGACCTCGAGGAAGATGTCTATCAAAATCATCGAGCGTGACTTTGACATTTCGCCTTTCGGAGGACATCGCCATCTACCATTTGCCGCGGGAGCAGTCGACTCCCGCATTCCTTTTTCAGCTCGTGAGTCACCGCCCCCGCCCGTCTCGCTGATGCGTGTCCCATTTCGCGAAATTTAATCCGCACGCGCTTTGTTATTAAGCCAATAGCAAAAAGCTCACTGCGAAGTGGGGCCCCAAAGAATATTACCGTGGCAGAACCTCGTCATCTTTTATTAATAAAATAGCCATTCGCACGGTGTGGATCCATTCCGCGGCGACGTCAAAAAAAGAGCAAAAGCTCGAGAGTAAGCTCATCGTGTAAAACATGATACCGACTCTCCCCTCCCTTGGAGCGAGCAAAAAGGAACGAATGAAAAAATGGAAGCTCTCTTTCAGACTCGCGAGCAAGCAAAAAGGGATGTCAGGCTACGAATATATCTGTAGTGGCGAGGCTGCTCCCCGTAGAGATAAAAGACGCATGCGAGTTGCGCGCGCGAAAAAACGACGAGTTCGAGAGAGAGAGAGAGAGAGAGAGAGAGAGAGAGAGAGAGAGAGAGAGAGAACGATCGAAGCCTCGCCCCACTCTGCCTTTCTCATGCAAGGCCGCGTCGAATGTTAACGAGCCGAGAGTCTTTCTCCCTCCGCGGCGCGCTGTTCGCTCTCTCAGCGATCTCCGTGTATGATTTCCAGCGGCCCTCCTATTGGCCGGGACTACATGCCTCGCGCATACGCCAAGCGACCGCCTTCACTCTCTCTCTCTCACTCTCTCTGTATGATTGTCTGTCTGTCTGTCTCTCTCTCTCTCTCTCTCTCTTTCTGGCGAGGCCGTGGCACCGCATCTCATGTAAACAAAATCCCGTGCAACCAAAGATTGCAATTCTTCCTCTGTTCCATCGAAACACTACGAGGACATTAATAATGGTCGAAGGATCAGAAATACATAATGAGCTTCTTATGGGATGGTAGTTACCACTTTCTTTTTATATTAGTCTACAAGCCAGCGATCGATCTGTTCCTTTTTTAATGGGGTGTGCAGGCTACGTGACGGGGTAAGACGTCGATTCTTCCCGCAGATATGCTATGCGCATTTCGCGCAGTTTCGATAGAGTTTGGACATTGACGAACGGCAACAAACGACAATTTGATTCAGTTAAAAATCCATGAAAGTTGGCGAGTGTAACGTTTTCATTAGCAGCACTCAAAAGACAATGATCAATTCAGCAGATTCCCGGTATTGCTTTCAATATAACACGTCGGGTTGCGGGCATTCCGCAAATCGTCCATCGTCATCTGAAAATCATAGTAATCCCCAATGGCACTTCGAACGTTTTTAATCCCCACCTCGTCTCTCATCATTACACGAGCACCCCACCAGCTTACTCTCGGCGCGCCGCTCTGCCAGTGTAAAAGAGCGGAAAATTCGATTTTAGCCAAGCCGTACGTAATACTCGAGTTGGTAATAATGTATCAATTAGCCAGTAAAGTCAGCTGCTCATCGTCTAGGTGTCGACCATTTGCCAAAGTGTACCCCAGTGGCCAGCTGACTGATATAAGACTATAATTGCGCTATAGATGCCAATTGGATTTTTTTTATGCGAAAGCTTTTATCCGTCGATGAATCGATGCAACGCGATAATTTGGAGAAATACCGAAGGATTTTAAAAGATTGATCGACCGAGCGTATTAAAAAGCTGGCATGGGAAAGTGCTGATTATGCGAATCTTGCGAAGCGGAAATTTGGTTGATATCTGCTCGGCATATCTGGGACATTTATCGCGAAAAATAATCATTAACATCGGGCTTGGGCTGCGCGCAGGCTGTTACGAGCGAGCTAAGGGAGCTTATAGCTCGTGCCCGCCATTTTGAGTGTGGCATCGCGGTGCGGCGGTGCGGTGCTGCAACCCGGCTATAAGACACCGAACCGGGCGTTTGCGCGTAGGCGCTCCATCTCTCTCTCTCTCTCTCTCTCTCTCTCTCTTTATCAGCAGCGAGGAGAGGACGTGCGGCGAGCGACGAAATCGTCGCCCTAATCATTGTTATTACGACGCGAACGGGCGTGCGTCGTCATCCACGATCTCGCCCCACGTGCGCGCAGCTCCAGCAGATTACCAGAGACGACGCGGCCGAGCCAGACTTCAATTATGCCGCTCTCTCTCTCTCTCTCTCTCTCTTTCTCTCCCGTCGCATCGTATAGTCGTCCTTTTTGTCGGCCCCGATCGTGGAAACAAAATACGTACCCTGCTGTCTGCAGACAATAAATGCGATACCCCGTTCTCTCACTAGACCTACTTGTCCACTTGGCCGTTTGGATGCTTATTGGCGCTTTCGGCACTCGTATTCACTTACGCGCGGAGAATAATGACCAATTTTCATCTGACACCAGCTGCCGTCTTCTACGGCGGCGCAAAGATACGTAGCTGGCAACGACGTGCAAATTCTCGTGCGGTCTAATCGCGCACGCACGCGAAATGATGAGCGCGCCACCGTTGAAAACCGCAAAACTTTAATGCGCGGGCTGAGCAAGGTGCACCGCCAACACAACCGCGCGAGATTCGCCGGCATTCGTACAGAATGGCTCTGACGCGCGCAACGCGGAAGTGCGCATTTTCATTCTTCAGCGATCGCCGCGCGAGAGCAGTTTTTGACTCGTCCGCTTTCCGGAGCTTGCGATACAGCTGCGCGAGCGCCCGAAGAATGCCGCGCAAGAATTTACGTATTCGTGAAATCCTTAAAAAAGGATGGGAGAGGTGGGGTCTCACCACATATTCGTGTACACGCAGCCCTTTCATCGCGCCAGCGTATTTTCGCGTAAAAACGCCGCTGGAAAAAAATGCAAAAGAGCTCGGGAAGCCGAGGTTCTTCAACTGCTTGCACCACATCCACTCACCTGCGTGCCCATCGTTATTGCACTCGCGCCGCAGCGCTGCATATGGGATTCCGGGAAGGCGCATCATCTCGAAAGAGAGACAGAGAGAGAGAGAGAGAGAGAGAGAGAGAGGGCGTCCGTGTACTTATGTCACTATTAAAAACGCATTAATTTCGAATCGCGGCGCACGCTTTTTCTTTCCTCGGAGAAGCACAACACGCGAGCTATTTGCAAGCTACGTGGATGTGCGTATTTTTTCCGTATACTCGTTTTTCAGCGCAGTTCCAGCAGCGGTCACGCGATAGCTCCGTGGCAAATTTATGTACATCTCTTGAGTTCTTAATTTCATTCGTGGAAACGGCGAGCGAGAAAAAAGAAGAAGGCACGGAGCAGCAGTTCGAAAAGTAGGCATCTGAATAAACATTTGCTCAATTCATAACTGGCAAAATGGTAATGCTGCACGAGTGTAGGAAAGGAGCTTTAAAGGCACTGAATGCTAAAGTGCAACTCGCTGAGAAGAGTCTATCGCCGTGAATTAACTAAAAATGAGAGCGCGCACGCGAGGGGGAAGCTGAGCCATGCTGATGCTGTCGTCGTCGTCTCTGCTCGGCGTGCTCTTCACTCTGACAATGGCAGCAAATGTAATTCAAATTCTATCCGCAGTTCCGAGCTACAGTGAGAGAGAGAGAGAGAGAGAGAGAGAGAGAGAGAGAGAGAGAGAGCATGTTGCTCCGCACTCAAAACTACTGCAGGCGCTGGAAGCTTCTAAAGTGCTCGACGGCACTGCAACGACGACGACGACGACGACGACGACGACGACAGCACGCTAATGGCACTTGTGCCATACGACGCATACGTCATATTCAACGCGCAAAAACTGTTGATTCTTACTTAGCTCAAAAGCCAAAAAGCCTATGACTACAAGAGTTGGCTGAAGAGAACGCTGATGTGTCTTCTAAGTTGAGATGAAAAAACTTGTCACTGTAGACTGACGAGGAAAACTTTGATTGAGAATCTACTAATTTCCAATCTAGCGGTCTAAAAGAAATTGAAAATCAATGAGTAGCAGATTATGCGTCTCGACTAATTATCTGTAGACTTGCTGGAAATAACGAAAACAGACAAAATGGACTGCTGGCGAGCTAACGAAGCGTCAAAATCGCTTTAATCTCCAAAGCAGTCAAGTCTATGGTCCTCGGATAAATATTCATGAGATTTCTCGAGCGTCCCCACGTTTCAGGCTAAAGCACACCAATTTTTTCGCTTTTTTTTGCGTAATAATGAAACTTGACATGAAATAAATCTTTTTGTGACAGTCAAATATTCTTTTATACTTTGGTATATCCGTCAATCAATGAACGATTAAACATTTCTAATTGTCTTTTGAATTTACGTAAAATTGAATTGTGCTCACCGTAAAGTGAGCACAATTTTTTGTATGGCTCCGATGAAATGAAAAATATCGGTTTTCGTTTCACTATCGATGTTGTGAACAATCAAACAAAATATTTATTTTTTTTTAATTTATCTATTTTTAAGTAATCTAAGCTTTAACTCAGTCGCTACTACAAAGAAAATTCTTTTGAAAATTCACCAAAACTAAGTAATATTTCCATTCTTTTTGTGAATAATTTTCATGTATTTTTATGCTAAAATTATCCATTATAAAAATATAATTATCTTTCATAGCTTCAATAATTATGTATGATTTCCAAATCAATATACTTACCTTCAACATTTATAACTTCGCTTAAAATCCTTTTAAATCCATTTGAAAATCGCAATCTAACTTCTATGGCCAATCAATTTAATAAATGTAATATTGGAAGAACGAATTTGAATATACTATAGTGTTACTGTATTTTTTTCAGAAAACACCTTTTTTCGAAGTCACGTATTTAGTGGAATCATGAGTTTTTTGTGATTGATGTAGACAATCGCAAATCAACATATTTGTACCTCACGGTGTTGAGAAACTAACCTCTCGTCGATGATTGATCTTTGCCAGAATTTAAATAACTGATTATTTATATTTGATTTAAATTCTTTCATAAACTCAGCACTAAAATTTCGGATCGTACGGCTTAGTTATAATTTATCAAATATAAGTTTTCTGGTATTGCATAAGTGCATCATAACCAACGACTGTTTCACTTCAATGATATGTCAATGTGATGGTATTTATTTTGACAAAACTGAGAGTTTAAGATGTTTTTACTCGGCAGCTGCGTATACTAAAGGTTCAGGTCATCCGATAAAAAATAGAAACTATACATCAATTTCTAAGGATTGGAGACAAAAGAATTTGCGAATTTATATAATTTTTGAAAACATCGCTAATAATGAAATGTTTTAATATTTATGGCTACGTAGACAGTTGTAACTCGCTCATGGATAACTCTACAAATATTAAGAGCAGAAGTATAAATATATTATCAAATTTATAATTTATAAGAATAAATATTGTAAACAACAAGTTTATTATACTCAAGAAAAGAGCTTAGTGATTGTAGCAGTAAAAAAAACAACGAAACTTTAACTATTTTCCTCGGGTATGATTGATTTGAATTTATGGTTTCCTCGACTCGCAATCGTCATTGTTTGCATTGTCGGTTCAAAAATGACTGTAAACTACCCAATTTGCGATTCAATTTTAGATTTGTTTACAAATGTCGTAAAATTTTTCAATTTAAAAATAAAAGCACCATGTGTATCTTTTAAAATAGTATTTATTACTTGTTAGCTTTTCACATTTACAATAAGTGCAATAAGAAATGGCTTACTTCTTGTGTACTTATCGCAATTACACATGATCCTGAAAAGAATGAGATACAGTGAAAGATCTAGCGTAAACTAACATTCTGATTCATGGACCTAGTTAAGAAATCATGCTAAATAGATAATTACAAGATTAATTTTTAATAGAAATCGCCTTTTCATATTACCTGAAAATTTTTGTGATTTAATAAGAATAACATGTTTGATGTCAAGAACTTAACAAAAAAATACACCTGTGCACAGATATAGTTTGATCATAATTAAATTACACGAAGCAAGTATTTTTAAATTCTATGAAGAATTAGATGAATTAACGGACGCTGCTGAAAGATTTTTACATGTTTGCTGCATTGAACCGTTCAATGATCTTGTATTATTATTATAAAAAATTACAAATCGTAAAGAGTTTTTGATTAATTTAATATTATAAAGCAAAATTTCAAGTATTGTACATTTTCAAAAAAATCATTGTCTAGAGCAAAGCGTTTGAAGTAATCGTCAGAAAATAACTAGAAAGATTTGAAAACCATTGCGAATGACAATGAAAATAGTGCTATAAAATATGGGATTGTACATTTTTTACTCAATCGCACGTGGCTGCGTGCAATAATGAAAAGCAGAGAAAGATTCGTTTTGGTGATTTTCCTCATAGGTCGTGTAATTTGTTTTGATATGGGCGTATTGCGGTGTGCATGGACGTTGAATCAATGTTTTATCTATAGTCTACTTTGTATGCGGCGATCGATTCATAGACAAGGACTAATCGAGTGGCCTCAATTCCGCGCAAATTATCTTCTTCCGAGAACGCAATTAGACGCAGCGAGTGTGTCCAGCTGCTGGAAGGAAATTAAATCGCTTGCAGAGCGAACGCTCGCTGAGAGGGTGGCGCCGATGGAAAAAAAAGACGAGTCTGTCTCCGCCGTGCTTATACGCGTACAATGTAATTTCGTAGCGACGAAAACTTTGAACATTCCGGGAGAGATAGAGTCGATTCTAATTCGATCGAAGCCTCATTATGACTTTAGAGCCGAGACAGAGTAGCGCCTAACCTGATATTAGTATAAACACGGATCGAGTGGCATTATGATCAGAGAGGCTGGCTTTGAATACGAAAGAAGCAGCAGAGATATTATGTTAATCGGCTGCGCTCATGTCGCTTATGTGGCTCTCTTGCTCTTGTTTTTACACGCTGAGTAGGATCCTTTCGTCGCTCCTTGGAGATTCTAGCTTGTATAGTGTGCACGAGTGTGAATTTACGCGTGTCGGTGTTATTATACATTACGCGTCTCTGAAACTTCAATTCATTGCGCCCCTGCGTGAAATATGATAATATGTTTTTGTGAATAAAAGTTGACGTTGAAACGCTACGGAGTCTACATTGATGAACTTTCTATAATTTATAGACTAACATTTATAACGCTATCAAACGAATTTTTAGTAACAAGCTTAAATTCTAGTTGCATGCATTTTCATTGCGTCAATCATAAACAAAGTTAATTTATCAAATCTTCTAATAGTACACGTAAAACCAGATTTACAAATTAGCACTAATTTTCAAATTGATTTGGTCGTAGTAAATGTTATTTTGTAAAGGACAATGAATTCCAAGTTTTATTCGTCGTTCCATATCAACTCGCTTGAAAAATCAATTGATCAAAGCAATAGCCGTCGTCTGTCGGGACAATAAAATGTCGAGTATAACGAAAGAGAGAGAGAGAGAGAGAGAGAGAGAGAGAGAGAGAGAGAGAGAGAGAGAGAAAGTCAGGGCAGCATCCCGATAAAACAGAGCGGGAAGCCAGTGTCTTCGGGAGGGCGACGGTGGTGGCAGCGTCGGTGGTGGTTGAATGAAGGGTGTGCAGGAGGGTTCGGCGCAGAGCAGCTACTGAGGGATCGTTGTTGCCATGGTGACGCCCGTGCTCGCTTCGCGACTCTCGACCCGCTCTCTATCTCGCACGATCCATATTTGCCAGCCGACGAAACTCACGTTTCAATAGCCATTTTATAGTTGCCGTGTGTTGGCTGACAAGCTCCAAATGCCAGGATGCTGCTGCTGCTGCCTGCCTGCCTGCTTTGATGTTGCAGAGCTGTCATTTTCTCCCCGCTGCCACCGTCGCCGCCGACGCCGCCGCGCAGCAAGCTGATTATGGAACTTTTTGTTGCGCACGCTCGGTCGCGCAAACATTTACCAAACATTCAAAATCGGATGAGCGCGGGACAATGGCACGCATCTTTCGCACGTATCGAAATAGAGGTATAAGGACCTCCACAGTATGCCCGTATAGGTGGAGAGGTTACGCGCGGACTGGCACTAGAGAACAACGCACTTGAGGTGTAATTAAAGGTACTCCAAGTATGAGCCCACAGCTCGTGTCGCGCCGATTGTCTCGGCCAACAATTGGCCCCGACCCCTCTGCGACCTTTCTTTACGCAGCCTGGCTGGCTGGCCCACTCGAACGTACATCCGCGATGCGTATGACTAACTTTTTTGTTACATGCCTACCGAGCCGCCTCCTGCACAAGTCATTTTGACGCACGATTGACTGCGTGGCATTGACTTTCGTCGATTAACAAGCTCCATTCGTACTCGTTCGCGCTGCTTCTTTATCGAGTTGTCGTTGGCTGAGTAAAATTCGCTCTGCCCGCAATTTTTTCATTCCAACCGTTAATAACTAATGGCAGAACGTTCCCAGGCACGAACGGAGATGTAGAACGGGCACTTCCAATGATTAGCTTTCAAGTAGTAGAGTATATCTAATTAGTTGAAGTGATGGTATGAGAATATGACAGCTAATTAATTAAGCCATCAGAGTAGGATAAATTCAGTTAATTCGAGGCGCCTTTGTTCGATTTTTTCAACTTTCAGACCGAACGACTTGTAACGCGGTAGGGTACGGCAGGGAAAGCGTTGATCAGAGAACTCCATCTTTGTTGTGCTTGGCAGCGAAGGCGTGGGTGCGTATGCGGCATGGAGGCGAATCGATTGCAACCGGATATTGGTCGGCCTGAGAGAGAGAGAGAGAGAGAGAGAGAGAGAGAGAGAGAGAGAGAGAGAGAGAGAGAGAGAGAGAGCGGGCGAGCGTTAATGGCCTGAGTTGGCTTGCGAGTGCTCTGCTTGCTCGATCTAAGCGTGCAAGCCGTGCAATTTGAGGGTCCTGGTTGGAAATTTAGCAGGCTTCGATCTGGCAATTTAACTTGGTGATCCAGCCAGGCTGTACGCAGCATAAAGAGAGAGAGAGAGAGAGAGAGAGAGAAAGAGAGAGAGAGAGAGAGAGAGGCAGAACGGGGTGCATGGCCGCTGGCACGAGGCAGCCGCAGCAGCAGCGTCTCCGCCTTTCCGCGTGCTGTATATCTCGCATGCACGATCGCTGGCTTATATGCCGCGCGCTCGTTATTGCGAGCTGCGAGCCCTGCTTGCTCGTGCGAGCGGCGTGCAAAAAGAAGAAGGCGGCCGCCGGCCAATCGGCGAGCGCGCGCTAATGAATCCGAGGCCTCGCCGGCCAATCGCCTGGCCTGCCAGCCGGCACACGTGCGAGGGTGCAGCCTTACATTGCCGATCGACTAATCTGCCCGATCCTTCTCCTTCGCTTGCGCGGACCCGCTCCTAGCGAACGCGGCGCAGCTTCGCGATAGCCTTTTTGCCCGGCTCTCTTGGCCGTGCGCCGATTGCATCTCCGTCGCGCGAGGACGCGAACTTCGCCAGGGCCGCGGCCGCCGAGACAAAGAATCGATATAGACGCGTAGACTTGCCCTGGGAACGAGCCATTTTGTAGAACAAAGCTGTGCGATACATCGCGTGTGGGTGCAGCCGCGGAGATGCGATCGCCGCCGCCGACGCCGCCGGTGGGCCGAACCCGATACGAGCGCTGCGGTTTCTTCGGCGTTTTCACGCGTGTGTGCATGCATATAGCCGTGAGCCGGCCGCATAAAGATATACGCGATGCGATAGAGAGCGAGCGGCCAGAGAAAGAGGCCGGGCCTCTCGGTTCAGCTTCTCTCTCTCTCTTTCTCTCTGGTACGTACAGCGCCTTCTTTTTTTCGTTCCGCTGTTTCTTTATTTTATTCATCTAATTTTTCCACCTCGGAGTGAAAACTCATTCTGCAGGGCGGTCGCTAACTGTGGCTCTCATGCTTGGGCAATAAATCGCAATTTTTATTGCCTTTTTCGAGCCACAGTTGCGATTAAACACCTGGCTACACAACCTAACCTCCAAACTACGCCTCACACAACACCACAATCAACGCTACACACGTCAACGCAAACAACGTCTTACACCTACGCCTACAATCTTTGTCGCTGCATCTTCTACAAGCCTTGACATCGAGCCTCAACTTTAATTTGGTCAACGCTACATCCCCTGGTGTTCTCATCTTGGTCTCGTACTGCTGAAAATTGACTTTTGTCTGCGGTTGTGCGTGTTATTGCGGTTTTTCGCTCTGTCTATTGTCAGCGTGTGCATGTACTAATTTCTAATTATTAAGCGAGAGAGTTTTCTTATTCAATTTTTGTGCAGCGCGTGTCAATGGTCTCTAATTAATTATTGTATTTAATTTGTATTTTCAAGGGCATTTATTTTCAATTCCATCATTGTATATTTCTTAGTAGCCCTGTTTTATCGACTGATGCATTTTAGTTATCTGGGTTTACCGACTGTCAAATTGCGCAACTCATCAGTTCTCTCTGTCGCCACTGCGTGCGTTGTCTTATTACTGGCGCGCATTTCAAACTGCTTATTACGAAAATCTGCGTATCTCTAATTGTTATCGACGCCTTTAATGGTTAAATTATGCGCATTCTGTAACTCATCTATTAATCGTAAGACTGACCACTCAGTTCAGTGCACTATTTGTTTCGAATTGTTCCACTTGCATTGTGTTAGCCCGGTTGCGTCGGCGGGCGCTATCATCTGTAGCGGTTGTCGCCCTGCGTCAAACATTATTCCTAGGAATACCCTATCACGTTCTCCGTCTTTTGCTATAACTTGTTCGCCACCCGCTACATCAAACGCGACCTCCGTTACTCCTGTTGCGTCTTTCGCATCAAAAAAACGCACGGCAACATCTCCTCAATCTCCACTACTTCGCAACGTGAAGCAATTCTGCTCTACTCAGCCATCACCGCTTGTTACCCCTGTAAACATGGCGGACTCATCTGCTCCTCCACCGTGGTTCGTCAGCTTTCGTCAGGAATTTCTCGCTGATATGAGAGACCGAAAAGCAAATGAGAAATTTCAAAATGAATTCATGTCTTCGATCCACGATACTGTCTCTCAAAATGCCGCTGACAACCAACGTCGAGACATGTTTTCATCGCTTGCCGACGAATGTGAAATTCTTGTTTTTGGCCTTCCATTAACGTTCACAGGCACACACTACCAAGCTGCCAAAGCCCTCTTATCGTTCCTTGGCTTTGGTCAAGGTTGTGATTGTCCTTCCATCTACGCCTGTCGGGAGTGGATTTCGGCCACTCGCCAAGACACTCAAACTCAATTGCCTCCTCGTAACTCGGCTACCATAGCTACCCACTCCTCAGCACCTCAAATTAACAATTCAAATCGGTCAAATACTTCCGCATTTGTATTTCAACTTGGCAGCCCACTGCTGCGAGACAAAGTGGTCAAGTCTTCTTCAAAGTTGAAAGACAAGACGTCTCTGGATGTCTTTGGTTGTGGTGGCAGTTCGCCAGTTTACATCCGTCCGCTCTGGCCTAAGCCTGTATTTGATTTATTCTCGTTAGCCCTCTCTTTTAGCAACAAGCACAACCTTGGTCGCCCAGTAGTCGTGAATCTTCGTGTATGCATGCGGAAGAATCGTCGTGCTACGCCCATCCCAATCTTGTCTTCCGATGATTTTCCACGATTCCTCCCATCTCGTACCTCAAATTCTGGAGTAAATCGCACTTCTTCTGCTGCTCCACTTCAACATCTACCTGAAGCCTCCCTGGCTAACCCACTACAGCAGACGAGTAATGAACCATCTGATACTATGTCTTCATGACAGTCTGAACTCAAACCGGCTCCACGCGTACAACATCACCTTTCCATCGGTCACATTAACATTAATCGTTTGGACTCATTCACTCACTTTTCCTTACTACAAGCTAAATGTTCCTCCACGTACTTCGACATCATTGCGATAACCGAAACCTTTCTACAACCTGATTTCCCCGATACTCATCTAGCCATCGAGGGTTTCAAATTTTTCCGCCTCGATCGTGTCGGCAAAGAAGGCGGCGGGGTTGCGATATATATGCGAAATCATTTCAGCGTCAATATTCTTGTCACTTCGGACCCACAGTATGATAACACTCCTGAATTTATCCTCTGTGAAATAAAGTATGCCAATTATAAACTGCTATTTGCCGTCCTTTACCGACCTCCCCATGCTCATGCTCCTTTTCACTTTTTCAATTGTTTATCTGCCTATCTTCCTCATTTCCAAAACGTTTTAATCACTGGCGACTTTAATGCGGACTTATCATCTTCCTCCCTTTCTGATACTTGTACACTCCGCACTCTGATTGCAAACAGCGGACTAAGTGTAGTCTCTCTTGAACCTACTCACCATATCATTGACAAGTCTCCTCCCTCCCACACCACGCTTGATCTTTTTATTACCAATGACATAAGCAAGGTCGTACGGTTCTCACAATCGCATGCGCCCTTTATCGCGGGCCATGACTTCATTGAGTTACACCTTGCTTACGCTCGTGCTGAACACTTCAAGAAAACCATTTGCACACGACAACTTTCCTCCATAAATACTGAAATTCTGTTAGGTACCATGCATGAGAGTTTCAACTCCCTTCCTATACCCTCTACCAACGCCTGTCATCCCCTATCTCCATCTTTAGACTACGTTGACAATCTTCAACGCTTGATTACAAAGAACATCTCCTCGTCTTTTGACCTTGTTTCTCCTCTTCGCACTATTGCTTTATCATCCAAGCTTAAGCCATGGGTCTCCCCCCAAATCCGCTCCCTCATGCGTAAACGTGACTGTGCATATAGCATCGCAAAATCCACGCAACATCCCACTGATGTTCGTATTTATAAATCGCTTCGCTCGAAAGTCTCTAACGACTTATCTGTTGCAAAAAACTCTTTTATAAAATCTAGAATTGATTCTGCTGCTGATTCTAAATCTAAGTGGCGTGAATTAAATGCCCTTGGAGTGAGCAAACCCTCCCATCCCTCTCCTCTTCTTTTCTTCGATGCCGATGCCCTTAATCGGCATTATGCGTCTGTTGCCAATAAACTACCTCCTATCACCCCGGATGAGTTTCAAGCCATCCTATCTGAACCCCCTCCTCATACTTTTAACCTTCCCATGTTTTCTCTGTGTACCTTCTCCGTCAAGGAAGTTGAGAATGCGCTCTTTAATAGCGTGTCTCCTGGCCAAGGACTGGACGGTATCTCGTCCAAAATGCTTAAACTTGTTGCACCTGTAATTGCACCGTATGTTACTTCACTTTTTAACAAGTCCATCACTTCTGGTTCCTTTCCCTCCGATTGGAAACGCACCCTCATCTGTCCCCTCTCAAAGGTATGCAACCCCCTATCTCCTTCTGATACTCGTCCGATCGCCAAAATTTGTGAATTGTGCAAGATATTTGAACGTCTTGTACATGCACAACTCTCTCACCACCTTGAATCCCATAATATTTTGTCCCCTCGTCAATCTGGTTTTCGTCGTGGTCACAGCACCGAAACTGCTCTCCTTACAGTTGTTGATGATATTCGTCACGCCATTGACAAGCGCAAACTAACCATTATGGTTATGTTTGACTACTCCAAAGCGTTTGATTCCATATCACATACCATTTTGATCAGGAAGCTGCGCTTCATAAATGCCAGTGACGTTACACTTAAGTGGTTTTTCAGCTATCTCGCTAATAGACTTCAGGCTGTAGTGGATGCTGGTGGAAAAGTTTCGGAGTGGCTGCGCACTGCTACCGGTGTGCCGCAAGGCAGCGTCCTTGGTCCCCTTCTTTTCGCCATTTTCATTAACGACCTCCCCCGTGTCCTCCGTTATGCAAATTATATGTTGTACGCGGATGATCTTCAAATTTACGCGCACTGTGACTACAACAATCTTGCCGAAGGGATTGCGCAAGTTCAGTACGATGCGGATGAGGTTATCCAATGGGCTCTCTCAAACGGCCTATCCATTAATCCCTCTAAAACTCAAGTCATTATCTTTGGCAGTGAACTCTATATCTCGCGCATCGACTTCATTGATCTCTCACGTATCTCCGTGCTTGGTACCTCCATTCCCTACTCCAGGACTATCAAAAATCTTGGTGTCACGTTAGCCAGTACCCTTGACTGGAAGTTCCATGCCGCGACCACCGTTCGCAGAGTCTACTCTTCCCTTCACTCACTCAAGCACTACAAACGCTCCTTGCATCTGCCCCTCCGTAAACAACTTATTGAGTCCCTTGTTTTTCCCCACTTCGAGTATTGTTCAACTCTCCTGCTGGACCTTGATAAAACTCGGATCTCTGAACTCCAAATCGCCCAAAATGCCTGTACCCGCTTCGTAGTCGGTCATATCCCTTTTATTCCTACAAACAGTATATTCTCTCATGTCACCTACCACAGGCTTCAACTAAAATGGCTTTCATTAGCAGACAAGCGACTTCTAGCTCTTGGTACTCTTGCGTACAAAGCTATTTCCCATAAAACTCCTTCTCAGCTCCTGAATCATTTCTCAGACCCATTTTGTGTCACGTTCTCAAATAGGTCAAAACGGAATCCTCCTTCCTGTCTTAACTACGGTGCTCCCCGCACCCAGGCTTGGAACAACTCTTTTACCATCAGTGCCTCTCGCTTACTAAATCGTCTCAGTGTAACAGATTTTTCTTCCGATCGCCTAACTGAATTTAAAAATTGGTTTCGCTCACTTTTGTTCACGCTCGAAATCTCTGCTTGGAGTACTTTTGCTCGTTTCGAAAATTTTGTCCCACTTGAAGCCCTCTACCACCTTCCTGCTCCCATACTACCTTTCCACGCCTCGCAATTTACTACCTCCAATCTCCACCTGGAAGTCCGTGGTCGCTATCTCGATATCTACTTGCTTCATCCCTCCCAACTCCCAGCAGTTATGCTCGCAAGGCTATAATCCTTACTTGTGGTCTGTCTCATGAGGCGTTGTCATACTGTTGATCCATATTTTATTAGTTTTAAGTTGTGTATAGTCTTTAATTGATCGCGCAAATTGTTAAGTTTAATTTCTCACTGTTATTACTACTTTAATCCTATACGGGATATCTTGTCCCTGTATACCTGCATATCGCCTACATACGGTTAATGGTTGCATGTTAAATTGTCTGCAACCCTTGATAAACTTTTGTATTTTTCTTTGTAGCCAGACGGGGTACTACCCCAAGGCAAATAAACGAACTCACTCACTCACTCACTCTCTCTCTCTCTCTCTCTCTTTCGTTCTCGTGCGAAAGCTCCTATGGCGCGCGAGCACGCATGCATGCAAAGCACTATGCACGCGCAAGAACTCGCTGCCGACGCTGCGAGCCTGTGCAGCGGGGCTGTCATTATGGCAGCGCTAGACACTCCCTCCTTATCGCTCGCCTGAGACTCGCCGTCGTTATACATTTTCCGCGCGCGCTCGGCGCCGCGAGACAACGTTTTCTCGGAAGCCCGACCTCGCCCCGAAGCTACCTCGCTCGCGCGCACTCCGAAAACACGGACAATTTTCAGGCCGTGCTTATTACCGCGGCGCTGCCGCTTTCGATTTCTCCCGCACACACGTGCGCGCCCGTTGCCGTAGCCATGGCTTTTTACACCTGTGTCTATTCCCAGGCGGCGAGCCGCTGGTGCCGCGCGCGCGAGTGAAAATTTTTCGCCACCACAGAGACAGAGGAAAGATTTTTGCGAAAATTACCGCAGCCGCTGTGTTGCTGCTGCTGCTGCTGCTGCCGCCGCCGCCGCCGCTGCCGGACAAAGGATTTTATGGGTAACGCTTTTTATGTTGAATAGGTTTTTGAGTGCCCCGAAGCGGAACTAGTCTCGCACGCTTTTCACCAGCGCGCAATGCGCGCCAGCTGATATTACATCCGAGGGCACTTTTCACTGCAAACGAATTCGTCGCGTCGTGCCTCGCGCGGCAACTGCGCCGCGCGCGTATTTTCACAGTTCCGAGAAGCTGCGCCGCGGTACCCGACATTTCGATAAGCTGTATACTCTTACGTAAAGTACAAAGTGCAAGGCGCGCGTTGCGAGCACCGTACTAATGCTGTTTTTATTCTAACTTTATTTGGTTTACGGCCACACGTTACTCTCAGCAAATATTTTCGTGCTGCACCACATTGATTGCGGCAATCGGAGCCCCGTGCGAGCAACCATATTTTCCTCTCTTTTCGCTGGCGAATGATGGAGCAAGCTGCACAAAAAGAAAAAAAAAACAACTAGAAAAAAAAGCAGCGGCAACGAGAGAGTGAGAGAGAGAGAGAGAGAGAGAGAGAGTAACAGTGTAAAACGAGAAAAGAGCGCGCACGGTCAACTAAAAGCGCGCGCCTAGCGACGGATAATGAGCGATAAGTAAGAGCCGCGCGGTAATTGCCGTAATTTCGCTATTGCGCTGATGCCGGCAGGCGCTCGGATCGGTCAATTCCTCTCTCGCGCGGCCACGACGCGTATATACAGATGCATACGCGACTCGATCGACACACATAGTTGCGAATAAACAACAAACGTATCGCGTTACGTCTAGCACCTCCGCGAGCATTGTTCGCGGCTAGGAATTTCCAATAACTCATGCATGCGCCGATGACTCACTGTGTAACGAGCCTGCAATTTGTGCATCACGGCTGGTATACGTCTAATCGAACACGGCTCGCGCGGCCTCTAAGTAGAAGCGCGGCTCGCCTATGCCGCGCGCGCCGCGTGCTGCTCGAAGAAAACCCCTTGGAAACGATTCAATTTTCCCCAGATTACGCGCCGCACAGCTGGCTCGCGCGATCTCGCGCGAATTATCGGCGATGCTGCGGCCGCTCGTCTTACGAAACAACTCGCGACTGTACGGCGATCGAGCCCCGACGCGCCGGCACTCCGCTGTTCGAAACATTTTGCGGGCTTGTATAATCATTAATTTCCCTCCAGATAGCCGCCGTTTTCACACTTCTTTTCATCCAACACTTTCAAACCAATCGATTACGCGAACACGGTTTGTCGAAATTCAATCAATTTGCAAGAAGCACATTTGCTCCTCGTGAAAAAATTTTTATAACGTTAGATTATTGTAACATTTTTGTTCTTCACATTATATTTATTCGATTTTTCCACGAAACTGAGATATATTAAAGCTGTCTTTTCACCTCTGCGTATCGCAGTGTCCATTTAGTTTAGAAATAACCCGGATCTGCTTTTTTCCGACTTGACGACAAGAATAACATCGCGTTATCATCACGTAACGTTAACACAACGAACACGATCAACTTATCATTTGCACATAGCGTGACCTTCATGAGACAAAGTTTATTAGAGATATTTGCAATCACAGTACTTATTTGCACTCGCGCACGTGAGTTTTATCAACAGCCTCAAAATAACGATAATTAGAAAAAAACAATTTGACTGTTCGTGAATCCCGCAACGGGAAAAGGAAAAGCTTATCGGAGACATGCACGCGAGACAACCCGCAGCCAACGGCGCACTCTCGACGACTCTATGTACGAGGCAGCGTTCATCCCCCGATAGGTCTCGTCTATATCGTTGTCTTTGTTTCGCTCAGCGGGCACCGCCGCTGCCATAATCATTTCTATAATGATTGTCATTACCGACACTGCCAGGGTTAGGCGGCCAGAGACGAGAACGCGGCCGAAAATCGGAAGAACCGTAAATGAAGGAGAGCCGCTTGCTTGTGTTTTGCTGCTGGGGAAGATTTCAAATCGATATTTTTTGGGACTTCTCGATGCTTTTTTTTCTTTCGCTCTTTCGAACTCTCCTCTTTTGCTGAGAAAGACAATTGTCTCTTGGTTCATCTGCTCGGCCTTGACGTGCTTCGACAAACCGCCCGAGAGCTTAATACGATGGGACAGCTGTAACTTTTTAATGATCTCTTACGTTGCTTTCGAAAGGCTGTCTCATGAAACATATGTTTAAATTTTTTAAGTTTTCCCGTGTTGCACATCCCATGTACGAAAGAAAACATTTACCCAAGTAATAACTCATGCGCAATTCTTACTGTCGCGTGCTTCGCGATGCCATGCAAAGTACCTACTTATTTTCTTCATCATAAACGAAACTTTTTTCAGCGCAATGTATTACTATGTACACAATAGCATCCGATAAAAGCATCTAGCCGAAGATTTAGTTGACAGAATTTTCGTTTATTGGTTATGAATTCAGATCGAAACGAGCCGCAGCGAGAGTGCCGGGCGAAGGAGTCATCTCGAGTTTCGGGCTGGCGTGAGATAGCGAGGCGCTGCAGTTTCGTCGGAGATTCTTCAGCAAGGCCAATTGCCTTCGCAGAATCCTCGCCCGAGAACGTATGTGTCTTCGCAAGGATAATTGGCATAGCCCATAGAGAGACCTGTGGTTACTCTCTGTCTCTCTCTCTCTTTCTCCCTTTCCCTTGCCCTCCACCCCCTGGAAGTACACCAAAGAGAAGAAAAAAAATCGTTCACGAGGAAGAGAGCAGCTTTAGAGAAAATCCTCTCGAGGGGATTCCAATGGCATAATTTTTTTTCAGCGTCTATTTTTTTCCTCGCTCGAGTAGCTCTTGCTTTATTTTTCATTGGTCGATCGAACGTGTTAAAGAGTTCTGAAATAAATCAAATAAAATAAAATAAAATAATTCCTATTCCATTTTGACAAATTTACCGCAGGTTCGCGTTTGCATTCTCATAAGGAAAATACAGTTAGTACGGTCGGCGTAGAAGCT
Organism: Phymastichus coffea; assembly: GCF_024137745.1. Taxonomy (NCBI): domain Eukaryota; kingdom Metazoa; phylum Arthropoda; class Insecta; order Hymenoptera; family Eulophidae; genus Phymastichus; species Phymastichus coffea. The sequence goes on from NW_026706866.1 coordinate 1,711,841, forward strand.
TGAGTCACGAGCAATAATGAAGAATCTTATTCGAAACTGGAATAACAGTGTTCCCGGTGAAAAATGCGTGGCTCGGTTGCGGTATAGAAAATCAAAGACAGCAGCAACAGCAGGAGCAGCAGCAGCACAAACCGCAAAGTATTTTTCGTGCAGCAGCTCGTTTATACATCTCACTGCAAATTATCCGCAAGTGGAGTAAGCAAGACATCTTGGATGTTTTTTCCCGTGCGGAAAGCGCGATAAAATGGCTGATTGAACAATGGTAGAGGCTTTTATTTACGGCCCGCTGCCAGCGCGTTGTCGCGCCGTCGTCCCTCGAGTGGAATTTAAGTAGTGAATGCCCGGCTTGCTCTTCTGAATGGGAGATTACCCGAGACACGCGACCTCGGACCTCCCGCCGAGATGATTTTTTGACGAGCGAGAGAGCGTGGCGCGTGCCACCCACACCCCCTGTGCCAGCCAGTGATAATGCAATTTCATCGCTATTATGCTTTTCCGAAACGACCGTCTCGCCTTCCCAATTAGCTTTGACAAATCACTGACTATCAAATATTACCTTAACATCTGATTTCACAACATGATTAAACTTCCATATTTGTAATTCACTAAATTGTATATTTTGTTATTGAATTTCTTTATCGATTCGTTCGTTAAGCACGTACCGGAAATGGTTTTATTCACTTGATAATGAGCGATCTTCAACGAGCGACTCGCTCAAAAATTTCTTGAATATTTTCCAATAACTTCGCTATGTTTATATTTCAGTTCAATGTAACACACCTTGTTAGTGAAGAGTGGCAAGCCAGCGGACCTCTATATTCAAAAGTCTGATGTTGCTGGTGTGTATTATTTTTTGAAATACTTTGAAAATAATACATTTTACTTAAAATAATAAATCGGTTAAAAAACTTGAAATAGCTGACATATAAAAGAATCGAAACTAATCATGACGCGTAAGAAAACAACCTTCAACTTTTCTTAATCTTGCTAGTCCTAGTTTTTAATTTATTGATTTACAAAATTGCATTTAAAAATTACTTTACTCAATAAACTGTATTTTTCCACTTACGCTTAAAACATTGTACATCAAGAAGGAGAAAAAAGAAAGGAGCCAGTAAACCAGAGAGAAGAGAGAGAGAGAGAGAGAGAGAGAGAGAGAGAGAGAGAGAGAGAGAGAGAGTACTATATTCCTGGCAGCTTCAGTAGGAAGCCAAAACATCAAAGCGCCACGCGTATGCGCACACACAGCCTTTCACGGCTGCCATTATCGCGTTACTTCCGCGTGGCTGAACGTCATTTTCCCTCACACCCCCGATGATTTGAGGGCAACCGAGCTACACGCGGACTCCCGCCATTATTATGTCACAGCCGCCGCGACGGTGTACCGCGCGACGATAGCTAGCCGTGCCAAAGTTTCGACCCTGTAAACAAGGATTATCACGTAAAAATCTGAATAATGGTTGAACTTCGTTTTCGTCGCCGAGGCCGTTACCGTACTGCAAATACTGTAAAGTGCATCACTCCATCATCCGCGGAAAGTCTCCACGTAAAAAGGAAAACAGAAGGAGAAGAATAAGGGCGCCTCGGCGCTAAACGCATTGCTCGCTCTCGCGCGACATTCGCGCACAATTTACGTAAAACGCGAGCAGCGACAAGAACGTCGCATTGCGCGAGATTCGAAGATGGATTTATGGTCGATTATCGCTCGCTGGCGCAAGGAACGCATTAGAGGAAAATCGCGAGGCTCAAGAATGCCCCGCTTATATATACATTAAGCACTCGACAGCGACAATTTGCGATACATTTGCGCGACGCGAGGAATCTTCTAGTTATTTCCGCGCGACGTCGCGCTTATCCTACTCCAAGCTTAATTCCTCTTGGGGTGCTAAGAGCTTTCGTGCGCGACGGCTCAACCGCTATTGCTTTTATAAGTCAGCTCTCGTTCGTTCCATACTTTTAATAGTATCGCTATAATTGTGAAATTTGCACTGCTGATTTACGCTTTGCCGCGAGGCCTGCAAGTTTGCCGCGACTCTCGGTGTGTCCTCGTCAATTCATATCCCCCGATGTCGTCCACCTGGAGATACGAGTGTTATCACTGGAAGGCCCAAAAATTGATCGGCCCGCGGATCGCTCGTTCGTGTTTCGAGGTGTGTTCGGCAGCGAGGTAGCAATTCTTTGCCGTGAGCTTAAAACGAAACTCGGCTCGGAACGTTTCATTAGGAGCCAAATTGTTGTAGGCGCTTCTTGGGCTCGAAGAGGCAACTACTACAGCAGGCGCGGTTGTCATGGGGATGAGACCCGCCCTCACTTCTAACATCCCAACAAGCAAATTACCTCAACGCGCTCTACAGCCATTTCTTCCCTCTCTTGACTTTCTTCAGCCGCTGCCAATTCGCTATTATTATACAGTCCTATTGTAGGCGCTAGTCGCAGCTTTAATGCGTCCATCTAGTCCTCTCGCATTAAATTTAACTTGCTGACAAAGTTATTGCCGATCATTCAATTGAAAACTCGAGGCGGACAGCGAACTTGCTTACGGAGCCAAGGATTTCTCGGAGAAGCCAGAGCTATTGTTCGCAGGTTGCCTCACCCGCCCACTGCAGTCTCGGCTTTTGCATGCACCTCCCTCTTACCACCTAATAAAAACAAGAAACGAAAGCCGGGCACAGACGTCGAAAAAAGAGGATCAGCGAGGAGAAGAAGAAGACGAGGAGGAGGAAGAAAAGAATCGCGTCATCATACGCAAAGCTCGTGTTATTCCAGCGGATTCCAAGTTCAGTGGTCGCTCGACGTGCCGTATCTACCATCGCGATCTCTCTCGCCCGCTTTTCCCGGGCGGACGAATAAATAAATGTAGGACACAATGCGCGCCCAAGGCCGGCGGACACTTGCTTAATCGGAGGCAAATCGCTTCCGATGCAGAGCCAGAGCCAGCAGGAGCGCGCTCGAGCCTCGCCCATGAGGTCGGTTCCTTTCCCGTGCTGCTCTCCTCGTCGATTCTCCCACGATCTCCGCGCGCGCGAGCAACGAGACCGGGCAGGCCGCTCCTACGTAATCATTATTTACGCCGGCGATGTATGTTTTTGTCTTGCCGAAAGAGGCTTGCGCGCCAACGAGCGAGCCGCGGCAGCGGGACAAGAACGAGCGTTGCCAAGACCGGAGACGCACTCGAGGATTAAACCAGCCGGTATCCCCGAGGCTATACAACTTCTCTACGTTGACCAGGGGACTGTGACGATCACCGCGTGCTCGCGATATTTGCTATTGTTTCTGTTCCGACGCTAAAATTATACCGCAACGATTGACCGGATTGACGGACGAGCGCTGCCCACAGTTTTCATCCGTTGGCAGATCGGCACTCGGTCAGACTTTTGCCAATGTGCGACAACTGCCATTAGAAATACATTTGTATCGATGCCTATTGGAAAGACGAGTAGAAAACAGAGACACGCAAGCGTAGATGGGATCGACAGCCACGTGTGCCGTAACGGTATAATTATCAGCAAATCAGCGACGACACTTCATCTCCGCGAACGCGCCGTGTGCAATTGCGCTTGAAAATAATAATGCGCATGATCCGGCAGCAGCGTGGAACCTTTGATTAACTCGGCAGCGGCGGCAGAAAGCTTTGGCTTAGTGACAGTTTGATTGCGCGAGTGCGAGTTGAGAAGTGCCCCCTGCGGAGCGAGCGAGCGCTACCTGGCTACCATGTACCTGCGGGCGCCGACATCCATCATCTCGCGCGCGCGCTCGTGGGGACCACCTGTGGGCGAAGGCGCGCACAATGCCAAAGGAATTAAGCCCATCAGCCGAGATGAAAGCGACGTAAGCCCTTTGCTCGTGTCGCACTACCGTATACACACTCGCCGCCGCTCCGCCATTGTTCATTACGCTAGCCAGCCTCGACCCTTTTGTTCTCATCTCTTCCTTTTTTCTTCTTCATTCCGCTGAAGCCTGCTCTAATTACTGAGGTGTGCTTACTCCCTAATTGGCTTCCAAAGTTAAGGCACTCGCGAGAATTATGTCATCTGAAAAACAAGTATGCTTGACTGACTTTTTCCCCTCGCGATGAAGATCCGCGATCAATAATCCCGCTGTTTACAAGGGCAGCTTGACGCTGTCGCTCTATTTGAAGATTCATCGTAAGAATTACAACTCTTGCCAAAGTACGGCTCGTTCTGAAACTTTTCAAAAATCTTTTACGATTTCCCGAATGATTCGAAAAAGCACAGTCGTCGGTTAGAAACATTTTTAGAAACGAGCTTGTTTCTTCTTTACAGACTTTCTGATCTTTGTTGCATTGCTGTGCGAGCAACGCCATCAGCATCCGCAAGACTGTAAAACATTGTAAAAAGTTTCGAAATTAATCGAATGCCTTTCGAAACTGTTTGATGAACTCCGAACTAGCACTGAGCTACGAGATGATTACTGTGAGCTCAAGAAATCAATAATGTTGCTGAAAATTCTCAAGAAGATTTTCGTTTGGAGCAAACAACCGACGTAAACTGCAAATTGACTTGCATAAATTATCGGTTGAATGAAGTCCGCTTAATGTATCGCATAAGTATCTGTAAAATGTAAAATTACAATTGCAAAATGCATCGAAAGAGCAAGAAAAGAAAGAAACTGAAAAGAAGGAAGAGGCGGAGGTAGACCGCGTGCGCGTCGTGCGGAGCGAAGCAGGAGGCTTCGCAGAATGAAGGGGAAGGAGGGGAGGGGGAGAGAGAAAATTAATCCTTGCCTTGGCTTTTATCGTGGATGGATTTTTCAGTGTCTTCGGCATCTCGCGGCGATCCCCGAGATATCCGCGAAGCCCGCAATTACCGCAGCGCGCACAGCTCGATCGCATCTCTCTCTCTCTCTCTCTCTCTCTCTCTCTCTCTCTCTCTCTCTTACTCCTTCACTCGGCAATGGCGACTCGTGAAAACGACAGCCGATGCACATCCTCCTCTAGCGTATACGTAATGAAGGATAGGCTGCGGTGCTCTCGCATGTGTGCGTGCGCATGGCTGTGCATGGAAAGCTGGAAAATAATGAGGGACTGGGTGAACTCGTCATTTTCTACTGACTTTCAGGATCCTCTCTCACTCGCAGCAGCAGCAGCAGCATGACGTGCCGCTTCTTTTTCAAACTTATTTTCGGTACGCGCCAGCCGTGGCTCGTTTCGCCGCGAGCTTGTCACTGCCTCGCAGGGATGAATCATTTTTATCGAGCTCCCGTAATGGATGGTCTTGCCACGGCACGCACTCGGCCGCAGGAAAGCATTACTTCTGCACGATGGATTGGTCTATCTGATTAACGTCCACTGGTGCATTATACATTTTTGTAGTTGCATTGTGCGCTTCGATTCATTAAAATCCAGCATCGATAACATTGATCTCCGCTATATATAGATTTTCACTCCGCTGGTCCCTCGTCTCGTAGGAACGAAATAACAACGCGTCACGAATGTTTTTTGGTCGCGGGAAGCTTTCTCCTCTAAAGCAGAGTCGACGAATGGGGAAGCGATCGGTTACTTACTAAGCTGGCGAAGAAAAATAAGTAGGAGTAGATAGGCCGCAATCACGGCGCGGCCCATTATCGATTACGAAATGCCGTCAAAGAAGGCTCCGTTTGAACTGACGTATTCTCACGCATCGCGACACGGACGTCCATTCACACGCGGTGTTAGGGAGAGGGAGAGAGAGAGAGAGAGAGAGAGAGAGCATCCTGGAATCGTGTTATGACACCGTCACGACGTTAGTGATCGTGTAGCCGCGCTAATAATCGTCGCCGCGTTATTCGCCTCCGCGTACACGTGTATGTACGTGCAGCGGAGAGCCACGTAGCGCCGCCTGCTTTCCTTCTTCGTATTTCTCTCGCAGAGTTGGCCCCTTTATGTAACCGCGGCGTTTTCCCGGGAAAAGTCAGGCGGGATCTTATCCGTTTGTCTCGGCTCGGCTGCTAATCCGCCAAAGCCTGGTCTGGACCGTCGCACAATCTCTCGGTCGCATCTGCTTTGCATACACGTAAGATTCGGCCCCCAGTGCATTCCGTCTCTCCCGAACAAAAGCCACGACCGACCGCTTTCTTTCTGCCTTTCGGCGCTCGAGCGCGCTGCCTTTTCTCTTTCTTATTATTAAGAAATTGCCGTGGCAGCGTTTCCGCTGGCCGTGTAGCGCGGCGCTGCTCGCGGGTGACGATGATTGATCGCCGACTCTTTGTCTCGCGGTAATGAGATTTCGAACTTGCGCAACTCGATCGCGAGAGCGAGTATCCCCGGCGATTTTCGCGTGTCCATTGTCGAGATCAAAAACCCAGCGCCGCGGCGTTGCCGCTGCCGGCCAGATCATCCTCTTGCGCTCGCGCGCGCGCGCGCGCACCGCAGAAACGCATCGCAGCCCCGCGCGCGGCACCGGCGCGGCTGCACGTACCGAACAAGCAGTCAAGCATAATGTACGCGCGGCTGTATGTGCAGTGTCAGCCAAGCCCATCCTCTGTTTCTCAACGCTCAAAATATCATGCTCGCTTCCTCTTTCTCTCGTTCCCGCGCGCACCTGGGCCGAGCAACAATTCGTACGCTTCAGAAGGCAACTATCCGTTGATCGCGTTGACCCTTCTCGTACCGTATCTCGATGGATCCGCTCCGACAGACGTGTAATTGTCGTGACAAAACTTTTCTAACGAATAAAAATTGGAGTAACCGCGTGATTTGCAATCGAGCGTGCTGCAGGAGCATGAAGACGTGAAAGATTTACAATGGGAAAGCCGACGGTGGGAGGAAATGGATCGAGCGGGTCGATTCAAAGAAAGAAAGGAAGAGAAGAAGGGACATAACACACACACACACACAAAGAGGCACGCGGCGGTGGCGGCGACGGTTCCCTTGTCCAATTGTGTTCTCTTCTCTGGCGAGCAAGCGATTTAGAAATTTGCAGGCGCACAATCGATTGTTCGATAATATCGGCCTCATTTGTCAGGCTCAGGAAGGTCGTTTCAATGCAAATAAACGCACGCGACAACCAAGCTAACACGGATAGCAATTCAGCAACTCCAGGGCCCTTGACATTGATTTCTTCATTCGGCAAGCAACGGCAGCTGAGCATCGAGCAATTTTGTGCTACCCAAACTTAGGTATAAACATTAGTTACCACGGGAAATTCCAGTCGATGCATTCTACATCCACGGCGATTAACCATTGCGGTTGGTCATTCGTGCGTGCGTGCATTGACGAAAGGAGAGAGCTTATCGTTCAATAAACATCCATTTGTTGAGCCACATTGAAACGGGCAATAGTCTGCGGTAGGTTGAAAAATTAAAAGTACGATCAATCAAATTCGGTCGCGTAAATGAAGATTGGAAATTTTTCTGAATTTACGCCTCAATTTGACGATAATCACGTCTTTATTTTTGGTCAAACGATGACAGAGGGAGAGGGAGAAAGAGAGAGGGAGTGAGAGAGAACGAGAGCTTGGAGAGAGGAGATTGATGAAAGGTAGTCTCGGAGCCCTTGTCATACACACGCGTGTTCGCGCCCATAAAGCGAAACACCTTACGGGGACCGATGATAAATAACGCGGCACGCTGCGGCTCACGATGAGCAACGTCGAATCGAATGCTGCGCGGAAAAAGCGTGCACCAGAGAAAGACAGAGAGAGAGAGAGAGAGAGAGAGACAATCTGGCCGAGCGCGGCGGCACGGCGCACGATGGCAATAACAATTGCGCGAAACAAGAGAAAAAACAGCCACGGCGGCACGATTGATTGCGCGCTCGCGCGCGATTCAGGCCGCAAGAAGCGCAGATGGACGCGCGGTTATGCAGGTGCTGCACAACAGAACGAGAGAGAGAGAGAGAGAGAGAGAGAGAGAGAGAGAGAGAGAGAGAGAGAGAGAGAGAGCGAAAGAGAGAGAGACAGACAGACAGACAGCAGGAGAGAACGGTGACGCTTTTTCTACGACCCACATTCTGGGCACGTCGCGAATTTGCGGCCCTCGTCGCAGTCGCCACTGCTGTCGTCGCCGATCAACGGTTTGTACGCGTCGGGAGAGAAATGGAAAAGGTCCTAAAACAACGACGCTACGTCGCTCTGGGTTGTTCTAAGGCGCGAGCAGAGGTCGCCAGGCACTAGGGATTACGAATAAGGCACATCATTCCTTGGTTTGTTTGCTCTGCTTTAAATGCAACAAACAACTTTCAAAACGACCAATCGCTTGGTATTTGGTCAAGTTGTCAACAAGACTTTAGTAATGTCTTAGACACTTAAATGCCAATCGAAAAACTTGTGACAAATTTGTATCTTTCATTGATCAAACGTACGAGTTTTAAATTACAAGCAAAAAAATCTTGAAATTGATTTCAATTCTCGAAAAATAATGGCAAGTCACGCTCGTGTTCCTCTGCGTTGAGCGATCACACGATCAAAACGACGAAATTTGACGAAAAAAAAAGGATAATTGGGCTAGGATCGACGTGAAAGCAAATTAAGCGGCATAAAACGTTGCGAGACGTAGGAATCGCAATTACAAAATCGAAACTCTTATCTGTTTCCTTAATCCGCGGTCCCTTCTTGTCCCAACTCTTTGGTTTCCAAGATTTGGTTGTTGCCGCTCATTCATTTGTTGCTGCGAGAGGAGGTAGTTGTACGCGGTGATCAACGACCGCGCGGGAAAAGACGGGAGCCTGTGTAAATCCACCCCGCGACACGGAGAAAGCGAGAGAGATAAATTGCGGAATGAAGTCGAGTGAGAGAGAGAGAGAGAGAGAGAGAAGGAGAGCGAACACGCGCGCACGGAGTGGAGCGAGGAGGCGCGCGGCGAAGGTATTCAGGGTGGCGGCCGAGGCGGCTCGTTCTCGCGGCCACATCAAAGCGCCGTACTGCGTGCATGCACGCCAAGCTTCGATTCCAGTCGAACCAGTGTCCCCTCTCGCGTCTGCTGTTGCTTCAGCCGCCGCCACTGCCGCTGCCGCTGCTGCTTCGTTCTCGGCTAAAAGATGATGTCGCGAGCGCAAAGCCAGCTTTCTCCATGCGAGCGAACGAGCGGACGACCACAGCCACACGGAGAGAGAGAGAGCGAGAGAGCGATCCTTTGACGAATGTCTGATCTGTGCGCATACGTGCCGAATAAAAAGAGCTTGCGTGCGCACGAATGCCCCTCGTGGAATTCGCTGACTGGCTACGTCTCTGACCTTTCCACGTCATTATCCGGAGCGTACTGTTGCGAGCGCCCAAATTGCAGGATTCCACGTACGTATCGGGTTTATGCATAAGCCAAACATCTTTCGCAACGCAAAAGGAGATGGATTTTGCACTTGAGGCCTTGAAACGAGTGTGACTTTTCGTTAGCGGAAAGAAATTAGTTAAAAGAGCTTGGGAGTGACGAGAGATAAATGACGCCGACAAGTGCTGGGAAAAAATGATAATTGGCGCAGATCGATGGGCGAGTGGCATCGTCGATAGAGCAATTTTTTGCGGGCGGCTAGTGCGATCGCATCGTTGGGGTGTGCGTCGACGTGGTCTCTGCTGGAGACGCGCTGTCGAGGTTTTATCAGCATTTCTCATGTATATATGGCACCGCCGCGAGAAAAAGGTCGCTCGCTGTACGTGGAAAGTATAGTAACCCAGTGGCTTGTGGGAAATCCTAGTAATGCTCGCTATGCCAAGTCATTCTCCGCGCTCACTAAGCGCTAAGTGATTTCTTCGGCAACCGCGATCCTCTTCTTCTTCCACTTCTTCGGCTTCTTACTCCTTTTCTGTTAAAAGGGGCTGATTTTGAGAAGCGCGACCTCCCCGGGATCATCGCCTTATTTTTGCACTATTACGCCAGGTGACGATCGGATATAGCCACTCGCTCATCCAGAGGCAGGAGGTAGCTCGTGACCCGAACCCCGGTACGCTGCAAGTGTCGTCATCGGCGTCGGCGAGCATCAAATCGCAAGCTATCGTGCGCTTTGCGCTTGCCTGGTCGCCGCTGCGCGCGACGCAATTATTCAAATCCGATCGTACGACTCGCTTGGAGGCAATGAAATTGCGCGCCCGCGCGATCTCGTTTGCCAGTTAATAACGAGAGCACGCGCTGCGATCAACGCTCTCCGCGGCTTGATTGGCTCTATCTTTATCCGAACTAGAGCTCATACGGCGGCTTACTTTCGATCGCGAGGTGCGCGGAAACTCGACGAAACGTGCAATCGGCCGCGAGAGCGGCAGAGTGATTACCGTCATCAGCCACTACCCTACCAAGTTCAAATACCGCTATAAACGCTCAACCCCCCCCCCCTCCCCCCGAGCTCGCACGCCTGCCGCACTGCTTGCCAGCTCGCTTACTCGCACTTTCGAGTCGAGCGCGATATCTGCCATGCACGTAGCCCTCTTCGATCAATTGAGCTCACCGATTGCCGTGCAAAGCGCGCGTGCTTAAAAGCTTTATAAATTAAACGCGATAGGTGGCGCACCGCTACCCGCAAACGATTTACCCTCGGAGTGCACCGACACGCTCGTACATACGGAGATAGTCCTCTACACCGGAATTTGGATATTAGCTGGCTCGCTGTCATCGGTCATGGATCGGTAAAACACCCACGTTCGTTCATCCGACTGCATTATTTATTCGGTTATTTATACTGGCGAATGCTGCCGTGCACCGATGCCAAAGCTTGCAATGCAACCCCACTGGGTAAACACCGCAGTAAACACAATTTGCTTTGCGTACACACGGCAACAACTTCAATTAAACTTCCCTGTGAAGTTCTTCAGGGCGATAGCACGCGCTCTCACTCCTCCATAATTCAAGACAGACTTTTTTCTCCTTGTACATTCTGAAAGTACAACTGCACAAGAATAGTCGATTCGAGTCCGGTAAGTAAAACTGGATGGCAGTTGGTCGGAGATGCAAGCGACATCCAGCGAGCGGTCGTCGGAAGATGATTCGGCCGAGATTGCTCGCACTGGCGCCATCTTCGAGCAGCCGTTCGTAGCTGCAGCTGCTATTGCTGGAGGGTAAATTTGTGCCTCCGAGCGGCTACGGATACACGCACATTTTTCAGGCCGTATCCAGCCTTGCGCCCGAAATTCACTGTAGATACGTTGAAATTTACAGCGTCAAATTCTTCCGTTACAGCGCTAAAGTGGGTTGTAAAGCGGGAGCAGTGATGATTGACTCAATTGTCTATTAATGACGCGTACAGTTGCTCTTGGCTATTTCAGGCTCATATCGCTCTCATTGCAAATAATATTGTATAATTGTTGGTAATTTGTTAAGCGATCATCCAAGATCGTCTTGCGAACGAAAGCACAAAGCCGTGACGTGCAGTTGGTCTTGATGTTGCACGGATTAGCATGAGTGACGAGTACTTTAATCGACAATAATTGCACAAGACGTGAGATATTTGAATTATAAATTCATAAAACTGCGTTTGAATCTGAAAGTGTACGTACATATACACATATATATACCTGCAAAAAAGAATTATGCGGTAATAATGGCTACGTTTGCACTTACAATGCGATCGCTGCGATAAAGATAATCGAGGCAAATTAATAACGGTGGATAATCATGCGAGCCAAGATTTCCATTGAAACAGTTCAATCATTGGCCATTTCCATGAATTAGAAATCAGACTAACCGTTATCGCATTGTTAGATCTACGTACTGCACGGCTATGTTTATTATTACATTTGTAGCTGTATAATAAAATTGACTTCGTGGCATGGAGTTTACAGTGCTGCTTATAAATATAAATACGTTATATCAATGAGAAGTCAGTGTGTATACCACCTCAGTCAAAGGTTAACGCTGATCCCGGGCAATCAAGGTATCGAGCCTCAGCATCAACATCATAAATCTCCTGAAAAGTTGCCGATGTATCCTCTATCGATCGCGCGCGAAACCCATATTCTGATCGATTACAGAAAATTGTTAATTATCACTTATTCCCTTTCCCTAGTAATTCGGTATACCTGTGCCCAATTATCGCATTAATAATGATGATTCATGCGTCTCTTTAACGCCCGACTACAAGATAGTAATCTTCGGCTTGAACTCCTTCTTTTTTCTTCCACAAAAGATAGTAACTTGCAGGCTTCTCCATTTGTAAAGATACTTCTACTTTTGTTTTCCCCCCCAATATTTGTGCTGCTCGTATAATTTCGAAAAGAGCACGCTACATTGTGATAGAAGTGCAGCAAACAAGTACTTTATGACAATAATGTACCAACAAGGTTAACCCGTCTGTTGCTCGCTCGCGCTACTTCATTTGTATCAAAATATCGAAATAAAGTGAATAAATAAAGTGATACCACGTGGAAAATGTTTTAAGAGATTTTATTTTATCATTTTATTTATTTCATGTCTAAAGAAAAGATATACATAGCAGCACTTAAAGCTATAAGTGAATGTTTACACCGGCTGCAAAAGCGCCAAGTCACAGCTTCCTAATTCATCTATACTCCGAGATTCGCACGGGGGACAAGTACTTAGCCGTTTAATGGTGTAATAGATAAGTTACCGCGATTAGCCGATATGGCGCGGCACCCGTGATAATGATAGCTCAACCGGACAATTTGTTCTTAATTATTCCCTTTACCAAGCGCGAGCATGGATACGTCCATCAGCGTCGACAACCAAATTGGCAACTGATTGAAATATAACTGCAAACAAAAAATTATGTCGCCTGCCCACATTCTTGACAGTTACTTCCTTTATTCGTTGATTGAGGGTCATTACCAATTTTACCTGATGGTGTTTAATTTAATGTTTGTCTACAATCATTATAATCAATCGTTGGATCTGGCAATACGTGTTTGATAATTCTCACAAAATTGATGGTTATTTGAATTTGCCCGTTACGTGTCATTTTGCGTGTTTATTAATTTTATGAGTAGTAAAAACCAGACCATCGTGCGGACAAATTACACTGCCGATTAAATTAAACTCATTATTTGACTTTTTAGAATGGTAAACTGTATTAGAATCTATAATTATATCATTACAGTTCTAACTTTAATAAATGTTTGTTTATGCTAAGCAGTATTTCCCTATGTAACTATGAAACAATGACTAGCAATGAAATGTCTTCGTAATTACATGTTATAAAAATCACGCAATTGCATTAACCATATTTTACTCAAAAATACTACTATTTTGTAACGAAATCGAGTATCGCACCATACACATCGTAATAGAAACAAAATCGTTTCCGTAGTTAACAAATTATTTCATATTTTAGCAACTCAACAGGAGTGTAAACGAACGGCATCCATGTCCACGTAACTCCAATTTCGACCAAAATTAGCTCTAAATTTGTTTATTCCAAGTGAAAGGCCACACAAGATTTTTTTGTTCGAATAATTTTGAGTTAAGTAAGCGTCACTCGTGGAGCATTTTGCGCATAGTACAGGAGTTGCGCAACCAACCGCGCGTATGCACCGTTTTTTATACTCTTTTTTTTTCATTTTAACGGATGCAAAAAGCCGCTCGCATACGTATTGCCCGTAAAACTTCATGGATTATTGCTCGTAGTTCTACTGCTCAGTCGCATGAATAAGTGCATACGTATGCATGCAGTTCCAAGAAGTAATATAGTATCCATGTACTTCTTGAATGCCAAGAAAACATTGTTGTGCTGTAACGTTGCCGACACATATTGGTAAATGTGATCTTACTCGACCATATCGTTCAATTTTATTTTTTTGATTTTATCGCTCTAAATTATTCCCTTCTTTCTTTATAAGAGCAACAGATAAGTTAAATATACTATTACAACATATTGAATGTATTGTGATTTATGGATTTACTAAAATCGAACGCACGGAAATCTGAAAACGTTTGATAGTTATGTTACATGACTACGCACTACGGCATATTTGCCACAGGTCGATTTCGTGACCTTTGGATTCATCAACTAATTAACAGCCTCAGTATCAACATCATATCAGTGAATATAAATAAAAAGAAATTTAACATCGAGTCAAACGTTTGATCGAATAAAGGATTTTCTCAAAATTCTATTAGTAAATTTGTTAACATAATTTAAAATTTATTTTTTGCATTTATTTATGCTGTTTAATTTATCACTCGATTAAAGATCCATATAAACAAGCTATAAACAAGTAGTAAACTTAACAGATGTGCTAGAAACGATTATCGCTCTACTTTATTCTGGTCGCCGAAATATTTTGATGACAAGGCTTCGATGCAAATAGTAGCATCTAGTGGCGATAAAGCAAACTCATGTTTTGTGCGATTTCAATGAAAATATTTATGGACAGTGTCGTTCAAGATGAAGTAATCGTGTGTTATCTTATTTGTACTCCGTGTTTACAAATGGCAATCATGTTCATAATTGCATGTACTTTAGAAAAGAAACCAATCCGAATTTCATGCACAAATAACTAAGAACGGTAATTTCAAAATAAATAAATTTTTCCCAGTGGCTGTGCTCAATCGGCATTGTTACTTGCTTGACCAATGGCCTGTTAAGCGCGTGCGGTGTATACCTACGTAGATATGAGGTAACGTATGTTCGTAATGGTCCTTGCGTTACAATTATTTTTTAAGTTTCCAATTGCTTGATTAAAGCCCCCGATTAATAAGAGGAGAAACAAATTTTTTAATGACAAAATTTTCACGTCCGAGATGTATTTCTCACGTGAATTTACTAAATTTATCGTTTACCTGATTGCAAACTGTGTGTATAGAGCATCAGAAATCCTTTGTAAGATGATCGAGCAGAAAATATTCGTGACTATGCAAGAAGAGCGTGGGTAGCGTTCGGGTCCGCGTCTCTCGGTGCCTTTCCCCTCGACCAATGAGATTCGGACGTGGGTGGCTATGTTGCCGAGGTGTGCGCGCGTTCTGTCTTTCTCTCTCGTTTCTGTGTGGGTGTGGACCGCTCGAGCTGCATGATTTCTTGTCGGTGCAGCATCCTCCAAGATGGACGCCCTCCCTCGCATGAGCGCGCTTGTAAATTTTATGGGCCGAGCCTTGTACTTCGTAAGTCACGAGGCTACGTGAACCATTTTTCGAAACCTCTTTTTTTTTAATTTGATGCCGCGAGTGGTAAAATCTCCTGCGCATCAACGATTCGTTGCTCGAAAATTTTTGAATAATGAAAAAATTTCGAGTGTTTAAATAAAAAGTTTAACGAATGGAATTGACAAACAATTTTTGATTATTTCATTAATAACACCAAGAAATAATAGTCGATTCCTGTTGTTATGAAACGTGTTTTTAAACAGTTTTTTCTTGGAAAAAAATGATTGCACCTTGAGTTTTAGTCATGGGCATTTACACTTGTTTTACAAGATATTTTGCTCATAATTTTAGCGACGTACGTGAGCGAACAGACGTGATTGTAATGCAACGTTCTCCGATCGAGGTGTGGTAATGTATCTTACGCGATACCAGTTTCAGATACTATGCTTTGTGCTTTTAAATTTTTAAACCGACTGCGAGAAATTCCCTTTCGAAAACAATTACCTGCGGTTTCAGTTACTTTGTCATGGGTTATTAACTTTTATGAGGTGGTCGCAAATCGACATCGACTTCAAATTAATTTTCATTGCCAGTTATTTGGATCTAATATAATATTCATAATTTTTCTTCAATTGAATTATATTTCATAAATTGAGCAAATGTAACACCGCAGTAGCCGTCTTCTAACAAATACCGCATAGCCTAAAAAAAATAGCATCTCCGCCGCAGCAGAACAACCCATAGCTAGTGTACTTTGCCATGCATCAAATTGCCGAGTAAAATAAAAATCTGTGGAAAATCCAGAAACAGTATACATACGAGCAAGCGCGGAGGAAAAAAAGAAAAAAGAAATTGCGTCGAAGAATGCAGTCACGAGAATGAAGTTGGCGTATCGGTGTATGTATGAAGTTGGCGTATCAGTGTATGTATGAAGGTCTCTTGTCGGTGCGCAAGTGGTACATAACACCTCGGTTCCCAGGCAAGGACTCTCGCGGCCATGTCAGTTCCTTGGAAACAATTATGCCGCAGGATACATAATAACAAACTGTTTCTCTCTTGGCGCGCGAGCGGCGAGAGAGAGAGAGAGAGCATATCACCTACACGCATTTTACATGTGAGCCGCGCTGTGCTGCTGCTGCTGCTGCTGCTGCTGCAAAAGACGAATAGCCTCGTAAATCTATATTACCTATGCATTTTTGCGGTTCTGTTTTCCTTTTGCTCGCAGCGCACTGTCTCGAGAGAAAAGAGAGAGAGAGAGAGAGAGAGAGAGATTTATCGAGGTGGTGTCGTGGTTCGGTAAGTTGCCTGCGCCGAAATCGCCGTCAGCGTCAGCAACGCGATGGAGCGCTTTATCTGCAACATACGGAAAGAGATAAATTTCATCTGCTTAACATGGAGAAATTTTATACGCGAGATTTTATTCTTGTTCACCTTGCTAGTGATCAGGAATTGTATTTTTTTAATATAATGTAGTCTTCATTCTTTTAATAAATTATGTAATTCCAATAAGACCTGGCATCCATGATAGCTCATTGGTCGAAAATTGTTGAAAAATAAATTACGACTATGCTCAACACATAAATGAAATAAATAAATTCAACGTTAGTAATATTTCGCATAAATAAAAATAAGAGCCTCGAATCATGTAAGTTTGTTTCGGTCACCTGGAAGCACACACACGTCGAACGAGGCGATCTGTATATGTATATAATTATGGCCCAGTTCGATTCTGTGATTTGAAGGACGCCGATATATCACCTAAATATACTCTGGTCAGAGGTAAATAATCGGACCGGTCAGCAGCAGGCAATGCCGTGCCAATTGCGTGATACGCTTATGTACACGAGTGGCTCGTTTACGCAGAGAACGCGTCAACTGCCATTACAACGTCGTAACACGATAGACAGCCGACAATTCATTTGTGTAGCGCGCGCTAAATTTTTCAACCGAGCGTAAGTATACAGGACGGAAAGCGAGTGACACTTTTGCGGGGCGTCTCGGCGGCTGAAAATGGCTCGCGCGTGCCGCTTATTTCGTTCAATCGGGCCAATTTGAGGCGAGCCGCATTCAAGTCTTTATTGCTGCCAGGGTATCAATTGTTGAAAGGGCTTTGTCAGATCTACATAAGCGCTGGCCGGATGACTATTTTAGTAGCAGCGCGGGGATATATACGCAGAGAGCTGCAACAAAGTACGTAGGAGGCGTCGTTCCACAGACGATGGGCCCGCGGGATCGCAAGATGGCAGCGGCTCAATACTCGAGCAAAAAGAGCGAGCGCAGCGAATATCTAAGAGATGGTCGACGGAGATGGCGTCCCGTAGAAGAACAGCGCTCGGGCTGCTCTTGCGCGCTGGATCGGTAATAAGCCAATAAATCAGAGTATCTCGCCGGCGCAATTACTCTCTCTCCCTCTCACTCGAGCGAGAAAGAGAGCCAACCCCGCGCTTCTCTCGTAAATATCGAGCTCGCGCACGGCGCGGCGAGGAACAGTTTGGGGTTGGCCGCGCGATCTTTTCCTCCCAAGTTGTCTACCCTGCTACTCGCGCGCGCGCGCACACGTATACAGAGATACTGCTATGAGGTCTGCTCCCACGGGCGGCGGACTTAAGGTGATTTAATTGCTACCAGCGAGCAATCTGTTAATTTAGGAGTGTCAGCCTGAGAAAAGGAGCTTGTGGGGGGCAATTATTGCCATACGCACCGACGAAATTACACGATGCCCAGTTTGCCGAAAACAGATTCGTATAATTTACTTTGGATCCCGTCGCTCGCTCCCTCGCTCCTCTCCCACTGTCTCTCTTTCGTCTTGTAAATACGCCAACCGATAAATACACTGGCCCGTAAAAACAACCACGTTGTCCGACTAGTTCGCTCTAAATAATAGAGGTGTGCCGAACGATTTTACGGCACGAGCGGAGCTTCGACGCGAACTGCTGCCTGTGAATCGAGCTTTGGTCCACGATATCATTCCGGCTGCTCAAGCAAATGTACCGACACTCTCTTCGAGCTTCATCATCTCAGATATAACCATTGTCACTGAACCTAAACGAAGAATTACAATCGTTACCCATCACGGTGCAAGCAATAATTCTTTTCGCAATATTGTCACTGGACTAGTGCCGCGTGCGTCAATTTTTCTTCTTCTCAAATTACCTGCTCGTTCGAAGTCGATGCATAATTTAGAAAGAAAAATACAAAGCCAAAAGACAAAAGCGAAGCGGTAATGACTTTCCGATAATGCTTCGGTGCGTCGTCCGCCCCCGCATGCTACGACTATAACCAGCGAGCTAGTAGAGTAACGAGCGCTTGCTGCAGAAAAATCGGTACTGCGCTGCGCTTTTTCGTTTTACCGCGAGAAGAGAAAAAAAAAAGTAGGGTGCGAAATTATACGTATAGGTGGCATTGATGAATGGCCGCACAGTCGAGGATTTCGATAGAGCTGCATTCGCCCGCTCGCGTATAATAATCGTCCGTTCTCTCAGAGAACCAACTTGAGGTCTTTTTCTTCCACTGCCTTTGACACGCCACTATCACGTTATACTTAGATCCTCCTCATGAGATATGCAATACGAGACTTGGTTATTGTCGTTGATTGCTATGGAAATACAACTTCCGAACAATTTTGGTGGTAACATCAAAACAGATATTACCCATATTTAGATATCATTTTCATTATTTCTTTCCATTTATTGGCTGCCAATTGTATCTAGCTAATGATTTATGTATTTTATTATACAGGCAGTAACATCCAAGTCACTTGTAACTCACCCTCAACCATGTCAATAAAGACTTGTAAAACTAAGACATTTACTTATCACGCGGAAAGGACTCAAATAATTGAACAATTTTACAGTTAACTTGTCCTAGAAAATAAGCGTTGAAAGAATAATCGTATGTTTTACAAATAGAAAGTCAATATTTTAATGTAACGTTAATTACTTAGACGAATTAATAACTGGTATTAAATAATTACGTACTGTTAAGATAACCATCTACAAATGTTCTTTTATTTTTTAATTTTATTTATCTAATTTTTGCATTTGTAAGTCTGGTCATAATTGAAAGACTTCAACTCGATTGTCTCGCCACAAAAGTAACAGAGCGGCACTTTTTTAGTAATTGATAGAGAAACGATAGGCTCTCGGCCGACACAATAACCCGAATCAAAACAACGAGGCAGTGAAAATATGAGCATAGCAAAAAAATAGTCGGAAAGTAGGCTTGTGTGATTATGCACGCGTTATCAATCGTACAATGGCACAACTCGACACTGCTCGTTCGCGCCAGAGTGGAGAAAGAGCGCGCGCGCGAGAGAGAGAGAGAGAGAGAGAGAGAGAGGGAGCGAGAGAAGGGGGCTGCGCGGGTAAATAAATCTTCCATTTGACGGACGCGCCGCCTCCGAGGCGCTCTCTCGACCAACCAAAGCCAAGCCAACGTGGGCGACGCCCTCCCAGCGTACTCTCTCTCTCTCTCTCTCTCTTTCTCTCTCTCTCTGCCGCGAGCAACCGAGCGGCATTTGCATGTCATTTTAAAAAACGAACCTAAGTATGTTGCCGTTGTTGCTCCCGCTTATAGAAGAGATCAGTCACCCACGATCTACGCGCTGATTGTTTTCGCATTTTATCATCGCTGAGTCACGATCTAGATTTAACAACGCTATACAAATAACAACTTAATTGCCAATATATAAAATTTCAGTTCATATAAATTTTTAATTTTTATATCTGCGTGCAGATATAATACCAAAAACTTTTATTTAAGTTACAAGTTTTTCTTTTGAAGAGAATAGAAAAAGAAATAAAGTCTGTTTTGAAAATATTAGCTGTAAGCGTTGTTTTACACGCTAGTTTTATGTATTTTGATCTTTTGGTTATTTTTATTTCCATTTATGTTTTTTTATTCATGTATGTAGTTTGCTCTCACGATGCGTTTTATCCTAGTTCGTTGGATCGCCGTATATGCCGCATTAATTTAATCTCTTAGCCACAACTGAGAATATAAATTATAACAAATATCAATGTGGCAACTCTCGATTTGGAGTGTTTTCTTAACTTTTACACTGGACCCGAAACTTTCGTCCCTATTTTTATCATCGTTTCCTTTAGCGTGATGCTTTAGTTGGAACTTGTTTTCGGCTTTCTCCTACCTTCTATACTTTCTTGAAATAAGATAGTTTAGCTTATGCTATTGCTGCATCAGTAAAAATCAGTTGGCTGAAAGTCATTGACCAGCTTGTACATTATCAGTTGTACCAAACAGCTTTTTTCAAATAAACGGGTTTACTTCCCATTACATTATAATCAAAATCGCACTAGAGTTTTATGCTTTATTGATAACTATTTCGATCAAGTCTTCTACCAAGAGTATTAAAAAAGTGCTACTGAACATACTAAGAGAATTAATAATCCTTAGTAAAAATTACTACAAAACATACTCTGACTGCAATAAAAATTGCTGTTTAACATAGTAACGTTTAAATGTTGGAAGTTTTACTATGTAACGTAGTAAAATGTACTAGAACCCATAGTTATTACTACAATGAACGGAACACAGGAGATTAGCTCGATAAATTTTACTATGTACATAGCAGTTTTTACTGCTTCGGGAAACTAAATTAAAATGTTTGATTCGAATCACTTACGTTAATCTTGAAATTGTTTTGGAGTAGAGCGTATGCGATTCCTCAATACATTACCGTTATTACCTATACATATATATATATACTGCAGATCTTATCTATTTACTAGTTCATAAGTGACATGCTGTTCATCCATTAGCAGCTTAACAGCACGAACTTTTACATGCACGATTCAGACTAACATTTTCGTATATAATAATCGAACATTTACTCTGTCACTCACGAGTATTGAACCACCATCAACACATGGTCCTTGCAAATTGTAAAATTAGCAATGTGTAGTTGCTAGTACGTACATACTAGGGACTTCAATCCATCCCCGGTAATTTTTGCTACGTTCATTGTAAAAATGTTTCAAATCATAATTTTTACTGGGTATTCTAACATATATTATTCTATATTTTAATAATTATTATAACGTAATACTTTCTATTGTAGTCTATAATAATTTTTATTATTTGTTACAATTAACTTTTCAATATCGCCATGTAAAAATTATTATGGCCATAGTAGAAATTAATAAAAGTGTAATAAATTTTATGATGACTCGAGTATATCCCACGGTCACTATGTTTTGTAGTACATTTTACTGCAACCGTAGCACATTTTATTATAGCCATTCTCTCAGTGTACGGTTATAAATATAAACATGCTGAAAGAATAGGACGTGTAATTGTATAAATCAGCGAGTGAAGCTTAGAGCAAAAATAAGATTGTCTATCTTGATTAAACTTTCAACGTCTGTCTGCACGCGCATAGTTACTTTAGTTAGCAAAGGGGTTATGCTGTGTGGCTTTGTAAATGCATTATTTAACATACTTTACACCAAGAAAATTAAAAGAAAATTTTTATTTCAAGATAGTTATCTTCGTGTAAAAATGTATTTCAATTTACTGCCAATCGACAAGCAACTGTTACTTCACACTAGCTGATCTATGGTTTTTTATTTTTAATTATATTTCATATTAAAGTAATGAATATGAAATATATTCAAACGTTTACTGATATTATCTACAGGTTCTTTCTTACCTACATTTATACCGGATTCCGTTAACTATCTTAAGATGAATGACAAATAATGGGAGGTTTATCTTCTAATTGATCGAATAATTACTCGAAAGCCATTGTTCTTTGTAGAAAATAAGTTTTCATTGAGATAATAATGTAGGAGGTCAGGATTATAATATGCATGAAAGATAGAAGGCTTATCACAGCCTGTCTGCAACCCAAATATCTGACATTAAATTAAAATTCGTTGGAAAAGTTATAGCAGTCCAATCGTATAGCGAAAGATAATCGACTATCCACTAGAAAAAGAAGAAGAAGAATCTTCGTCGAGCCGTTCCATTTTATTCCACGCGAGAGCCATTTCTGTTTGGGCAACATTATGCCGATTCCCATCCGCGAATCGCGTGTCTCGACGGCATCTATTCACTGGTCGCGCCGTAGCTGTGGCGGCGAGTAAATTCGCGCAGCTGGGCTCGCTGCACGCACAGGTGTGGGTGTAAGCCTGGTCGGCGGCGGCGCGCGAGCCGCCTCGAAAAGTCCTCTCGTCACGAATGTGTTGGCCGCGCGCGTGAATTGGCCCGACCGCAGGATATTTTCGAATCGCACGCGACCTATCGGTTTTCGAGGTTGATTTCATTAATCACCGAGCCCGATCGCTGCCGGTAAACAACGCACGGCCGCGATAAATCGGCCGACGTGGCACAGAATTTTGGCTGCTTTGTCCGTATATGCGGCTCGTGACGTATCGGCGCCCTTGGAAAAGCCGCGAGCATGCAGAGCGCATAAGTTATGCGAGGCGGCTTGTAGCCGCTGCATATTCATCGCATGCACGCTTCATAAAAGTTGGCCGGTCGGCTGGACTGGGCGGGGGCGGTGGCGGCGGTGGCCGCGGTGGCGGCGGCGTGGCAACCGAGGAAGGAAACTCTACAAGTTCATAGCGCCGTTGCTCTGTGCAAACACGCCGCCGCGCGATATCCGCGCCCACGAGGATGCCTTGGTCGCTAAGGCACAGCTTTATCGCGCGGAGAATGCAAAGTGCTTTTTAAAGCTTCCTCTAATAAAATAAAGCGCGCAACGACGTGCGCGAAAATCAGATACTGCTCGGCGTAAAAAGCGCTGCGCTGTGCACAAATCATTCAAGAAGGAGAAAGAGTCTACGCGAGCGAGCGAGCAAGACTGTAGATTACTATTTTTATCAGCCCGCGCGCGCGAGAGAGAGAGAGTTTAACAGTGCCGGCCGCGTACGCTCTGCCTGGCTTGCTCCGGCGCGGCGGAGGTCGTGCATCACTTACCGCTGGCAGGATAATAGCCCCCGCGCCTCCAGACTGAGAGAGTCCTGGACCGGTGATTGATAGACGCGCGTCGCCTCTCCGCGTTCCCTCTCTCTGGCTCTCTCTCTCTCTCTCTCTCTCTCTCTGCCCCTCGCGTGTAAGAATCCTGCGCCCGCGCGCCGCGCGCACAGCTCTCGACGCCGAAAAATCGAGAGAGAGAGAGCCACTACCGGGCTTCCACTCGATATCTCTCGCCCCCGCGCACACGAATTGCGAATGTAAGTATGGGTTTAGCTTGCAGTAAGCCGCACGAAAAGGAGGAATAATTTTCGACCAGCACGTGATAGACGACCGTCGATCCGCTCTGACCGGGGCACTGGGTCCCAAAGCAGGCCAGCTGCGCTTTCTACGTACCCTGTTCCTTCGCTGTCGATTTTGTTCTTGCAGCTCTCGCATATCATTACAACCTGCGCCCTTCGCGCGCCACTCCTCCGACCTTCCGATCGTCAGCGCGAGTCCCGTCAATAGTTAAACAAGTCTGCCGAAAAATTCCCCAAATTGAGGAGTGCCCTGATTCGCGTCTACGTTTTTATCGAATTATTTGGAATCGTGTTCACGCCTGCCCTTGGAACGGTATGCTAAATGGATGAGATGAAACGCGAAACCGATTATTCAAACGTCGCACCAAGTTATCGTCGCACCGACTGAAATTGAGTTCGAGACGGAATACCAAACGAGAAAATGGCCAACGAATCGATGAACTCAATTTAAAATAGAGCGTGAACTTACTATAAAAAAAAGTCCCGAGGCGCGACTGCATTTCCAAGAAAACAAGTAAACGTAAAAATGAAAATGGAGCACGGGTGCGAGGTTTTGCACGGCGCGCACAGCGTGTACGCTCTGCCTGTATGTCGCTCGCATCGGTGGCGTGCCAAAGTGAATTTACCTTCGCTTTTATATATACAGCTAGGTGTATGCATACGAGAAAAAAAAGTGCAGACGGGGGCGAGCGACGAATGCTTTCCGGCGACGGTGTACTTTCTCAACACGCACACGGCAAAAGAATATTTTCGAGTCTATCGAAGCTGAGGCAATATTACTAAAATGTTTTGATAAATGTCAAGCAATTTTGCTTTGGTCTCCGTGCAGCTTAAAAAAGCTGAAACTGGTCCGAGTCTGTCTGTCTCTCTCTCTCTCTCTCTCTCTCTCTCTTGAAAGTCTTCATCATTTTTCAGGCCATAAATCGCAAGGGCAGGGGTTGCTCTCGTAAATTTTTTATGTTGTTTGGGCGCGTGCAATCGAAAATTTAACAAGCATAGATCGTCCGTCCCTCACGTGGTCGGTGCGCGCGGAATAATTGCGCACCCCCTCAGGATGATGAGCGGCTATGCGCGCGGCTATGTCGGCGAAAGAAAGTGGGCCCCCAAGGGGTATTAGCGATCGAGTCTCTCTCTCTCTCTCTCTCTCTCTCTCTCTGCCAAAGCAGACTGTCTTGACGCCACATAATGGAGCCGAGCTGAGTAGAGCAGGCCGATTTTTTTTGCGCTCCACAGCTATACACGGATAATTGGGCATAATACCCGGGTTTGCGTAATTGCGCTCCCCCCCCCCCCCCTCCCCCTCTCCCGCGAGAGGCGAAGGGCCTTTTTCGGCCACGAGCTTTCGCAGAACCTGAACGTTCCTACGTTTGTTTCGTGATGCCTTTCTGCTGTGTTATTACGCGCGCTATAGATAGAAATACACCGAGAAAGAGAGAGTGAGAGAGAGAGAGAGAGCCTCGAGGGCTTGCGCCCCCAGATACACCAAAGAGCTGAAAAAAAGACGCGACCGACGCAGAAAGTCTAGGCGCGAGAATCGCCGCGACACTATATACACTCCGTCTGAAGGATCTTCAAGGTTTTCACTGCAGACACCGACTGCTGCCTTCGTTTTTTCGTGTTCCTTCTGCTCGCGATGCTTTTGCCTTGCTCTCTATTCAAGGCCCACTCGCTCCCAGTCAGCCAGACAGGATACTTTGTTGTCTGTCCCATTGAGAAATTGGCCCCAAATTGCACACGCCTGATTGCTCATGTTTCTCCATGGATCAACAACGGCCCCCAATAAGTGTAACTGTCAATGCTTCAATGGTCTCTCCGCGCTGGTCACTAAACTCCTGTGGTTTGTTCATTTGAACTGCCAAACAAATATAGTAATCAGATAGACTGGACTTTACAGAGAGCGACAACGGCGTTAAACGTCGTTGTTGAATAAGAGAATAATACTTGTAAACATCGGCCATTATACTCTTATTGCATAAACGCAATATTTCTTCAACGCTCCTTTCCTTCAAATGGGAAACTGCGTTACAGAATCTCAATTATCGTATCAAAATAGCAATTACCGTGTCGTTGCTTTACGAGCATTCTATTAAATGTTCAAAGCAAAAAGATAGGAAGCAGACAGAATCGCGGATATAATAAAATTGGTTTATTAGTGATATAAAGTGAGATAGCAGTAGTAAATATTTAAACACATAGAATTAAAGCTCGAAGCCACCGACAAATGTCGCGATTGAAGTTAAGCAGCTGCAATTTTCAGCTAAAACCATGTAATTCCCAATTGTTTTAGGACTGTTGTGTTAATAGTCGCTCTCTGTCTCTCTCTCTCTCTCTCTCTCTTTCGTTGCTGGCGCGCGCGCTCGCGGAGCGTATTATTTAGCGACGGCGCGAAGCGTAAAAGGATCCATTTTCCGGGATATCTCTGTATTTAACATTAATGCCTATGCATGTCCGAAAAAGCAAGGAGCCCGCGCGCGCGCCTATGCCTACACGTGCGCCGCCGAACAACACAACAAATTGCACCACTTCGGTTCACGAGCGGGCCTTAATTATAAGCGAAGCCTTTTTAACCATTAGCTCCCGCGAGCGAGCGAGCAAACGCGAACGCCTTCACGGTAGTAATCAACCGCTTAGGACTTTGTGCACCGAAGACAAGCCAAAGAGAAAAGAAAGAACTCGTCGGGCGATTCTTCCTACTTAAACAATGAGCCGATCTCCGCTGTTCGCTCGGTAATACCCAATGTCCCGGGCGGCAGCTCAAGCTGTGTTTTCAATTAGGCCTCGATGGCGCCAAGTGCGCCGTGCCAAGCGCTACAAAAAACTGCTTACATTGCAATTATCCTCGATGACAGTCCTTCGATCTAACAAACAATTATTCAGCGCGCAAAGAGGACCCGCAACTGTTGAGATTCGCAACGTAAGTGGACGAATCAGATAGCATTAGTTGCGCGGAAATTCATCTTATCGGCCGATTTCTTCTCGTAACATCTACCAGCGAGAAGGTGATTGCTTTCGATGATAATCAACGCGAACAGTTCGAATAAAATGAAACAGGACAGGTTCATTGCGACTATCACGTGCAACTGAAGAAACAACCGCGAAAATATGTCCAGGTCGGACGGCGGCTGAACATATTTTCAACGCAGCCGTCCGACGGCAGGCGCTGCTAGCGTTTCTGGCAGAACGCGAGACAGCAAGCCAACTGAGCGTTACAAATTAGCCGATATAATCAATTAGCGAGGAGCTTCCGGGTTGTGGTGCTCGGTGACACAAACAACACGTGTTCTCGTGAAAATTTTCGATACAATTAGAGAAACAGCCGCTGGTGTACGACGTGGCCGCAGCCGCGTGCTATGCCACCGTGGCATGGGTATCCGACGGATGCCGCCAGCTCCGGCCGCTAGCGATACAATTTTTGGGTTTTTCGCCGTGGTTTTGTACGAGCGACATCTGGAACGGCGCAAGAGTGCGCTGAAAAGTTGTTTCCGTCATTAAGTTTTTTCAGTTTTTAATAACATTTTCATAACGCGTTTCAAAGTGAAAAGGCATTATTTAAACTTTTAATATATCCACTTCTATACTTCAAGACTGTTATTGTTTTTGTACGTTATTGCATAATAAATAAATTATAGGTGTTCTATTGACCAGCGAATCAAGTTTACAACGAGCGGTCTGAATTGTACCGTGACAACGCCAGTCTTTCAAACATGACATTGCACTATCCTTACCAACGCTTACTTTTCAAATGTCGATGTTGAAGGCACTTCCATATTGCGTGCAAAACTAGCAGAAAGTATTTGATCATCAATTTTTGCAACTTATTTATTCGCCTCGTTCAAACACAAACGTCATCTTAAAAAAGGATATTCTCTTTTTTTGGAAAAGTGACTTTCACTTTAAATCAAATAATTGTTTTAAATATCATCCGCGTAAGTGAATATCAAAAAGAGCATCGTGGACGTGCAAATAAAAGATTTACAAACATTCATCAAGTTACCTAATTGGATCTCATAGAACTGACAAGAAATTGATTTGATCGAGAGCATAGTGCTGTTGTCGTTCGTCCAAATAATTACTCGCGATAAATCAAATCGAAGACACATTTGGTTGATTTTTTGGCGGAGCCACTTTGCCGTGCGGAGTAACACCTGACATTTAGGTCAGAATCTAGCGCTACAGCTAGCCGGTTTAAGGTAGAATGAAATCGATTCGAATCCTTCCTAGGATTCGTTCATTGGACACAATAAATTTGGCATCGGAGCCCGAACTATATAATTCGTAGTCGGAAGAGGAAGTCGGGCGCACATCAAAAGGTCAGAAGGCAGATGTCGGTTCGCTCCTTCTCTCTCTCTCTCCTTCTCCATATCCTATCTTATATATAGAAAAATCTTATAGTGCCGAAACTATATCTCTGTGTATATACACTGTACGCGCGAGCGAGCGGACACTATGATTATATCCGCATCTGCCGCGACTCGGGGACTGTAATTAGCCGCGTCGGGCTAAATGCCTCGTATATTCCGTCATTTTTACGTTTCTTCAAGAGTGCTAGCTCTCGATTTCGAGGCGGCCTCGAGTCATTGTGTGCGTCGTTAAGCGCCAGTGAGTTTTCGGAAGGACCGACGCCGGCATCTGCCCATCGCTTTACTTCTGCGGACGCAACGTCGCGCCAAAAGCTGGACGCCGTGTACACTCTTCTCTTTTCGTCGATTTTTTTTGTCACTCAAGCGCCTTCGTATTAATGCTAAGGCCACACGCAGGCGTGACTGCCCAACGATGAATATTCTTGGCTTACAAATATACGCTGGGCGACAAACTGCCATATGGGGTTTCATACGCTGAATGACTAACTCCGTTTGTTTACCCTGTCGTATACTTAGTAATTCCCATGTGCACACCGTTTTATTCATTACTTCGGTTGTTTATTTCGCTGTCCCCGGATATAAATATTTCATCGCAGCTTGCTCGAAAGACAATTTGGACCGCGAAACGCCTACCTACACAGTTTTCTCAATATTATACCTGTCCTGAGCATCAAAGCTTGAGTTTAAAAATACATTACCGAAGTAAATTATGTCAAGGAAAAAAACGTTTAGTTGTTCTTGTAAAATGTTAATGCGAGCAAAGCCTCGAAGTTGCTGTACCATAATATGAATATTCACAAATATGTATAAAGATTCATAAAAAAAGAGGGAACAAAAACTTGTGTATGCGTTGAATACGTTAACAGCGTAATTTCATCAACTCTATGAACATTTTGCCTAGCGTGTTCTACTTATGCGTGCGTGTTAGATTATTCTCTTTTCATCAAAGATCAGTTTGAAGGTAGTCGTTTGTGGTGAGAAAAATACGTCGATGATCGATTTGTAAGGAGATAAAGGCGAATCTATACGAACGAGCGACACAGGCGATGTTGGCGCACACAGCGGAAACTGGTCGAGCGTCGTTGATCGGTAAGGGGCTTCCAATTAGATAAGGGACGCGAGTAGCCGCTTATAAAGCGATTAACGCACTTGTCGACGGTGGGCCCTTGCATTATAATAAATTAAATGCAAAAGGAGCACGGCGAATCTGCGCGCAGAATCGGTAGTCGCGCGCAGCAGCGGCAGAGGCAGGCTGCGAGGAATTTGGCGAGGATCGAGTTGGATAACTAGGATGCGGATCTTATCTGCAAGGCTCCCTGACGCGAACCTGTCCGGAGGCGAGATACGCGCGGGCATCTCATGTATACAGTCTCTCTATCTCTTGAGCCACGCCTCCTGCGGCCGCGTTATTTACCTCGACGCGCTTTTTATTGCAGCGGACGCACGGCTTTTTTTCTGAAAGCCCGGGAGCGACGGCACATGCGAGGGCAAGCGGGAGAGAGAGAGAGAGAGAGAGAGAGAGAGAGAGAGAGAGAGAGAGAGAGAGAGAGAGGGAGGAAGAGAGGCAGGAAGATTCGCTCCTGGAAGCATCAATAACCACGTCTCTCCCTCTCCCCCAACTCTCGACCTTCTCTCCTCGCCGATTTCGTGATCTCGACATTTTTTCTGCCGCGAGTCATCTCTCGCATGATGCACGAATATTCTACCCGAGTAGGAGGATGCTGCGTGATGCACGAGCACGCACCAGACGGCCCCACCAGTCGAAGGTTGAATTCATTTTCAGACCGAATAATTGCCCAGCGGCAACGTATGCCATGTGCCAAAAATCCCGGGCTTTTTGCACGCGTCTTCCTCCTCCCCAAGCGCCCGGCACGTCACGATTCTTTCACGCGATTTTTCCCCACGTGAAGCAAACATCTCGCGCTGTTCGATTTTTCGCCTCGGCTCGCAACAGCCTCGTGTGCAAAGTATTCTCACGTGTAAACCCACACACCGAAAGAGCAAGCAGAAAAAACAACGAGAGGGAGCGGAGAGATGGCCGAAGAGATATGCACACCCCCGTAAACGCGCGGCAGCATCGCGCGTATAAATCTCGTGGCACGAGACAGTGATGTTCGCGCATTCCGCCGCGCCCCGTCTTAGGTAGTAGCCGCCACACGGCTGTTTCGAGAGAGTTTGGCAAAACGAGATAAGAGAAAGTCGGCCAACGAGCAGCAGCAGCAGCAGCAGCAACAACGGCAGCGGCAACGGCAGCAGCCGTCAATTAAAATATACGCGCAACAAACCCGCCCCTCGTGACCACGAGAACTGCCCAGGGCCTTTCGCAACTCTTTTCGATAGCGCACTCGTGCGAACTCGCCCCCCCCCCTCTCCGAATGTTGTGAAATAATCGACATTTTCGTGTTCGCATCCAGGCTTTATTCAATACAGCGCCTACAAGCGTAGCTACAAATTCCAACCGTCACAGCACATTTGCACTCGGGTCGATCGTTGACCACGACACACTGATAGCAATCACAGCACTAGATGCACGAGTAAATGAATAAGATGATCCCAGCGGGCAAATAAAGGTGCAAGACACTGGCGGAGCGACTGCAGGTGTAACGCGCAGCGGGAGTAGGCTCGGACTGATCTCACATAACAACGGCCGATAAAATTGTTGCGTTTCCACCAAAAATTATCCTCGTCTTTACCCCGTCCCTCTCGCTCATTTTTTCGCTGCGTAAAAAGTACAAAATTGTGGTAATTTAGCCCCCACCAATCCGACTGACCGCTCTCTCTCTCTCTCTCTCTCTCTCTCTCTCGCTCTCTTCCGAAGCTAAGGAAGGAGCGTACGCCTGCCTTGCCAACCCGAAGGCAAAACGAAGGGAGGACGAGAAAGGAAAGAAAGAAAAAGACTTGCTCGCGCACACGACAATTACGCCTCCGACACTGCCCGCAACTTCTCCTGCGCGCACTTTGATTCTTATTGTTAAAGTATTCGATCGGCTGACCTATCGCGACCGCTACTACTTGTCGCTGGGCGAATTTCTCGCTCGCAGCCTTTCCGCAACTGAGTGGGTCTTGCTGTTCGGTGGTCCCGGGTTTACACGAGCGATAGCGGGAAAAGGGGAGGGCGAGCTATGAAATTAGCGTAATCGCGATCAAAATTACCTCTCTGTCGATCTCGCCAATGGCGTAGGTCGCCGCCGCCGAGCTCGAGCGCGCTTCGCCGCGGCCATCTTGGCTCCGACATAGGGATGCGCTCTCTCTCTCTCTCTCTCTCTCTCTCTCTCTCCGCTCGTCTGCACGTTGATTGATTCGATTCGCTCGCGGAAACCAAATAAAAACGCACGCGGCCGTATGAGGAATTCGCATGTCCTCGGGCAGATCGAAGGTCGTGGCGGCTTCCGTTGCAGCTCGTCCTCCGCGCACGCGAGACGTGTAATTATCCGCGAAATATTTGATATGTGTATAAGCGGATGGCACGTTGCGTCTTTGCCCGCGGGACTGAGAGCCCCGCCAAAAAATCATCTCGAGGGATATGGCTGCGCCCCGTCGGTAGCTCCACAACGATTATTAAGGCTCGTTCATTACCACCGCCCAAATTAGAGGACGCATCCTCGTGCTGGCTGCGCCTAATCGCGCCCTACTCCCGCGACGTGGCAATGCCGCCGTACGAGCCAAGCGATATGCCCCTCGATGTACACGCGGAGATAAAGGGCTGCGATGGCGCGGCCAATTAATTAGGATAAGCTGCGTGCATTCTGATTACATTTGAGACGATGGTGTGTCGCTGTTCTGTGTTGATAAATTAACCGGATAACTCTGGCGGCAGTGTTACCAGTAGAGCCTTTCAATTTAATTTCGGCCAGAGACTCGCGCTCGCAAGCGTTGGCTCGGGGGTGGCAACCACGAAAGCCAAAAGTTTTTCGGTAGAATTCCTTTATCTCCTGGAGCGCCGACGCGCAGAAGCTAGCTCACCGAGAGGACTCACAAAGGATCGGGTCTCGAGCGGGCACCACGCATAATTACAGGGGGCAGCGAGAGGGAGAGAGAGAGAGAGAGAGAACTGAGCAGCGCGGTGGCTAGACGGACGACGATGCCCAAGGCGGCGGCAGCAACGGCAACGTAGCTTCTCGCATGCACGAGACGCTCCGGTTCCGTCTGCGTGTCTGCCGAGCTCCATCGGCAAAAATCGCCGATGTCGATTGATAAACGCCGTTTGTAAAATGCGACTATACCTGCTCCGAGATGCACACACGGAATATTAACGTGAGCTACAAAACAAGCAGAGTTTTGTCGGCATCTTCAGAAATTTCTTGATTTTCTTTTCGATCGTTTTATCGGTTCTAATGGCTTTTACAATTGTGCAAATCTCATTTTACTTTATTCGTTGTCCATACTGTACAGCGTTACTATAAAAATGTTTAAAAAATAATGATCTGCATGATAACAATGGAGCAGTTTCGGTTCAAATAGTTTATGAAATTTTCACAATACTTTCAGGAAATTGTTCTTATAAAAAGTATATTACATTAAAACAACGCCTGAAAAGTAGCTTTTTTACATTATAACATATTTTATCTCAATATGTATCAATTTTCATCTTCTACTTTTACGCAAATTATGAGCAGACGATGATGGCACTTGTAAAATTTTAGTGAAAACTCAAGCTTTTGAGAGCTCGATTCCGTTGAAATTACAAAAAATGTATAAAAAATGGTGATAGAATGAATTGTCAGTCACCCAACTATTCAAAGTTTTATGATATACGTAGAAAATCGTTTTTAATTATGAGTAAGAAGATCGACTTTCTTGTCGTCTCACGTCCATAAGGGACTGCATTCATTTCCTTTGTCAGCATGAAAATTTGGTTTTTGCGAGCAGCTTCTTTGTTCATGTTAAATATAATTGACAAAATATCGAGAATTTCTTAAAGTCATTTGAATAAAAACTTAAATGCATTACCCCGAAAAAATTTGTCGTGCAGATTGTTACATTCGTTATTGACTATAAATTAAAGGCTAACAAATCATTATTTGTAGGTTTTGCCACCCTCTCAAGATAAAAATAAACACTTTTCACTACGAACATACATTATTCAGTGAGCTATTCTACGTTACATTTCATTTGTTCGTTGTAAATGAAAATTTGCAAGCACTCTGTTTTAAACTAAAACAAATTTCATTTTAGCTTGTAGTCAGTAAGTTTAGCCTGCGGCACAGGGGTAGCCTTGGCTCCTTCGTTCCTCCTTCGCAAGGAGCGGATGACTAACTGCCTCTTTTCTTCGAAAAACGCGCGGTCTGCTTTGCATGTTATTTTACAAAAATAAACTAAATGCATTTTTCAGCTTTCACGTATATACTACGATATCGAACATTTCATAAGAAGTGTCAAACGCGATTGCGTCACGTAATAAAAAATTGAAAAATCTGTATTCTTCTCGCAAAGTAAAAAGTAGAAAAACACTTTCACAAATTGCATGAAAAAAAAATTCGTACGAATCACAAGCTCAAATGATATCTTACCTACTTAACTGCACGTCCATGTACAGTGGGCACTTGGCTATACAAAAGAAATAATGAAACGTTTATCAATCGCTGATCGTCAATGTCGATTGAAATTCCAATTACAAATGGGCGGTCGTTAGTGTCAAGTTTGTTGTAAGCCAGCACACGGCAAATGGACACGCGCGGCAGCAGCAGATAGTAAAAGTAGCGTGCTTGCATCGGGCCGATAATAAATAGCCGTAATCCCGGTCGAACATCCGTGACTCATTCGCATTGGGAAACATCAGAGACGCACGCGCATAAGCGGATGAACTATACGCTAGCCGCGTACGTTTACACGTACTGTTGTACTTATTTGCCGCTCGGATCGCGCGCAGCAGTCTGCGCTGCATGCGTACGCGCGGACAATACAAACTGCGATCGCGATATCGGAGATTTATCAGCCAGGCATTATGCATATATTCGACGATGGCCTATCTGATCTGCATAATGCACGGGCCGACGAACAAGCAGCGCGGAGGGAAGCAGGTTCGTTCAATTTTGAGCTACCGCAAAGGTTTCGTGAAATTCTTCATTACGAAAGCCAAGGAGAAAAGGGACAGCGTATAATTGGCCATACTGGGATGTCAACTCTGGCGGTCGGTCACTGGTAACTCAAGGCGAAGAGCGAAGCGCGTGCGCGTCCTAGAGAAGAAGCCACGCGTCGTTGAATGAGCTAATGAGAATGCAGTTTTCCGATAAGGCGCGAGCGACGAGCAAGATTCTGGCGAGTGATAGCGATGAGCGGAAAATATACGGCTGGCAGGCACGAAAATCGTCGCGGCGAACGAGTTCCGCCGAGGCGGCTGTATTATTGCGCGCGCGAGGGCTGCAGATTTTTAATAAATATCATGCATTCATAAATAGTCTTAGCCAGAACTATGGCCTGCGCTGCTGAGTGAATAATTGCATGCTTCAGGACATTTTCATGTAAGCTATTTATACACGGGCAGTTTATGTGCTGTACACAGATATAGAAGCAGCTAGGCGCAGTACTGCACCAGATATGTGTATATAGAAAATTCCGCAAAAATACGAGGCTAGCTATAGCGTGTCGCAAGTCGCCCTCTTACGTCTCCTCTTTTTTGCTACGAGATAGACGCGTTAAACCACGCGCCAAACTCTCTCACGTTCCCGGGGCAGCATGCCAAGCCTAATTAATTCTTGCATATCGCTCTTTTTGCTCTAACTTTGTCAAATTGACCAGTGCGGCCGTGCGTTGCTCACCAAAAGATGAAAACTGAGATTTTTGTCGCCCGCTTTGTTTACGTACGCAACCAGCAGCAGCGCAGCGATGATTATGTGCAGTATGGCATATCGCGTGAGCCAATGGGTTCGCGTGTAAGTCATAGTGTGCGCCAGCGATCACACCAGCTGCCGCGCTCTCCGCTGCCAGCCCACCTGACCGCGCTAAGAACAAATGCAATGACATTGCCGAGGCAAATTAATTAGCGCGTGACAGCTCTGCCGAGGTTGCGTTCAATGTTTGCCTCTCGCGTACGCTTTGTGCTCGCGGATAAACCGCACGTGCTATCGGCGGCCTAGTGATTGTTCTCCTCTTCATTACCGGCATTGCGAGTGGGCTTTATTTTTCGAAATGCTACTTCATTATGTGGCTATGGATTATTCGAATTCCGTTGTGTAAAGTTGCGTGCAATCAAGCTGGAAAATTGCTATCGGCAAACATCGTAAGTGAAAACGAGCTGCCGCGAGTAGAGCTATAGGCGAGCGCACTACTGCTAGCTACGCGTTCCAACATTGCGGTCTTATAGCAGTCCTCAAAACGAGTTCGCGTGCGCTCAACTAGAGAAAAAGAGAGAGAGAGAGAGAGAGAGAGAGAGAGAGAGAGTTTGTTCCTCGCGAGCGCTCGCCACCATCGCGAATCAGCCCCCTTTTACCAGCACAAATAGCCTCTAAGCCGCGATCGCACACGTTCGAGACACGCTATTCCTTTCGCCGCGGGAGTACAAAAAATCGAGTCCGCATGGAGAAAACAATCGCGGAATACGACGGCCCAGAGCGACGCCACTTTTTCCGAAGAGTTTCGTTCGCGAGAATTTTCAACGCCGGTGAAAGTTTGACTTATCGACGCGCGCGTCACCCGAGGGACACAAGTTTCGGTACCTTATTAGTATAATTCACGGCGGCGGCGTCCGCGCTATAAATTTCATCTACGCGAAAGCGAAAGCGCGAGCCCACGAATAAATTTACGTGCGGGGCTGCGAGCGGCAGCGGCGTCGTCGTCGTCCGCGCGTCGTCGACGCGCAAATCCCAACGCGAGACAACGCCGACTTAAAAACCACGGAGAGTTATGGTCTGCGTATATAGTTGGCGCGCGCTCGAGGCAACCGAGCAACGCGCGCGTGCATGCACGCTGCGCGGCTCGAAATCATTTTTCCGTTGTTTTATGCGCGAGATTTATTGGCTTTTTCAACGAGGAGTACGTTTATGATGGATACGGGCAAAATACAAGTTGTTCATGAGCTTTGTGAGAACGCGCTGCGCGGGAAACGTTGATGAAACGGATAAAATGATCGAAAAATTGTCTAACCACAACTGGACTCTATCTACTTAATTGCAACGGATAATTTTTTACAGCCTTGCGAGCTTGCTTAAAAAGAAAATACAAAAAAATGAAGGGCTAATATTATATATATATATATAATATTCCATATAATAGGCTGAGGATAAAAGCAGTACAGATAATCCTTAACTAGATGTCGAAAGATATAAAGGCGGAAAGTAAATGAGACGTAGCAGTTTGTAAGAATCGATGGTACAATCAGAGTTGCTGTTCCTACTGCTGCACTGGGCAATTGCACTGCAAGATCTCACTTAGCAATAAACTCATTGGTTTACAACCTCCGGCGGCGAGACTGGGCTTATCTGTGAACCATAGGCCCCAGCGCAACATCATTTCATCGCACTGACGATAAGCTGCAGCCGACATAAACTCAAACCCAATATAAATGGCCCCGGGGGTAAAACGGATGCCATGTAGTAGCCGCCGGCCGATCGGACACTGATAAGATGCGTCGCCCGGTGACAAAGGGCCCTGGATACGCCCACGCGCCCAAGATCGCCACCACCACGCAGGCGGGGGCGTGCATATTAAAATCGGACCACGGCAGCAGCCAACCTGCCTTTTCTCTTTCTCCCGTTTTATTTTATCTCGTTTTGGCTTTTGCCTCGTTCGCCAAAACTCGAAGAGACGACTTCTTCCGCTTGAAGCTTGTTTATCGCCACCATAGGTGCGCTTCGAGATCTTTACCATATCGGCAGAGATCTATATTGAACCGTTCAGAGAGATTGTCATTTAATTATTTCACTTTTGGCATTTTACGGGTATCACCGACCGAGTGCAACTTATTTGTACCTTATTTATAACAAACCTTCAGTAATTTCATGCTACTTAAGGTCATTGATCAAATTAATAGAAACAAATAATTTAATTATCTTTCGAACATAAATTTTCCATTAAAAATCTATCACGTGAAAGAAATGGTATGATTTCATTAATTGTCAGCTATTCATTGTAGAAGAGCCAATTTGAAAGCCTATGTGCTGCCATCTATATTCGACAATGAAAGAAGTTCTATCGAAACTCGAAACCGCAAATCGGAAACTGCTCTGTCACCTGGTGCCATCTATAGGAAATCCGGGATTTAGATTCTAGATATTTCCTGCTGCTTTACCATCCAATGCACTGTCACACAGCGCCCCAAGCCAAGCCAACATAACAAAAATGAACGCCTAGGTGTAAACACAGTGAGAACGCATAGCTTTTTTTAATTGTAAGCAACAAAGTGTACACGTATTTATTTTTCATGCAGTATTTCTTTAATTATCACGATGTTCCCTCTAAGCACACAAAAGAAACACTGGCTATTTAGTGACGAAAATGATATCGCATGTCTACGAGAAAAAACCAACGCTACCTTTATTGCTAAGCATGGCGCAAATATCTCTGTAAGTTTAATAATTATTATTTCCACGTTTTTTATAATATTTGTATTATTTTATATAAACATTATTTTATAATATTTGTATCTTTGGCATGTATCAACTTTTTTAAAACTTGTATACTATGGAAAAGCTTAGAAGTTATGTCATTATAAACACCAACATTATTTATTTATTTATTTATTTTTCTTTAATTCAGCCAGAAAAGAAAGAAAAACACTTCCTGTCTGTAGCGGAAGAGAGGGTTCTTCAAAGATTTTACGAATCTCAGTTAAAGGAATTTTGCAAAAGATTCGCTCCACCTATGCCGAAAGCAACCATTGCTACTGCGGTACATTACTTTAAAAGATTTTATCTGGGAAACAGTGTCATGGACTATCATCCAAAGGAAATATTAGTCACATGTGTATATTTAGCATGCAAGGTACATATTCTTTCAAAGTTTGTTATATTTACATTGAAAATCAAATTAAATTAAAAATTTGGTACTGCAGGTCGATGAATTCAATGTATCTATATCGCAGTTTGTTTCAAATATTATGGGAGATAGAGAGAAAGCTTCTGATATCATATTGAATAATGAACTTCTGTTGATGCAACAATTAAATTACAATTTAACCGTCCATAATCCCTACAGGCCAGTAGAAGGGCTTCTTATAGACATAAAGGTATTAAACTTGTTATATTCATTGATAGATGACTTTTTTCTATTATTATAAAATAAAATATTTTGTAATGTGTAGACTAGGTATAAAGGAGTAGATAATCCAGAAATCCTAAGGACATTCATCGATGACTTTTTAGAAAAAGTATTTCTTACAGACAGTGTTTTACTTTATGCACCTAGTCAGATTGCTTTGGCAGCAACGTTACATGCAGCATCAAGTATAAATGCTAATTTGGACAATTATGTGACAGAAATTTTATTTTCTGAACAACATTTACCAGCAATAATTGAAGCTGTTAGAAGTGAGTTTAAGATTTTTTCTTTACTCCGATGACATATGTCCTTTTACCAAATTTTTTTCTAATTAATACTTTTCTTTCCAGAAATCAGATCGATGGCTAAATGTGTAGAAGTTCCAGCGAGAGATTTGGTGAAGAAATTGGAGAAAAAATTGGACGCATGCCGAAATCAAGATAATAATCCCGACTGTGAAAGGTAAATTAAATTAGGAATATAGGGTTTAATTCAAAACATATATAAGTATATGAATGTATGAAAAAACATTTGGTTGTAGATATAAGCAACGGATGCAAGAAATGTTCGATGAAGACGATTACCTGGATGATCAGCAGAAGTATGCCAAACTAATTATGGACCAAAATGAACGAGATGAAACGATTTTAGGAATCAGAGCAATATCACCTGCATCAAAATAAATTAGAAATATTGACGAGTATTTATTACTCCATTATTTTTTTAATGAATAATAACAATGTTAAACTTTTCAAATATCGTTTTTATATGAAAGATATCAGTTCATTATAATATCGCTTAGTATTAAGTTCAATTTTGTAAAAATATTTATCACAGTGTAAAAAATGTTTTTGAAAAAATATTTAATTTTTTAATTTCGAATTCTTTTTCATTGATGTATAACATTAATATCCATTAATCAATATCGATAAACAGTAGAAAATTAAAAGTACACTTTGCCATTCATTGGGAGTTTTGGTGCCTATAATCTAATCTTTGAGATAAATTAAAATTGGGCTGACTAGCAGAATTATTGTGAAAAACCTCTGCGTGCTGTCCGTTTTGGAGATTGCTCGAAAGTGGCCGAATTACCGGTAGAGTTGGCGAAATTGCTAATGGAGAAAAATGCGACGGTAATACTGAAGTCCCCGCTTGTGGATGTCCAGAATAATTGAAAAACCTTCAATAATAAGATTCGATACTTGCAAGATTGGACATAAAATGAAATATATTTGAATAACGAGCAAAATTACCATAATCGATCGCCGACAAATATTGGTCTTGGAGCATGTATACCAAGACTGGAATAATATTGTTGAGCCAGTAATTCCACATCATTGGTGTACTTTCGTTTCCACTTTGTTCGTCTGTTTTGGAACCATATTTTTATCTGAAAAAAATAAACTAATTAACCTGTTACGTAATAGTGAATACTTGTGAAGTGAAGTGAACTAGTGAACTAGTGAAACTATTCCAACGTACTAAGCACTGGGCAAATCTTATCGTTTTCAAACGCAGGGCAATATATAGTCGCTTAAGAATTAAGTTGGGACATTTACGATAAATAAATAAACTTTTGCAATTTTACCGACCGCTCGACTCTTCTATAACATGAAGATTTCTGATGATATGGCCTCGGTAGCGCAGTAGGCAGCGCGTAAGTCTCATAATCTTAAGGTCGTGAGTTCGATCCTCACCCGGGGCAATTTTTTTGCTTTATTAATAAACATTGTAAATATTTTCAGTATCAAATCTATTCCTCCTACGGCAATATTACTAAAGTTTTCTGTTGGTTTCCTTTTTAAAAGCAATAAGTAGTTCCGTCAGGACTATCATTAGACTGCTAAATATTCTCTAAGTCGACGATACGGACAATTAATACTTGGGCATAAAGTCCACGGTGGCGTTTTGGCACGCATAGTTCCGGAGCGACGAAAGAGTGCACTTAGTCGTCGAAAAAAAGAGAGGAGTAGAAGAGCGCGGAGTAGATGGAGAGGGCGAAAAATCTCAAAGGGAGCCAAATGGACGGAGCGCAATATATCCTAATTAAAAAATCGACGCCTCTCCGGTCTGTCGCCTCGCGCGCGGCTCGTTAAGTCAGAGAAATATTGTGACATTTATGCCCACGACCCGTGTCTCGTTGCTCTGATCTGTCGGGCTGCCTGCCCCCCTTTCTCCCGCAGATTGCTCGCCCGTTGACAATTAAGCTCGCGCGACCCCTTTGATTCCGCTGCCTGCTATCTTTTTGCGCGAGTCAGGCTTCTAGTTGACTCCCGGATTGTTTATTTATGCCAGGTCCACGCACAAATTAGCGATATTTTTGGAGGTAAGCACTCTTGTCGGGTGAGAATTACACGAGTCGGCTGGTCTCTAACATGCCGCGCATGCACAATCCAGTCCAATTAACTTCCTCTCCCCCGGTTTCTTTTGCGCTCAAAAATAATCTGCCGTATTTTTCGGCGCGAGCTCCGCGCGGTAATGAAGAAATCACTTTGAGGAATTGTTCATTAACTAGTTGTCTGCTGCATGGGGGACGGGCGCCGTAGCCGATCGCGCAGGTATACGTGCAAAAACGCGAGCTCTTTCGTCGCGGCGAAGAGGTGCTAATTGGTCTCCGCCAAGTCGGGGCTCGCGGGCGCCTCTGTTCCGTGGCGCCTGCACATGTGGACGCTCGCGCCCCATAACTCAACGAGCCGGCGACGACGTCGTCGCACGCTAACCTTTTTCAGGTGGCGAGAAGCCGGCTGCCCGCGGTTTTTCTAATTGGACTTCCGCGTGCGCCGAGCGAGCTCTTTAATTTACATGCTATCGTTCGCTGAACTGCTCCCCTCGCTTCGCTCCCGCTCGCTCGCTCTCTCCGGGGACTGGGCGCGCACGTGGTTTTTTTCTTACAGCAGGCGAACTAATGAAGACTGCTGGGAAGGCTGAATTATTCAGGCTTTATCCCGGGTCGATATGTACCTGGGTCTCGGTGAGCTTGAGGGCTTTGCTGAGCTGCAGTCTCTTGGCGACGCTCAGGTACTTGTTCCTCTCGAACTCGGCCTCCAGCGACTTGATCTGAGTGGCCGTGAAGGCGGTGCGCGGACGCTTTTTGCGCTCGTCGTCGCTCGCCGCGCTGGAGCTGCGCTCCGGCAGCTCCTCGCGATCCTCGCACAACGCCGACGTCGAGTTGGCTCCGTAGCTGCTCGTGCAGGCCTCTGCAATCGGACATGAGGATGAAACTGAGCTCTCGAGAGCTTGCCTCGCGCAGGAGCGAATCGGGAAGAGCGAGGTATTCGCGCGAGGCATCTCCATTAATCAGCGAATAATTGGGGAGACAAGTTCGGCGTAACTCGCGCGCGCGCTCGCGGCAATTAGCTAAGCTGGAAGCAGGCGTGCGCGCGGCGGCTCCGCGTTCTATTCTCGCTCGCTCGACTCGTCTCTCTCTCTCTCTCTCTCTTTCTCTCTCCCTCTCTCTCTCTTCGCCTCGGTTAATTTTTTTGTAGCCGCACTTCTTTTCTCGGAGCTCGTTCGTCAATGCTCGCGTGAGCGCGCGCGAAAGAGGAGGTGGGATTTGCGGCGACAACAACGATCGAGAGAAGCTCACCCGTTCGCTCGACTCCATTTAGCCCGTGTCGGCGCGAGTAGGTTTTTGTTAATTTCGGTCGAGCCACGTCGAGCTGCAAATCGAACGCCACGAGAGTACGCAGCGGTCGGTCGCGCGGCTCGCGCGCCAGTGACACGCCTCAGGTGGCGGTGCTCGTCGTCGCAATAAATATCCCGGTAAAAACTATTCGTGGCCCGAGAGAGGAGGAGCGCGAGACGCTGCTCGCGAAACCGTTTACCGACTACTAATTGTCAGATGCCGACGTAATTGCCCCTGCGCGCGAGCTAAAACGGTAACACCCTTACTCACTCGCTGTAATCGGCCGATCGCTCATTGCGGGCTCTACTACGTATTCTGCCTTTTGTCGCGATTTACGGGCTGCGAGCTTCCATGCGACTCACCGAGTAATTTCGAATTGGCCCAAATTTACGAGCGGGCAGGCAAGGAGTTCGTCGCCGATCGTACCGTTCGCTTAGATAAACTCGGAAATATCGAAAGCGCACTTCCAATCGCTGTTGACCCGTGACTTCGACAAATTCAAACGTTTCCGACCCGCAGTGCGACACAAAAATAAACTTCGTTTACACTCGAAAGTGCAAACGACTGTCTGCATGCTTTGACATCTCTGAGACTGCTTTCAGAAAAAAAGCTCATTAGAAGCGTTGAAAAACAGTTTCGAAAATAAGCCGAGTGCCTACTTACGGACAGTTCACTAAATTAACCCAACGAAATTCATGCGACAACGCAATTCAGAATGATAATTTGTATGAAATGCGGGAAATAGGTAAATAGAGCGGCGCACGATCGTCGAGTGAAATATTGGAGACTGGTAAGAATTATGTCGTGGATAGCGACAGGACGTGCCTCTCAAAGTCGTTCAAGCATCACGGGCCGCGCGGTAGAAGGTCCACAAGCCCCATATCCCAGCGGTTGGCCATTTCTCAAAGCACGAGCAGCAGGATGCGGCCTTCGCGGCCGTTCTATCCGTACACGGTGTACAACGAGGGAGAGCGCGAGAGCGAGAGTAGCTTGCAGCAAAAAGATCAGTTGAAGTCGATGAAGCAATCAAGCTCGCGCCGAAATTGGCCTCGTGTCGTTTGTTAGGTGAGCTTTTTACCGCGCGGCAGTGAGCGCCTGAAGAGATGACGAATGACCGGATAATTAGGAGCTTTCAAGCTCTGCCCGCGACACGCCTACTGCTACACCTATAAATATAAACAACATTTCCGAGGCGCTGCTGCCGCCCGGTGGGGGGCAGGGGGGAGGGGAGAGATTGATGGGGCTGGCAATTCTTACGCGCGGCTAATCGAGCCGCCCCGCGACCAAAGCCGTGCGTCGCATCCGAACGGCGGCAGCACATTCAGACTTGACCGTCCATTTGCTTTTGCCTTTAAATTGTTTCTTAGGCGTATTTTCATGCTAACAGATAATACGTTTCAGCCCGAGTAATGTTGCGCGAGTACTCAAGTCGCCGTCGCTGCACTTTACTTCTAACGAGACCAGACAAAGAGGCTTCGTCCAATTAAGCTTCATTTTACGGCTTCTGCTAGCACACGAATTCGAATTTGAAATAGAATGCTCGAAATGCTTCTGATTCAATAATGACAGTGGACATATTTGCATAGGATTGTTTGTGCTTAACACTTTTCTCAAAACAATTTGCTTTCAAGAAGCACAGGTTTCCGATGCTACACGGCGCACCATTCTGGTGCCTTTCTAAAACGGCCCTCGACAGCTATCAGACCCATTATCGCAAAAGAAGCTTCGCCAGCAGACAGACGGCTCAGACAGATAATTCAAAGACGCAACGCGGCCGCTTCCCCGATCCATCAAGCCGTTTTTCCGAATCCCTCGCCTGCCTCCCGGGCAACGATAAATCGAAAAGTAATTAACCGGACGTTCTCGCGTGGCTCGGCCAGTGGCAAGATTTACGCGACGCGTTGACGGCTTTGTAGTCGAAACGCGCGGCGCGCTGCGCTCTTCCCTCGGTCTAGCTCGCTGCGCGAAGGCTCCTTGTCGCGTAAAATTTTCGGCCTCTTGCCGCGCGGATGGCCCGATTTATGACCTCCGGCCAGTCGCGCGCGCGCGCCCCGCGAGGCAAATTAGTCGGCTGGCTGAGTTTTTCGCCTTGTCGCACGCGCCACCGCCGCGCTATTTTTGTTGTGACACTTTGATGCGGCGCGCGGCTTTGTTCGCCGCCGATTGGCCTTTGTTCCGAGAGAGTTTGATTGGTGGCTCGTTCAGCTTTCGCAATCCGAAGTTGGATCCTCATTAGACGATAGTTAACAAGAGAAATGGCTTGCTTTACCTTCGCAGAATGCACCGAAACTGGCAAACAATGACTATCGGCTGGGAGTTAAGCTCCAGCTAATTGGGCGAACGAGTTGGCTTCCAACTGTACAATGTTATCAATAGCGGATATAATTTCAGTGCCCAGTTAAGCGACGAGTGATTCCAGAAAGCCGGCGACTTCGGCAAACAATGTCGCAGCTCGGCACTTTGCTCACGACGCAAGTAGGCGTCGCGTATAGCCGTATTTCTATATAGCGAAATTAGCGAGGAAGAGGAAAGCGAGCGCCACAGATAAATAGTAAACGGGGCCAGAACATTGAGTGGGCGTGGGCCACTCGCAGGAAGTCGTGGATCAAAGTTGCCGAGCAACCCTCTGCCCCATCTCCGCGCCCGCCGTGGCGCGTTACTTTTAATTGAGATTTCGTCGGAGAGGCAAATTATAACGTTCCCGCGTCAGCTTATCGTCGCGCACACGCTGACTTCCTCGCTTGGCTGATAATGCCCGCCGCGTGCGTAATGCGCTATGCTACGTGTTTAATTCATCGTCCGGAAATTCATTTGAGCGATGCGCGCTCGTTAAGATTGCCGTTCGAGTTGGAAACTATGTTGACGATAGAGGCGCAGAGACGTCATAACTTTGGTAATAGTAAAGCAATGAAGTTGAGTTTGAGCTGCGCGCGCGGCCAACTTGATTGCTGCATAGTTTCGGCACTTTGATTTATCGTAAAACGTACCGTAATGAATTTCCGGATCCGGTGACGTTGAACACCCCATGTCCGACT
The DNA here is from genome assembly GCF_024137745.1 of Phymastichus coffea. NCBI lineage: Eukaryota > Metazoa > Arthropoda > Insecta > Hymenoptera > Eulophidae > Phymastichus > Phymastichus coffea. The sequence goes on from NW_026706866.1 coordinate 1,756,245, forward strand.
CGTGGAATTCAATCTCTTCCGAAATCATCACGGATGAGTCAGGGTGGACTATCAGCGACTCCTGCTCGTCAGCTGCAATATGTTTTTCGCCTTGTTCATTCGCGCAACTGCCTCGCAGTTGGGGCGCGCTCAAATTATTAACTCACGCATTGTTTGGCTATACGCACCATTTGAGCAGGCCAAGCGAGCAGGGGGCATCGTCGAATAGACATTTGAATAAAACTCCACTTTGTCGTAACTACTGTCGCGCGCACAAACGAGCTTGTTGCATGGCGCCAGCAGTCTCTCGATACTGAAGGAAACTTTGGGAACGTCCGTTCGGTAGCTCTTGGTCGTGTCCTCGGCAACTCGGTCGCTGTCCTCCGACATAGTTCACAATCACTTCGCAAGGTCGCCAAGCACTCGCAAAGCTTGCGGACGATAAGCGCAAGGACAAAGCTGCGCTGCGTTCGCCAGTTCGCAAATGGTCCCCTCGGCAGACTGAGTCGTCGTCGGGATTCACTCGAGTTTATTTCTTTTTCAGCTGGTCTGTGGGCCGAGGAGGAGCCACGTGCTCGGTGCGTCACTGGGTTCCCGGCCAATCGGCCAAGATTTTGGGCGGTACTTGGCATCATCGCGCAGGCAGTCGGTGCAGCAGCCGTCGCCCCGTAATGATCTCGTATGGGGCTGCTTGTTCCGCGCGCGGCGCCGCCGCCGACTCCCTACGATATCTCCCTAAACGCTCGGTAACGAGCTGCCCATAAATTCGTGTCTCCGCTCTGCTCTCTGTCTGCCCGATTAATAACCATTTACACGTGCTCCACTCTCCAACCAACTTCACTCCTGGGAATCTTCTGACTTTATACTTTTTTTCGCGGCCCTTATTTCCAACTCTCGGCGTCTATGAGAAAGCCGATTCGAAAATGCGATCAGCAAGCTTTCGTTGTGAACGATTTTATATCTCGTTCAAGTAACATATTTGCTTATACCAGAAGCTGTCCAATGTTTCATCGTTCATTGACTAACATGTCGTGAATGGAAAAAACTAGTTTTGACAGTTTGTTAAAAACTATTAATTTTAGTTGAGCATTAAAAGCTTCTACTGTTGATTTACGACACGCAATTACGATACGATTCACATACAAAATATGAATGCAATTAGAACAAAGATGCAATAAGAGATCGAGCATACCGCATCGATCGAAATATGTTAATCTGACAACTGAGATATGCAAGCATAAGTAATTATATATATATACTTAGCGCTTACTTCAGATGAGTCGAGTAACCGCAATGGTAGTTTCGAGTCAAGAAAAGTGATAATTAAGCACTGGCTGCCGAGGCCGTAAGGTTATATAAATAGGCGTCGAAAGTCGCTGCGTCAATGTATCGTAAATGATGAATGGAAGGGCGGAGAGCTTTCGGTGCTTTTTCACAGCTTTCCTCTCCTTTTTATTAATAGCCATCTTAGGCAATGACAACTTACTTGGAACTTCTTTTTTGACAAATCAAATCGCTTAATGAGTTCAATGTATTTTAATTGTACTAAGCAAGTTTTTTCAAGAATTTCCAGAGGAATGTTAATATTTTATCATTTTAATTAATATTTTTCCACTTGTATAATTGTTTATAACTTAATATTAACCATTTTAGGTTTGTTGTAAGATATGTATAGCAAAAAAACCAAAGTTCTGATAAATTTTCTTTTATTTTGCACCAATAAAGAATTAGATAAATGTATGATCTATTCTTAAATTGCGTAAATTTAAAATTATAATAATTTTCAGTGCAGTGTCGATGTTTTAACTTAATTACGTAAACGATGCATTAAAAGTATAACTCCACGGGTTGCTGCAACTACAGTCTATGCAATTATTTTTCATAATTCTTTCAAATAATGTAGCAGTGACAAAAACCTATCAACGATACTGCTAAAAATTATGTAAAAATTTGCATCATATTGTAACAATTATTTTTACATATTTTGCTTCTCATTGAAATAAATTACAGTACATACTGTGTATAAACTTAAAATTAAAATGTGATACTAAGCAACACCTTCAAGCATATAAGACGGTCTTTGCAGTATTCAACATTTGTAACACAAAAACAAAATAAATTTTTCTATCATCAAAATAATATTTCAAATAGTGAATTAATTTATCATTTAAATGACAATAAAACGATAACTATGTTTTTCGTACGGTAAGCAAAATGTATATTTTATGTAAAAAAAAAAAAAGAAAATTAATTTCACCATATTTTTTTCCTTATTAAAATGAAGATTTACATTTGTTGCGTCGAATTACCATTCCACGTATTATTTTCGTCATTGTCATCATCTCCAGAATGAAGGGTATGTATGTTACCACGAGCTCTAATTTTCGATGTTCCTTGTCCTCCAAGTCTCCTATAAAGAAATGATTTTAAAAACGTAATTTGTAAACAATCAATTTTCACTATGCAATTAAAAGACAGACCTTGCGCCAATGTTTCCAAGTCGTCCAAATGCTGGAAAAGCATTGTTAGATGGTGGGATCCCTTGATTTCTGTTTGCATTGTTACTATCATTTGATTCATCTCCACGAGGTCTACCAGTTAAATATCCCATAACATAGTTGTATATGCTGACTACTGGTGCAAGAAGTGTCCATAAGAACTGTGAAAAGATACCTCCTCCATCAGTTGATTTTATAACAGACGATGGATTGCTCTAGAATATAACGCAATTACAAAATTATTCTACTACTTGTAGAAGAAAAGTAGATTTATTAATAAAATATGACATAACGTACCGACTTTATTGGTAAGATTAAAATAACAGATGAAGGAACTAGTTCTAATTCTGTTAAAGTTTTACGATCATCATTAGAACTGAAATCGCGTCTTGGGAAGAATGCAGACATAGAAAAATGCTTAAATGGTATCTGAACGTTTTGAATAACGTATGCTCTCAGATTTCCAAGAGTATCCGTTGCTTGGAACGTTTGAGTCGCACTTTCACCAGTTGGCAATTTGAACTGTATTCGAGCTTTTGACATGTCACAGGTAGGTGCTTGAGCTTTAGCTTGGGCTCTAACTTGCGCTTCTTCTTGAACTTTCTGTTGTTGAGCCACTGTTTCCTAAAATTTATCTTAAAAAATTGAAGATACTAACAAAAATAATTAATTTACAAACGATAAAAAATAGTCAATACCTGTTGATGCATTTCAAACCTTTTCTTTCTCTCTAACTTATCCTCTTCTATTTGTTTCAAAATTTTTTCTCTTGCAGCAGCTTCGGCTGCCTTTTCCTTCATTATTTCTGAATATGCTTCTTTGATTTCGTTTTCTTGCTGCTGCTGACGTAATTTTTGCACATCTCTTCCTACTTTTCTTCTTTCTATTTCCCTCTCTCGTTCTTTTTGTTCCTCTTCTTCTGCTTTCTTTTTATTTTGCAGTTCAATTAGCTCTCTTGCTCTTTTAAGTTTTTCCTTAAAATTAAATTTATTATAATTGATAATATGTTTACTTTAATCAATTGTAAAGAAATTTTAACTTTAATATAGCCTATAACACAAAAGTTGCGTTATAGGTTCTACTACTGCTACATTGTTACTCTCAGATCTTACTGCTTGGTTGAAACTTGTAGAGTCTGCTGAATTATTTATTACTATACTTGCTCCTTGCGTACTAGTAGAGGATTGTGTCGATTGTTCAGAATTTATTAAACTTGCTGAAGGATCTATTGTCTGTGGCTTAGCTTTTAATACTATTGAATCAATTTTTGATGCTAAGTCATTTGACGATAGCTTATTACCAATAATTTCCAGTGGTGCACCATTCTCACCAATGAAAAATATTGACGGAACGGGAACCAATTGATCTGTTGATATATGACAAATTGAATTAATATTCAATACTTTGTCAATGAAATATAATTTAATATTTACATACACTAATATAGTTGCAAGTGATTTTTGAAAATCTCAATTTACATTAAGCAAACAATACTGTTGCCATACTGTTTAAAAGAATAAGTTAGTTGAAGTGAAATATATACTTACAAATCTGTGCAAAAAATGTATAATTTTCAGAGTCGCTCTGAAGTTTGATAACAACAAATTTGTCTTCTTCTAAACGCGATGACACTTCTACAGAATCCAATGTTTTTGCTACTTCTTGTGAAACTTCGTCTTTACCTTTAGTTAAAAAAAGATTATTGAAATAGATTACCACATTTAACGATATATATCATGTAGTGGGTAACATATTCAATAAAGCAAATATAAATTACGTATTTTACAATCAAATTTTGCATGTCATGACATGCACTTAACCTTTAAGCAGAGTAACAAACCTTCCACAAAAACAACAAATATAGCTTTCTTTGATTTAGATGCTGCTATAGCTTCAGGAATACTTCCTTGGAACCACTTCATTTTTTTAATGAATAACGTAAACTTTACAATTTTTATCAACAATTTTCCAGATTTTTCTAAATGACGTTGGTAATAACGAATGTTTCGGGGCACTATGAATTTGATGAATTCAACATGAAGTTCAACTCTCTAGGCTATGTATATATGATGACGTTATATGCTGGGCAACTCTTGTAATTTGAACTTTGTTAATAATTGAACAGAACAGCTGTGTACTAGACCTTAGCTCTTAGCCATATGTTGGCGATTCTAGCGCTTGTCGCTTATCACGGATGAAAATTATGAATTGCAGTATCTATAAACTGAAAGCATTGATTCGTGAGACGTTTAATATTTTGTTGATTTAATAATTGATTATTTTACATATATTGTTTATCAAGATTTTAAGTTGCAATAAGTGCGAATTATCGCGCATAGAAAACATGTATGCAAACTTGCAGGAATCCTAACAAGTTATAAATAAAATCTGACGAATCAACAAAGATTATTTAAATTATTATACTTTCAAATAGCAACTACGCGTTATGCATACATTGGCATGCTTGCATAAAGTAGAGTTATGAATGTTATGATATTCGATTATAAAAAAGTATAAGAAACAAGGAACACAGAACTGAAGAACTGCTCAAACCCAGATTCCAGATCCAGTGCCGTAACTAGTGCTATAAACAAGAATGTTTGGACGTACAATGTAATATAGTATCTGATCTGTGCACGTGTGATTATTTATATTTTTCAACCTGTTAAAATTGTTTAAACATCTTTGGCAATTATGTCGCAGTTAATCAATAGAGGTGAGCATCAGTTTTATTTCTTTATCTTTTATTTATATTATTTATCATAGCAGAAGTGCTTATGAAAACCGTATAGTTCCTCTGCACAGTCGACGATTCTTCCACGCATAAGGCTGTATTAAAATATTAACGTAACAAAAGCTGAGATGTTTTTTGAAAAACTTTTATATACCCAATATGCTAAGATATTTTCTAATAATCATCAATAGTAATGACACGTACATAATATTTCACTTAACGAAATAAAAAGGCTATATTCTAACCTTCAACTACGGCGACAACAATTACGACAATTACTTAATATTGTATGTCCGAAGACCTAATGAACAATAAATGAAAGCTAGATACAAACTGAATAAGTTGAACAAAAGCATTCATTCAATTGTATCGTAAATAGATATTACACTTTACCTTTCTAAATATTCTTGAATTTCTTAAAAAATATCTCTTGAGGTACTCATCATAATATGTAAAAAAATGTAGATTTTTAACCGAGTCAACTTAAAGAGTTGCGAAAATTTTAAATTAAAAATGTTGTTAAGAATAAATTGATATTATTCCCATTATATTTTTAGTTTATAATGGCTACAAATCGCTACGTCTAAATCTACGTAATGATTTTATTTATTATCAAATGGTTATTAAACGTGTATGACCAGATGATTATTAAAAAATACTATTTAATATTCATTGAAACAAATATGAAAATATTTGTTTTTACTTTTTTGGTTGATAAGTGATATATTATTTATTTTTTAATTATTTCCACTGTGTAAAAGTTGTTTTTTTGCTAGAGAATAACATATGACGAATTGATGTCCTGTTGAAATACATTTTAAGGCTTGAGGTTGTATTGAATTGTTAACTGTTCCATATTCCACTTCTCTTGTGTGATTGTGTGGAATGCTGTGGGAACAAAATCGTTGTAATGGCGTAGTGCGTCTGTCCTTGCATGTTTTCCATTCTCACGATATATAGATTTTTGTTTGTTTTAACGTAGATTTTTTATACATTATTTAATAACTCCTAGATTAATCAAATCAACGAATTAAGATTATCGTAATGTACGATTCTAGTGCTGAGGAAATAAGAAATTATCAACGTATTTTAACTTGAAGTCACGAGTGCGTCGCGTCACTGATTCATTCTTAGGAAATGGGAGTGAATAATACAAATAAAAAGTGATAATCATACACCTGTTGGTTACAAAGCTTTTAATCTTGTTGATAATTTTACTACATTCCAACGTGAAACGGTCAAGTAGATACTTTGATAAAATTTATACATGGCTTGTCCAAGTCCACAGTCTGTGATTGTTTAACATTGTGATGCCAAGGCAAAATAAACAATGAAGGTAACTGTGTGCTTTGACCATATAAGGGTAGTAGTGCCTTGTGGCGATGGCAGTCTTCTTGTCAAAGACCTCATGCATGAGGCAATACTCCGTTACAAGAAAGCTACTGGGAAGAATGACAGTACTTTGACCATTAACAGTTTGTCTTCTTTAACTACCGGTGGAATATTGGATCCAGATGATAAATTATGTGATGTGGCTGATGATAGAGAACAAATAGTTGCTCACTTTGTTGGATCTGATGTATCTCACGCAGGAGGTGATGGAGCAAGCTCTGTTGGAACAAACAGTCCTGATTTCTTTCACAGAGAGCACAAAGATCACCATCGCATGTATGCAAGTAGATCTACTGGTAATATAAAAAGAGAAAGCGCCAAAAGATCATCTATGCATGTACTTTCAACGAGAGAACCTTGTATGACAACTTACTCTGCATTGTCTTTACCACGTGAATCAAGGCGCAAAGAGCCACTAGGTCAAGATGCAAAAGCTTTATATGAAATACCAAATATAAAGCCAGATCTCCTTGATCAAGGAGAAATTTGTGAAATTCTTATAAAAAATAAAACAGGACCTTTAGGATTAAATGTTGTGCCTTGTTACGATTTATCAGGTAATGATCAAGGTCTCAGAGTAGAAGGAATAGAGCCTAATGGTCGAATAGCTAAAGATGGTCAAATAGATTTACATGACAAGATTATCAAAATAAATGGACACAATTTACTTAGAATACCTTACACAAAAGTCCAAGAAATTTTTAGGTCCTGTATGAACGAACCTTGTCTAACTATTACAGTGGTAAAACACAAGGTATCTCAAGAAAAAAGTTTACAAAATATTCCTAATATATATAATAATTCAAACAGAGCTTTAGATAATGATGACAGCTTAAAACGTTTACAATGTGCTAATTATAATGTATTACAGACGGCAAATACTCGTAAAATTGGTAAAATGATTGAAATTGAATTAAGAAAAGGGCCTAATAAAAGTGATGGATTAGGATTTAGTGTTACTACAAGAGATAATCCTATTGGTGGACATTGTCCAATTTACATAAAAAATATACTTCCAAAAGGTGCTGCTGTTGAAGATGGTAGGTTGAGACCAGGTGATCGCCTGCTTAAAGTAAATAATATAGAGGTGACAGGTAAAAGTCAGCCTGAAGTAGTAGATTTATTTAAAGCTATTCCACCAAGTGGCACAGTTCACTTGGTGGTGTCTAGGCAAGAGGAAGTATCTACAATTGTATCTGATTCATCAATTGGCCTTCCAATTGTGACTCCAGATACAGGAAATAATTGGAATCCTCAACACGAGTCACCGATAAAAAAAAAAGAAGAATCACCTGATAATTATGAAAAGTATAATTACAAAATGATACAAGTATCAGATGATCCAGCCCTTTCTCCAAAAAAGAATAGAGTTATTCTTACGCTAGACATTCCCGTCCATGATTCAGAAAAAGCTGGTTTAGGAGTGAGTGTTAAAGGCAAAACCAACACAAATGAGCATCCAAATGTTGACTTAGGAATTTTTATCAAAAGTGTCTTACATGGAGGTGCAGCTTCTAGGGATGGCAGATTGCGAACAAATGATCAGTTATTAAATGTTAATGGAGTATCATTGTTAAATCTATCAAATTCTGATGCTATGGAAACATTGAGAAGAGCCATGCTTAATACTAATAGTTCCATTACTGGAGTTATCACTTTAACAATAGCAAGAAGATTATCTTCCTATGAAAATTCATTAGATAAAAGTTTTTCAGAGCAACGCTCTTCACCTTCTGATAAGATAGATTCTCCAAATAATGTTTATATGATGAATTCAAACATAAAAAATGATGGAATAATAAAAGAAAAAAATAATTTGAACTCACAAACAGATATTCTGGATAAAAGTTTGCTTTCAGCATCAGCCTCACCATGGAATCCTGTAATCGATAGATTGACAGAACAGTATAACAAAAATAGTTTGAGAAACGAAAGTTATTGCCTTGCAACGAACAAAACGTGGATGGATCCGTCGAGTATTTCAAGAAAACTTAGTATTGGTCAACGAGATGATAATTTAGAATCAGTATTATTAGAAGACTCTAACGAAAATTCTCACTCTCACAATATCTACTCCGAGCCTAAACCGAAAGCTGTCGACGACAAGGATAGTCAGTATTCTGGGGATCCTACCTACGATAGTCAATTGTCTCTTGAAGAATTTAATTCACCGACAAATAAATTTTCTCGAGATGCCCTTGGCCGGCAAAGTATGTCGGAAAAAAGACACGCGGCTCTCGACGCTAAAAATACGGATACCTACAAGAGAAATAAAAAGCTTCGCGAGGGCAGGGACAACAACAATAAATCGACCGATGACCAGAAGAATCATAACAAGAAAGATTATAAAGATGGTTTTGAAACAATAAATAGCACCAAATCGTCCATCGGAGAGACTTCAAAACATTCCCAGCCCGAGTACTTATACACCATTCCAGGATGTGATAACAAGTTGATTTCTCCACGCAAGCATTGGTTGGTCGACGATGTTCACACTGGAGATGTCTCCAATAGCAGCAATAATAAAGAAGAGCAAGGATTCTCGAACAGTAGAGGGGACATCAAGCAGGCTTCGTTAAATTCTGCCTTGGATGATCGATATAAGAGATCACGAAAGAAGAGCGGAATTCGGTCGATGCTGCGTCTTGGTAAAAATAGAAAATCCTTGAATTTTGGAGATAATATCGAGAATCGACATGAAACTAGTAATTACTGTAGCGGGACGATTAATTATATAGCATAATACAAACGGAAATCGATCAATTTTCGAATATCTGTTTTCGAAGGCAATTAATGAAATTTCACTAATGTTCATGATAGTGCATTGAACATCTAACCACTTTCCATTATTTTATTTTTTTAATATAGTTGATGGTTAATGCACTATCAATTTGTAAGTTTTTTGTAAAAACCGTTCCAAAGTGCCTTATAAATGAAAAAAGGAATTATATCGGTAGATTTAATCAATTTTGTAAATATAATTTTGTATTTCATTTTCATGATTGTTAACGCGGTTAAACGACCGAATTTTGTACTTCATTTACGTATAATCTACTTTAGCATGAAGTCTAGAAAGTGACGTGAATTTCACAGTTAAAAAAAATATAAATTGCATATCATAGATTTTAGGCTTGTTTGAAATTGTAAATTAAAAACCAAATATTTTATAAGTAGATTATCAATGCGTATTAAAGGCCTTATGTTGGAAGAATTTTTGAAGTGGTATAGGTGAGAATGACATTTTAAAAAGTTAACAACTTACGTTCGTGTATACATCTAATATGTAATTTTTCGAATGTTACAGTGAGCCAACCAATTAGAACATCAGTTTACACTCTACAGAAACGATTTAAAGTCAATGTTCAAAAACCAAGACCTCCACACCACAGAAGAGGAATAGTGGAGAAATTTATAACGCCTTTCATTTCAAATCCGCATACATTTAAGCCTTGGAGCGAGAGATGCCAGAAAATCACAGAAAATAAAGAAAAGGCCCAAAAAAAGGTTAATCCCTACGATGTAATAATTGCAAGAGAATGTTTGAATTGGTTTAAAAGCTCAAACATGGTCGGCTTTTTCCACGTGAATTCTATTACCGGGGAGGATCAGTTCAACTTTGCTGTCCAATTGAAAAAAGCAAATATGTATCTGAAAGGTTATCAGACATCGATATTAGATTTAGCTTTAAAAGACACAATTTATGAACCGACGTTGTGCTTGCTCCAAAGGATGAATCGCATTAATCTCTTCGTTTTCAGCCAAGAAACAGATGCTGAGAAACTATTTAAAATTTCAAAGAAGACGTCGCAAGTTGTATTGATTGGTAAGCTTCTCTTATTAAAAAAACATTGAATCTATATTGATATTATTTGATTGGATAGGCTGTTGTTTTATTTTTTTATTGAAACTATTAAAAAAATCTTTTGCAGCTGGTATACTTAATGGAAAGCTGTTACACCGTAATGAGTTTTTGGAGATGGGAAAATTGGATCTTCTGACTTCACAAGCTGGTCTTGTCCAAGTTTTGAGAATAGCCGCTGGAGGAAATCTTAATCGACAGCTAACGCATCATCAGTCTACTTTGGTTACCCGGTTAAAACAAATAGGTACAAAAGAAGATAAGCCCTGTGATGTGAAAGAATAATTGACGGTGCCTATAAGTTTTTTCTAACCATATCGATAATTTATTACGCGTTATAGGTTTACATAAAGCTTTATTACGTAAACTGCGACTAGAATCCTTTGTATAAGAATATAAATAAGAATATTAATTAAATTTGAAATTAGTTTTCTTATATTATTATTATCACTCAGTAACTTCCTTCGGTTCTACCCTCGATTAAAATTCAACGAACGCTTCTTTAATTAATCGCATTGCAAGAATCTATACATCTTTCTTTTTCTCGTACAGATAAAAGCTGTTTTACGATACAGTCATTGACACCTCGTCAATGACAATAATTACATTTCGGGTGACATTTAACTCCATTTTCTCCACATTTACATCCTCCTGAAGTATCACCTTTACCCTGTAAACACAGATTGCTTGATTCTTTTGTCCTTGTGAAATAAAATTTAATATAAAGAAAGCATTAAATGTACCCCAGGTCCCCAACGCGGTCCTCTCGTCACCCAGCAAATTTCTGTTTTACACATAGAACAACGAAGCCAATCGCAGCCCCACTTCTTCATTAGAACAACAGCACAAGTCGGGCATGATAAGGCTTCACCGCGGCAAACCATTTCTTCGAGCATCGCCGCTGTTCTTTTGGATTCGTGATCAGTTTCCTTGGAATACTTCAATTCTTCTTGATATTGACGGCAATTTCTACCCATGTGGGCAGCCTGCGAAAGTTTATTTTTAAATTTAAAATATTCAAAAATCATTTATTCAATATTTCGGAAAGCTATCTTTATGCTTCACTCTAAAAAAAGTTATTGATTATATTTTTGAACTCTTCTCTGAGAAAATTTAAAAGTCAACAAATTTCAAAATAGAAACATTTTTGATAAATATTTATAAATTCTCTTTAATGTTATTCGGGGACTTTAATTACATATGTATAAATAATTTTTATTTGTAAAAAACTTATTCTAAAGACCCGAAGGTTTACAAGGTCGACCCACCTGACAGGTAAGACAATTATTAACTTTGCAGACCGGGCACAAAAAATTGTTGACGTCGTCGTCGTAAATGCACCAGCCCGGACAGTCGGGAGTCTTACAGTGAAAGGCGTTGTTGCCGGCGCTATTTTCCGCTTGCGCTATCGATTTGGCTAGATGTTGCTGATACACTTCTGCACTGACGAGCTGTAAACATTTTTCATCACTCTTCGTTCAATATCTAAGTATAGGTTTTCCCAAAAAGCCTTACAGCTTTAATCTCGCGTTCCTGCAGCGTCGACTCGCACGTGTAGTCAGCATCTCTGTATGGACATTTTACCTCTGCATCCTCGCAATAGCGCACAACGTTGATCACGCAATCCCTGATATTATTTGTTGGCACATTTAATAACGAGTTATAGGTTGAATTTTACATTCGATAGTAACAATTGAATACCTGCAAAACGTATGTAGACAATCGCGTAATGTCACACCCTCTCCGGGAACAGTAATCATCAAACACACTGGACACTCGATTGGTTCGGCAGTTATAATAACATCACAGTTTTCAAGTGACATCAGCTCTTCATAGCGCTTGAGTTTCTCATCCCTTGGCAGCGAGTCTTCATTTGGCTGCAACAGAAGTACAGGAAAATTGGAATAAGCGTTGTGCTTTTGAAAAGTAAAGTGGTAACTACAGTATAAGCAACGAAAAGGAAATAAAGCCAAAAAGGCGTTTATCGCATCAAATGGCACCGAGTAACAAGCTAATTAAACTTGTAAAGTCGTGCATGTGACTGAAAAAAGGGTTTCGGTCACATGCACGTGATCGCGTTAACGTTAACATCTTTCCTCTGTCTCTCTCTGCCCCCCCCTCTCTCTCTCTTTCTCTCTCTCTTTCCGGCGACATTGTAATTTATTTCATTGTACCTGACGAGGTAGCGGCTCAGCAGCACTAGCTTCTGCGGTGGCGGCGGCGGCGGCAGCAGCAGCAGCAACAGTCTCGGGCTTAATTTCCGCCTTTATCTCGCGCTCGTCATTCTTTTCGTTTATTACGCGCCCCGCTTGTTTCTCGCGCTCTTTATCCTCCTTAATCGTCTCTTTATCCTGCAAATCTAAAAGTAATTTATGCAGTAGCTGCTCGTTGTCCATTTCGCGCTTCCTCTCTCTCTCTCTCTCTCTCTCTCTCTCTCTCTCTTCGGCACTGCTTTGTGATTTTATTGTCGTACCCGGTGGCGCCACGAGATACAGGAATACCGCAGATCCCTCGGCTGCTTGCAAATCCCGTAGTGTTACGTCATCGTCGTCGGCGAGATTCTTGCCGATGATCCAGCGCTGCACGTTGGCCGGGATCTCAAACTCCAGCTGTATTTTGGCTTTCAGCTGCGCCACCGTCATGTTGGCTGGAAGCTATTTTTGAATTGTCGCATTTAGTTATCAGCCAGGGCGATCTTTTCGGCTGAAAACTTGATATACCTGCAAGGGGATGGGACCCTGGTGAGCTTGCTTGTCTTCGATGTACATGCTGAGCTTGAGCTTTTCCTTGGCGTCGCAAGATCGTTGTCTCACCACCGAGCAGTGTATCTTCAACTGGGCTAACTCTTTAGCCAGCACTGCCGCTTGCTGATGATTTCCCGACGCGATAGCTGCTTCTAGTTTCCTCAGCAATCGGTTTACAGCCAGCGTGTTCATGCAGTGCTCCTTGATCTCCTCAAAACTCTTATCTTTTGTCGCGAAAACAGACAAATACCAATGAAAAATTCTCTTTCCGCTGTATCTTGCTAACGCACACGAACCGATCTTCTTGCTAAGTACATAACGTTAATTAACAATTCAAAATAATTCGCTCTAATTCTATTTGCCGCCTTATTTGCAAAGCAACTGAATTTCACGTAGAATTTACGAGTGCGTAAATGTAAATCAATCTAAATGAATCTCTGGAAGAAAAAAAAGGGAGACGATGGCGAAAAAGAACAAGCGAGTTGAAAACTTTGACAAATGACTTTAGCGGAAAAAGTTTTCACTTGAACGGGAGATAATCCGCTTGGCGAAAAGTGAATTTCATGGAATTAAAAAATCCTCACCATCGTGCCTTTTATCGGGCCTCTCGGCCACTGCCGCGGCGGTGCTGGCTGTGTCCGCGGCCAGCGGCGTCGGCGCGTTATCTGCCAGTCGTAAATCAATCTTCACTCGCGGCTGCTCCCGGGCATTAACGTTGGCGTAGGTATTCCCGCCAGGCTTGACGACGATCCTGCGCACGTTTCCGCTCGTCTGCACGCCCGAGGACACTTTTGCGGAGGAGGCCTTGCCACCGGCGCTGGCTGCATTACCGCTGGTCGACGGTCTGTTAATGCGCGGCTTCGCGCTCTCCTTGCCCGCTTCCGCTTTCGCTCCCGGGCGCTGCTTCGGCAGAGAATGCTTCATTTCCTTGAGCATCTCCTTTAGATCGTTGGTCGTCTTGTCGTCGACGCCACTTATACGTGCGACGCCCGTCTTTGGCTCTTCTTTTTTTGCCACGTCTTCCGAGCAAGTCTTTGTCTTCGTCGACGCTGAAGAGACATTATTGTCGTCTTTTTTCACGTTCGCCGTTCCCTCGGCACTGTCGGACGGGGAGGCGCCGCTGCTGCCGTGATTATTTATAACGCTGACCGCGACGCTGCTGTTCCTAGGTCTCAGCTGGCGGTCGATCTCGTCGAAGATTTTGCTAAACTCTTTGTCGAAGTTCGCCAGCTGTTGATCGCTGGCGGGACTCGGTTTCTTCGTTGACTCGTCTTTCGGCTTGGCCGCATTTTCGAGCAATTTCGGTCTGTCATCGAGCTCGCGTCGCAGTCGCGCTATCCCCGTGGCCACGTCGTCCAGTTCTTTGGCCAGTGTCTCGGCGAAGTCGCTGTTGTCATCCGATGCTCGAGTCACCTTCCCCAACTGGGCTGCAGACGAATTCCTCTTTCCAGGGTTGATAACTTCCGCGAACAGCGTTGCCGATTCCATCTTTGGCGGTGGAGGTCTTTTTGCAGGGAAGAACCGGGATAAATCTCGTTCCGCTTCGTCGACGCGTCGATTGTAGCGTCTAGCGTTGGGCGACGCACTGCCCTGTCTCGAGAAGAAGTTGGAGTGGACGCCGAATCTCGGAATGTTGCCCAAACCATTGAATTTTCCGATGAGGGTTCCGGCGCTTCTTCTCGGCGACTTCTCCAACGACGAGTTGACGATCTCTTGGACGATCTTCTCGTTGGCAGCCATGCGTTTCTCGAATTCCTCTCGCTCGAGTTTAGCGGCTTGTAGAATAGTCGAGGTGCGGTTCCTCGCCTGCTCTTCTTGCACAATGGCAGCGGCCTCTTTGTCCAGCTCGCTAATGTTGGTGAGTATCGAGACGCCGGACTTACGTTTGCTGTCTTTCTTCTTGTCGTCGCCGTGGTGCCTGAAGAAGCCCAGCCTGGAGAGCGAGCCCTCGAAAGGGAAGGACGTCGGATGCGAGAGCGTAGGCGAACTGGAGTTCGAGGACAGGTTGTCGTCTCTCGTCTCCGCGACGACGACCTGGGCTGCGGAGAAGTTGCGGAGTAGGTCGTCGTTGGTCGTCCTTCTGGCGGTCGACCGCTCCCTAGAGCCGTGGTCGCCGAACACGTTGCGCTTGTACCAGGGTCGCGGCGTCATGCCTCCCAACTTGGGGGTCAGCACGGCACTGTTGCTGTCGGAGTCGCAGAGAGAGGCGCTGGCCGAGCGATCGGGCGAGCAGTTGGCGTCGGCCTTGGCGTGCAGCACGCCCCTGCGCAACACGAGCGTGTCGTTGCTGAGATCCTTGCCGGGGGCGGTCAGCGCCGAGTCCATGCCCGAGGCGGACGCCTCCGAGGAGAGAGTGTCGGTGTGTCCGGGCGGCTTGGGCGCCGGCCTCCGCTTGCGTCTGGCTTGGTTCGCGCCGCCGGCCGCATTGGCCCCGAGCGCACGCTCGACTGGCGGCTCGGGCGCCCGGCGCTTGCCTTTCACGTGGACTCTCCGCGAGCCCGAGGTCGACGAGTCGAGTGACGTCAAGGTGTCGTTGTTGCCACTGCCGGCGGCGTCCGTCGGCGCCCCGCCGCGCGCATTCCTCGGCCCGTCGAGGATGCCCCGGGGCCTGGGCAGGTTGTCGTAGGAAACGAAGGCGTGGGCCGGGTGGAGCGCGTACCTAGTCCGCAGGTCCCGCGCCTGCGTGAATCCGCTGGGCAGGGTGCAGGTGGTGGCGGCGGCGGCCTCGACTCGGCCGCTGGCCGCGAGCTTCACCGCACCGGGCGCGAACGGCCCGACCGCGGCGCTCTGCAGTCGGAGAGCGGCATCGACGGCTTGCTTGCGCGCACCGCTGTGGAAGGCGAAGCTGCGAACGGTGGCGGTGCTGTAGAGGCTGTCGAGGCTGCAGGCGCTGTCGCTGCTGGAGCTAGACGCCCGCGGCCGGCGCTTAGCGGACTTGCCGGGTTCGCGACGACGCGGGCGGAACCACCTGAGCAGCGAGAAGCGCCGGTGGCGCGACCCATTTGGCGACTGGGAGTGCGACTGAGGTAAGCCAGTCGCTGCGTTCGTGTGCTCCACCATTCCGCTCACTCGCACACATAGCCGGCCGGAGCAGGCGATGCACTTGTCTGCCGCGGCCGGAAGCTTTATTTAGAAACCCCTACAGGCGAACGGGCCGCGCGTTGCTTGCTTCCACTTCCAGAATCGTGAGCATAGCCGCGCTCGGTCGTCCAAATGCTTGCTCGGCCAACTTTTCCCTTTTGTTCCCGAGCCACACCTGATTTAGAGCACCGACACTGTTGGCACTGTTCGGTCGGGTTCACACACTACGGGGCCGACGATGGACGGCGGGCTTGTCGGGTGATCCTCTTTGCCGCGACCGCCGGCTCACATGTTGTCACGGGCGCCAGTGCAAATAAACTAACTCGGATTTCCACGAGGAGCAGCCAACGGCGCAGCTTTCCCTAAAGCTCGCTTCTCTCGTTCGCTCTCGTTCTCTGGCCTGCCGTGGATCGCGCGGGTGCGCGACAGAGACACCACGCGAGTCGGCGCTATTAATAGGCTCGCGACGCTCTCGCTCTCTCTCTTTCTCGGTCGCAGTTATTTTCAAATCCACACGCGCGCGCTCGAGATGACGAGTGGAAGAAGGAGACCACGACAGTCGGCGGGGCAAGCGGATGGCGAGATTTTCCGAGATGCCGCGCGGAATAGTAGGCCGAAAACCTACCGCAGCTCCGTTGGCTGCGCAATTGAGAGTGAATCGGTGCGCGCTCGAGCCACGGCCAAACGAGGCGCGATCGACCGCAGTGGTGATCGTTCTTTTTCCTTAGCTAGTCGGCCCGCTTAAAATAAAGCGGGTTATTTTCAATTGGACGATTCGCGTTTGGCGTTTTCCTTTCGTTGCCTCCCCGCGCCGCCTCTGCCGCGCCGCCGTTCAAAGTCACGGTCTCGCGGCGACGTTTGTTTAGTACCAAATGCCAAATAATCGGCTGTCGACGTATCCTTCAATCGAATCAGCTTCTCGATATTTTTTAAGCCGCTTTCTCGCGAGCAGCACAAGAGTCGGAAGAGGAAACTCGTTAAAATGAAATGGTCTAAAAGAGCTCGCTATCGCTACGCGACACGACAGCTCAATCCCGCGGCAGCGCGAAAAGAAAAAGCGACGACCGAGAGAGGGAGAGAAGAGCAGCACCAGAGAGTCGTCTTTGAGTCACTTTGCCTAAAAATACGTAGCTGCGAAAGAGAGCAAAGCCTTTGGAATGTTTAGCGCGTGGGCGGGCAAATAAACACCTTACGCCTACTTGGCGCGTTTATCGCCGGCTCCGCGGGCTTTTAATAGGAAAAATTTTCCCGGAGTCGAGCTACGCGAGATAACGCCGGCCGTCGCCTGGCCAGAGGGAGCAGCAGCAGCTCGCCCAAGCCAACCGAGCCATTGCGACCGCCTGCTTGACGGCCCGTAAAACGAAGAAGACGAGGAGATTTTAATTAAAGAGCCCGATAAGCCGGATTCCCGAGCGTAAAGAACGAATAGATTATCCGAAAGAGTTTTTTAAGCGCGCACTCACCCGAGCGCGCTCGGATAAACAAACGTTTCGCGCGCACTTTCGGAAATCGCTCTCCGCGCAGGCGCGCGCGCGCAAGCTCGGCTCATGATTTAATTATAGTCACGATTTGTTCGAGTGTGCGTGCAAACAAACGCAATTATGTGAAATGTTATTATAATTGCAGTGTGCCGCGAAAATTAGGTTGCTCTAGGCATTTGCCGACTGAGTACACTTAAATGCCAAACAATTGGAACGTTATTAACCGGGTAGAGCCGCTTTGTGGAGCAGAGACGTCGGTGCTGCACAAATAAGCTCCATAAAGTCGTATATCCTCGTCAAGACTCGACTACTCTTGTATTTCAAAATCAGCCTGGCGTGCGTTTTTAATTGCTCGTTTTCGAGCCTCGGCAAACTTAACTGCCACTCAAACTCCAGCCAGCGGCTTCCGCACTTTTTGTTTCGACGAGTGCGTGTAAAGCTTCATTCCCGCGCAACTTGCCGATGGCGTTAATTCGAGGATTAAACTTGGCGCGGCCGCGGAAAGATGAGCGTGTCACCTCGCACTCTCGCGGTACGGCGAAGATTGAGTCGCGTTATGTCGATTTATGGCTCGTAAAAAGAGATTTGCTACGGGCGCGAGCGATCTTAACTTTAACGCGGTTTATTTTCAAAAATTATTCCCTGCTCAGCTCGTATTTCCCATTGTTCAGTTCGCTCGCCGAATACGCGTCTATTATTATTGAAACAGATTACATTTTTCTTGTCTTTTTATTGCTTTGCTTGATTGTCAAGCATGATCCATTGTCTGCTATTATACACATTTTTCAAAGGTTCGCTTTCCGATGAAGAGCGTGGGCAGGCCGGCAGGCGTCCAGTCAGGCACGAAATTGAAGTGGAGAGGATCGGAAAGAAGATTGGAATGAACGGAGCACTGAACGAAGAAATGAAAATATGCATCCTCTCTCATTCGCTATTTGTCTGTAGATATTACTTCGACGATGTACTTTGCCTGCTTGACCACTGCGCTTTTGCGAAGATCGAGTCCGCTCCGTCGCTCGCTTTTCTCCATTGTTCCGACTGAAAACATTGCTACCGTTTATGAGCAGTCGGCCCTCCTTTTCTGAACCGCCATTCGAGCTCACGTTCACTCGAGATGCCTTCTTTGGAAAATTAGAACCTCGTTCAAGCGCTTCTTACTTACTTGCTTTTTAGTCAAAAGTAAGCCATCTTTTAGTCTTAATAGTATCCATCAGCGGGGATTTAGACGGTCACCTATAGGTTTCGGAGGGAAATTCATCACCGACTCAAGCGCCTTAAGACTTAGCAGTTCATCATGCGGCTCCTTATCTTTCGTAACGGGAATAAAGCTCGGCCAGAAAAAAGCACTCGCCCGAGGCGAGGCGACTATCGAGAAGGGGGGGGGCGTCAACTCTATCCAAAAGGTAGTCCCATCGCGCGTCTTGAATACAAATCACGGCGTTTCCTTTCGCGTCCCCCTGCCATCCCTGCACCAGCTGCATCATTACCATTAACGAAGACGCAGAGAGACGCACATACATTCTCACGCGGTATGAATATCTCAGCCAATGGCCTCCGAACTTTCTTTGGACCGTAACTTGTAATTTAAGTCGCAGGCGCGCGACCCACGGATTTGGCATGTCGACATATCTCCTCTTGCATGATTCATATCAGCCCTATTCTCGCAAGATTGCGATGTGTTATCGAGGCTACAAATTCGCGTGGCGAATCTATTACGCAAAAGAATGGAATCGTGAATCGATCTCAGCAGTTATAAATATTCATCGGTGTACTTAATAGCGTAAGACTTGATTTTATCAAAGAAAGCATTCGCATATTGCAACCTATACTTGAAAATAGATTAGCTGGTACGTGCACTATTAAAGTTTGAATAAATCGTAGACAGAGTTATTCTAAAATGGTCGTCGCTAAACAATGATTCGCAAGCGAGATAAATTTGCATAGTCATTGAATATCGAGTCGAACCGTTAACCAGAATACTCGATAGCGTATTTTTCTGCTGATTCCCTCGGCGGAATCAGCCGATGCAAGCCAAACTTTAGTCAAGCTGCCAGCGGTCGAATAAGGAGGTCTCCCCTTTCACCCTCCGCCGCGTCGGTGGATGTAGGTACGCAAATGAAAGGCAATTTTGCGCCTATCCGCACCTTTGGCTCCCACGAGAGGGCACGTCTGCGGATGCGGCCCAGAAACGAACCGAGAGCATGTTTAATTCATTATAGCGAGGCTGCGAGCGCGTTTAGTCGGACCTTCTTCTTCTCTTTATCAGCGGTGGTGGCGGCGTGTGCCCGGCCTTCTGGGCGGATCTTCTTATTTCGAGCTCCTCTCTTTCTTTCCTGCTTCTTCTTTTTTTCTTTATACTCCATTGCTGCTGCTGCTGCTGTGCCGCTCCAGGGCAAATAGTGCTCGCGCTCGCGGCCACGGCCCCTTTCCTCCCCCCGTTTTTTGCAAGTTAACCGCGTTACTTTTCTTCCTCGGCTCTTTTCAGCTCGCGCAAAGCTCGTTCTTTGTGCCTTGAGACCCGCCACTGTTATTATAGTCTTTCGCATTTACATTTGTAGCCTTTAGTACCGCTTATTATTTCTCCTTTTTTTTCGCTTTTTTTTCCTTCGCCGACACGCAAGAATTTCAGATAAACGTCGTAATTTACGACGATACATTCGCATTCATCGCCGCAAAGGCTTAAAACGAACTAATGACCTTGACCGTTTTGTGTAAATATTGAAACAACATGTCTTGATGAAATAAATCAGCGCGTGGACAAAGTCTTGCGAATTCTTTGATGTACGCTCGATGCACAAGCATTTTCACCGATGTCACAATTTTATTATCCAGCCATTTTGTAACAACGAAAAGGCAGGAACAATGGAAAGGCAACTTTATGAAAGATAAAATATAACGTTCAGAAGGCTCACAGTGCTTTTGTATAATTGTCCATTGAAAGTAACTTTAACGTCAAACGCATTCCGGCATTCATTTTTCACCTATATTCCAGTGCGGTTAGTATATTCGGTGACTCGTAGATTTATGCTATCGTTGCCGTGTCTCGCATCCAAATGTCGAATGCCTTTTTCTCTATAGAAAGCCGGAAACAATGGACTGGGCCTAGCACAAACGTTGCCTTTCAGCAACAACAGTTTCATCCGATATAATTACAGCTCTTTCTTTTATCGATCCTTTCGAGACGATACAGTGCACGTATATTTTAGCAGCCAGTTTTTTTTGTACAAATCGCATGATTTTTTTATCGAAATTTTGTGGAGGAAAAAGGACGTGAAGACAGGTTATTAAATTAAATTAACCGAAGTTAGTTTATTACTCATTTTGCGAGCACAAGGGTGAGTATACGATACCTCGGGTAAATTAAATAACGATGCCCCAGGAGAAAAGGCAAGAGACGGAAAATAAGAGGGAGAAATCAAAAACAACAACGGCGATAGCAACGCGGCCAGTAGCAGGACGAGGAAGGAAGAGAAAAATCAGATGATGAAAAAAGCGCCACCACGCGAGGGACACTGGGTTATTTATTGCTCGACGAGAACAGTCAAAGGCTTTTACGTTCCATACGTGAGCTCTTGAAATTTCGAGACTGCTATCCCGTTAAAAACAATGTAAAAAGGCCTTTATTTAGTGCCACTGTGCGCTCAGTAATAAAAACTAGCCAACGAGAAAGGGAGGGGCGAGGCAGTTTGTTCGCTAACTTTTTTTTTTCTCTATCCAGCTGACACCTCCCCCCAAGCCGCTCTTGGCCAACCGCAAATCCCCAATTCCCACGAGTGCTAAACAATCGAGTCGCTTGCGTCTAAAAGTACACACGGATCAGTGTCAAGAAGTTTTAACAAACGGGATACATTAGCTTCCCTCGGACAATGCAGAGAGAATTCAGTGGCTTCGTTTCATCCAAGGATCGAAGAACCTCCGCATGGACCATATTTAAAAAGAGCCGTGGCAAGTTTTCAGAGATTACAGTTGTCTCAGTAGTAAAGATCACGCTTCGGGTTGCCAACCGGATTCCATTGGAGGAACTTTCTGTTTGTTTAATGCAATACCATCATTGCACTGCTCTGCCGGCTCTTCTAATTTTTACTTTACAACGTAAAGCAATCATATTAAATGAATTTCCTCTCGCTGCAGCGATTTTTTTACTTGATTACCGTCAAAGCCAATTACTTGTTTTTTTATGTTTCGTGAAAGCTCTGGATGTTTTTTATTAAACACAAGATAAATGTTTACACGGGATTTTTTTTCAAACTAAAAATGTTCAGCAGTGGTAAACATCTTATGAAATAATAAAAAGAAACACACACGACTTTGAAGCGCAAAAAAATGTTTTAAAGAACCGCAAGTTACGAGGTAGCAGTTTGCAAAGCACTTCTGTTGATACAGAGACTCGTCGCGCCGCTGCTAATTACTGCGCACCTCGTAAAAATACTGCGAAAAGGTAGGCATGTATATTCAGCGGAGTGTCGGGAGGGGGGAGGGTTCTGTCGCGTCGTCGTTATCATTTTCTCGCGGCAACGTTAACGAGGGATCAAAGGACGAGCTCGCACAAAAAAGCGAAGATTACCAGTAGCTAAATTTGAGCCCTCGGGCTTTCAGATACTTTCATGGAGCGATTTGAACTGATTCGACGCGCAGCTTTTCTATATTGGGGCGCGCTCCGAGCTTGACAAAAGCTATTCACGAGGAAAAGTGTCGGTTGTCGCGCGATAATGCGCTTGGAATAGTCACGGTCGCAGCATAACTGGATTCACGAGAAATATGCGCTTGAACATTGGTTTTGAAAGGAAAAAAAATATTTTTCATAACAATTCTAGCGCTGGAATGTTTCTAAGGACTCGGCCGATTTCTCGTTCTTTTGACTTTCTTCGTAAGAGTTATGTGCACGAAGGCAAAGCCAGGGGATCGATCGCACGTACCAGAAAGGCAGCAAGGCACCCGTCGATTACCTATGACACGATAAATTATTGAGGTAATTGGCCGCACATACGAGAAATCTGCAGCAAATAACCAGTAGCAGAAACAAAACGCGGCTAAGCTTGGTAAGCGAGCGAGAGAGCAAGCATGAGAAGGGGCATCGAAATGTCTATGAAAGCGAGCCTACCTATACGATAAAACAAACTCTTCGAGAAACCATTTGTCACGTGCGATATTAGTTGTAATTTGGATAATGAAACGCATCCGTAAAAAGTGTAGAGCGAGAGTGTACAGGCGCGAGTAAGCGAATATAGGCGGCAATCTAGTATTCTAATCATCGCGTACCGCGCGGCTGCTGTTTGCATTCGGCCGAAATTTTCACTGGTGCTAGCTGCACATACACCGCAATAACGATCGCAAGTGCGCTGGTAACGAATCGAGGCACGCAGGCGTTTGTATAGAGAAATAATATCGATGACGTGTCGGGATTTTCAAGTTCCGACGAGCGCGAGCTGTTGGATGGCGCGCAGTCGAAAGGACAAATCGAGCTGCCGTTGTTGCTGCTGCTGCAGAAAACGCTAAATTGAGAGACATAAATATGAAAAAAAGCAAATATTTAACGAGATTTTGCCCGTGTTTTTTGCGTATTTTCACTTTTTCCATAGTCGATACTTTGTATTTATTTTTTATAGGTACGTAGATTTCATAGAATTTTTATCCAAACTTATTTGCTCCAAAAATGCCTTTCGATTGTTATTATAAAAACGAACGAAGGATACTCTATACAAGACACGAAGAAAGTATAGTACAATTATTCTGTCAAAACTGGCTAGAATTAATTTTACTTATCAAAGTTAAAATTACTTAAAATAAACATTTGTTATTTCTAAGCAGAGCAGTTTAATTCGCTTGAGCTTGATTAATTACAGTTTTACACCTTGTTAGTAATGTAATTATGTAGTAATTATGTTTCTTGAGCGATCCGGTTGATGTATATCCGATATTGGTCATTCAAATGATGAATAACCCAATAGTCTAGTGTACAAGCAACTTAAATATGACTTAAATATTACTAAGTTACTGAAGCGTTCACTTAACGCTACTACTTTGTTAATAGAGCTTCGCTCGGAAACCATTAAGCTAAAAAAGTTGAAAAGCCTCCAATAAATAAACCGTAATTTTATGACCACAGAGCATTAAAAGCTTGAAATAATAAATAATATTCTGAATAACTGAGAATACATAGAAGCCAGTTGCGACTGAACGGAGCGCATTATTTTTCCTTGTATACTGCCCTTGATAAGATAAGTGAGGCAATACTTTATGCAACTAATTTATTTTAATCGGCACCGATAAGAATTCGAGAATACTATTTTTTCCCGCAGCAGTTTCATAAATCTGGGACTATAGTACCGCGAGCATGTTATCAAGCAGGTGTAAGGTGTCGCTGCGCACACGCAGCCTAATCTTGGAGCCGACTGTTGGCGCGCGGCATCACAAGTACATAAGTCTGCCGAGGGGGCAACAGCAGCTGCTAGGCGATAGAGAAATGCATCTCTGGCGGAGCGGAGGATATAAGGGCGTGGGCGAGAGGAGTTACGGTAACTACAAATGACCCCATAAAAGGAGCGTAAAGCTCGCGCGTCGGCGGGGAGGAACAGGACGCGCTTAATGCCGCGTCCACACTCACAATACCGGCTCGGTCGCATCTGGACTGAAATTTTCATCTTTCCGGTCAACCTAGCGGAAAATCATAACGACGCGCGAGCTTTTTCCGTTCGCGGGCGGAACAAGGCCGGCGCCGCAGTTAGAAAAACAAACGGCAGAGTCTGCACTTCCATGCAAATTCTTGATTAAAGCAGCGTCGGCGCGAGCCATCTTCAACGCGCCTGGCCTTTTTGCACGGCGGTGTTTATTGTCTTGTTGCCTTCGGTGGAGCAAGAGAGCGCTGTTTTATCATTTCGGAAGTTGGGCTGTTTTGCCATCGAGCTCCTTTATTTTCACGCTCGAGACGCACTCGCCGCTGTTGTTTCTTCGCGCTCGCCGCCTCGCTTAATTTTATCGAGCGATCATTCGGCACCGTTCGTGCCTTTCACTTTGGCTTATACAGACTGACTCGGCGCCAATTTTTATTCGCGACTCGCTCGTAAAGCTTCTTTCGGCAGTCGAAAAATAAGCGAGGCTAAAGGCCCGTAGTTAACTGCAAATGCTCGAGAGCGCTGTCGCCAACCGCGCTGTAATGCGCAGTGGACGTGCGTCACAGCCGGTACTCGCGTATACGCAGCAGCTCTCCAAATGAATGGCATTAAATTTAACGTTACTAATTTATCGAACGCTCGCGCATGCACGCGCGCGCGCGCACGCCCACCGCATAAATGCATGCCTCTACGTATCCCTAAAGCGCGAAAGCGTTGGGGCAATAAGTATTTGCGTGCACACGCGCGCGAACCTCCGCAAATCAAGAGAAACCAAAAGTAGCTGTTTGATGCAAAAATTAAAGCATCGATGAAACCTATCTACAGGTCTGCAGATTAATATAAATAGATACTCTACATTAAAAAACTCAAGATATTGCATCATTTTTTTTTATGACAACTTAAAGTTGGTAAAAGCATATTATATTAATTCTATGAGTTGCGGTATACGTTTTAGCTGAATAAGCGTAAGATAAAAATTGTAGCTGGGAATTTAAGAAGCTACAACTAGAGCCATTGCGCCAAGAACTTTTGAAGTACCATGCATAACACTCGAAAATAGCCATTTTCAACACATCTAATATTCATTGTGAAATAAACCTTTTTAAATTTGTTTCCCTATTTAAAGCAAGCTTTTATGATTCTAAAAAAGGTTAATCAGTTAACTAGTTACTGAGATATTCTTATTAATTTACTAACATACTAACAAAATAATCTAAGACTTGCCTATATATTGTATACTTGTCAGATTTAAACATTTGGATTGCTGGATTCGCAAAGAAAATTTAAAAAAAAAACGTCTATTTCCGATCTCTTTGGGCAACCGTCCAAGCGCTTGCGTCCCCAGCAACGTCGACGCTGTTCCGAAGCCAGAGGAGTGGGAGACTTGGGTGAAAGAACCCCGCAGAGGGGAGAATCGGGACACTGCGATTAACTCTGACGCCACGTAAAGGCCCTGTACGCACACGGCCTCCGTAAGAGCAGCACTCTCAGGGATCGACGCAATAAACTCTCTCTCTCTCGACTCGTGTCTATAGCTTTTGATTTCCAGTTCGTCCACCTCTCCTCGTCTTTCGTAATGGTCAATAAGTGAAACACTCGATATGACTGGTAACAAAATAAAAATATCTACATTCTTTTTGATTTTTTGAGTGCGCTGCAATCGCTCCAAAGTACCAAAAAGAAAAGTAAAGGAAAGTAGTCTCGGCTTAACAATCAAGAAAAAGAAGTATAAAAAATGCAACTTCTGAAACCTGATACAAAAATTAATTTATTTCGGATACCTTATTTTATGAGTATAAGCATAGTTGACCATAATGCAAAAGCTACTACTTTAAGTACTCGTATGATCCTAGATATCGATACTGTTCCATACTCGGACAGTGAATAATTCGCTAAAGAAGTGCAGATAGAAAACTTGCAAAAATTATTCTACAAAACAGCAATAAAATAATATTTTCAATTGTATCATGGCAATAACAGTGGTTTGTAGGCAAAAAGCTGAGTAGAGAAGCTATAGCCATTATTTTCATTGCCTTGGCTATATGAAGAACTTTACATATACAAATGTAACTTATGATCCTTCTTGAATAATCAGAAATACAATTACCACTAAACGTCGAATGATTCGTAGTGAACCCTTCACGTCACAAACATGTACTCGCATTGTATCGTTCATAAAGATGGTCTTAAAATCTAAATGAATACTAAAAATAAAGTAAACAAAATAATTCACTGTAAAACTCCATCAAACGCTATACTCTGATTAAATTATGTATTCTTTACTGCAGCAGAAATGAGTTATGATGTTTAATATACTTAATAAGTAAAAATAGAATCTGATCAATAGAAACAGAGTTAGCTTTGTTACAACAGAGTTAGGTTTTAATTATAATGATGAAAACATAAACCCAGTGGCATTTGACTAAAAAACCTTTGACCAAAAAACACGCGGCATTTTCGATATCTGTTAGTCAATTAATAAGAATATCGCAGGAATTAATTAACAGATTTCAATATAGAAATTATCACTTTTTTTGGAATCATAGGAGCTTTTTTTAAATAGGAATATAAATTTTCAAAAGGTTCATTTAATACTAAATATTCGATATGTTAAAAATGACCATTTTCGAGAGTGATCGGTACTTTTTACATTATCTAATGAAAAAAAAAATCGCGAAAAGGTTCAGGTTGTAGATTTTTAAGTTCTCTACAGTTTGTATTTTACACTCGTTTATCCGAAATACATAGGGTGGTTCATAGAATTGAAATAACGTGTTTTTGCTAACTTGGAGCCCTCATAAAGAGAAACTGGTGCAATATCTCAAGCTACATTTCATGTTGTGTATGTATTTATGTTGACCTAAGGATCCATGGATAGGTTTCATCCATCTCTTTGCACTAAAATTTCTCATTTTATTGATCTATCGACGCCAAGAGCCTTTTTTTACTCCGCACGCGCATTTTTGCGACCGACCACAAAGTGAGAATACATGACGCTTTCCAGCATTCGCCCGCACCCTGTCAAAAGGATATTCGAAAATTGAAAATTTCTTGCGGAAATATGGCATTCTAAGTTTATTATATACATTGTCGAAAGTTGTGGCTTCGAAAACGTGTCATGTATTACGAAGTAAATTTTTTTCTATCTCGGCGAAACTTTAAGAACATATGAACTCGGACTTCTTTCCAGCTTCAACGCTACGATTATCATTGTTCCGCATATAAAGTATCACGGCAAAGAAAACTTGGAATGTGTTCGTCATTCGTCAAGATAATTTAGTGAAAGACAATAAGCGAGTCAACAATGTGCAGAATGAAATTTGTACGTTTCAGCAAAATTACGTCGGCTGAAAACAGCTGCTCGACGCGGCATTGTATTTATGGTTGTTATACAGCAGTACGTTCGTCAAGTTCGCATCTTGACTGTGATTTCGTGCTCGCTGTAACAAACTGACAGCCCCATTCAGAAAGACACGCAGATGCTGCTCCGGTGAATTTCACGCACACGCCCATTTTGACAGTTGATTTATCAACCGTTTGATTAATTGCAAGTTAGAATACGGCATCTGTTTTACCGCGAATGTTCACGGGATTCTTGTTTGCGTTCGAAACATGACGAACCTTTGAATAAATCGCAACTAGACTGGTTAAGGAATTTACAGAGACAGAGATCAGGATTGGGAGAGATCGATTGAGCAACAGACGCAACGCTCTGTGCTTGCGCGAGCGGCGACGAACTCTCGGTAGCGTGCATAAATCACGCGCAAGTTTACTGCTACGTACATAGGTTTCGCTTGCTACTCGTCGTTACTCCATTGTGCCCTGCAAGTAGAGAGCAATAGAAGGACTCGTCGGCCACCGTCAAGCTACTGTTAAATCTTCAAATAAATCTTTGTGAGCCTCCGCTCGAATTAGCCGACGTTTGTGTCTCTGCGCCCGACCGCGTGCACACAGTGCAACGCTGTACACTGAATAAGGGATGAGGAGACAAATCTCATTTCGTCGTTCGTTATTGTTTCATGCCGCAGCTGCGTTCACCTAGCGCTCACGACTCTCTACTACCTACCTCTCTATCAAGCTATCTTGAATGTTTACCCAGAGCTTTTTTCAGCATGCCCCATGCTACTAAAAGCGTTTTTGTGCGCCACGCAATTTGTATGAAGGGCTTTCCCGTATCGGCTGGATATGAACATAATTCTAGAATTTTCTCGAGCTCTCGCAGTCTATTGTAAAGCTTTCTATTTATCGACAACTTGTTATTGTAGACAATAGCAAACGTATCCCCTAGAAATGTTTCATTAGCGGATGCAGTGAAAACAAAAAACTAGGAGCTAGCCGTCGAAATCTCGCAATAACCTTGAGATTTCCTCGGGCAATTTGAAACTTTTCGACTCGTACTTTGAAAAGCAAGGAAGAGTTGTTATTGGTTTAGCGTACTTTGTCCCCTCCTTCACAGTCCTGTCCTCCACCCGAAAAGACATAAAGTTGACGCGTTTGGTAATCAAAGAGCAACTCCCACGGGCAAACTTCCAAACCGTAATCATTTTTGTACGACGATGATTCACACCGACTGATTAGTTAACATGAGAATCGAATGCTCAAAAATAGGTTTACGCAGGCGACATACGTCCGACTATAATCGACTTGTACTACTTCGCTGTAACAATGCGAACTTCTAAAAGTGCAGTAGAGCCATCTATCAAAAAAAAGCAAACTTTGAAAAAATTCAATCATCTTAAGAGCAGAAGTTCATCATCGTGAAGAATGAGAGATGAGCAAGAAAGGGGGAAAAAAGAAACAACGGTTAAGTTGGCCCGACAGAAAAGTTTGCTACGCAGCATATCGCACTATAGCCTGAATTTTGCCGCGAGCCACATGCTCGCTCTCTTATTGCACGAGACAAGCTAGCTACGCGTGGCGCGCCAATCATTCTACACTACATATATGCTCTTGCTAGCTAACTCGACTTCACTCGTGGTATTTGACACGAACTTTGATGAGAACTAGCATGCTACTTGGAAAAACGTTTAACTCTCGGGATTCGCTCGAAACTTTAACCATTTTAATGCGTTATTTATTATTTCCTTCCTTGATAATCATTCGGTTTTCCTTTAAATTTAAACATCATTCGAAAATACATGGCCACATGAGAGTTCATACGTTCGAATATAGTAAACTGTTTAAAATAGTCAGTTGTGAACTCTTCATCGTTTTCGATAGAATAAATTTAGTAAATTATTGATCACAAAGCTTCACAGAAGTTATTGATCATACAGAATTGAGTCAATAAAATACAATAAAATAATGATACTAATGGTATCATTATTAATTTTTTTATCTATCTTTTTTATGACATTAATATTTGTAAAGAAATAAACTTTATAGCACATATAAATTTTGACAGCTGTTGATATTGAAAATAAAAATTGAATAGAAATGTTCGAACGAGTATCTGAAAGAATTAATATTGTTTTTTACTACGCGAGATCTTATCCGCATCAACAGCTTTAAATTTACGTTCTTTCTTTTCAGTGAAAACGAAGAGGAAAAAAAAATCGCCCAACCAATAACGCAATGCGACCTCGAAGCCAAGTTCACCGGAGAAGAATCCGGCATGCTGTAATAAAACGCCCTCCGAGCGCACAAAAAAGGGGCGCGCGAAACCCATAAAAATTGCACAACAACCGCACGAAATGCTGTTTTTTTTCTGCTGGTTGGTGTGAGGGGCGCGAGAGCGACGAAAGGCTAAAACGGATGCACGCAGTTCCTCTGCCGCCGGCAGAAATAGTCGTAAAAGTCCCTCTGTGCATATTATATATTGCGGAGCACAGCCACGGCTGCGCTGATGTAACAAAATATAGCTTTGCATGGCACTGTCCTATGAAGTACAGATGGTTTTTTTTTTTCCCAGAGGTATGATTTTTTTAGATTCCACAGCTCCTGTTGAATATTGAAGAGGCTCAATTCGAAAACAATACAGCTCAATTTTTTGAAAAATATCGAGAATTGTTGCAGTTAAATTTCAGTTTTCAGCGAAGCTTATTTATTTACATTTTTTTCAGAAAAGACTGCATCATTTATATCGGTAAATCAATGAATAAAAAGTCAGCTGGAATATCGTCGGTTTCGTGCACGTGCTAGCCTCGCATTATGCTAAACAGTGGCGCGTAGGCTGTGTAATGCACAGCAAACTTATGTCCTATCAAAATTGGGAAATATATGACATAACCTTTCTCTCTCTCTCTCTCTCTCTCTCTTTCCCTCTCGGCCTGTCTCCCTGTCTCTGTTACGGTGTGCTACGTACGCGTTTTCGTCTTTCTCCATGGTGTCGACTTTTACAGAGGAGAAACGCAAGATATCGCTATCCTGCTTTTGGTTACATAGCTGATCCCGCACACGTCTCGAACGTGCGTCAAAAAAATTTTTTTTTCCTGCGTGCACAGCATCACTTGATCTAGTTTTATTTTTTCAGACGCGCCAACCACCGGTATGTGATTCCAAAAAAGTAAAAAATAAAAATGTATGATAGCCGTATCGTGTTATCGTATTTTTTAAATAAAAACTAAAATGAAAACATTTATACGATTTCTGTTTCAGTTCACAGACGAACGTCATTTCACGGCTATGATATTTATAGATGACAAACTGTGCTCGTAAGTAGGATTGCGTTGGCTTTTATAGTGGCGTAATAAAATGAAATGTTGGGTGTAGAAAAGATTCGGAGTCACGTTTGTTCGGATCTGGGCAAAAGCTTGACGCGCGTGACCTCAACACATCCGCACCGGCAGAGGGATAAGAAGAGCGTGATTGCGCTGCGGTGCAACGGGCAGGGGAGCTGAAGTAAAAGTAGCAGCAGCCACCGCCTTTAGCAGTAAAAGCATTCCACGGCCAGGCGCAAGTTAAACTTGGGATATTACGCGCACTCTCGTCTATCTTTGTTAAGGGATGTCCAGCAATAGCAACGCATTCCGCCGTCGAGTCCGAGGTCCGAAAATTCTTTTGAGCCGCGCTTTGTGCTGCACGCGCTGTTTCCACGAACTTTAGATGAGAAATAGCGAAGCTAAGGTCAGCTTTTCTGCTGACCGGTCGCTAGCCGGCGATACGACCAAATACCGATGAGTCAAAGATCTGGATAAATTCTTGCCGCCCAGCGGCGGCTATCTTACCTATATACTTTGCTGCTTGCTGCCTTGGGGCTCCTACCAGTATGATCTCTTTGGCCGCGATATTGCCATGTGGCTTCTAATCATTTCGGGCATGCTGCAGGCGCCGCGAGCACCTTCTGTGCCTCCGGATTTATTGAACTCTCGGACGACGTGCTTTCACAACTGAACTTATGCAAAATTACAATTTTGCTATTGAATTGAATTTTCATACTTGAACTCGAGAATCGATGAACTGAAAGTACATATTTCATCAGATT